>NW_025401068.1:1221515-1388667 GCF_015345945.1 Tribolium madens | reverse complement strand
TCTTGTAAACTCAGTCCGGGGACATAGTGTATATTTATACACGGTGTCCCAGAGAGTTGATAGAGCCCATTATTTAATTTTACATATTAAAATTTTTAAAATTGTTTATTGGCAATTGATAAAAACTAATGTATTGAGTTGCATGATTAGTATTTATCAATTTTTTTATAAATTTTTTAATGTACTTTACCAACTCGCTGGGACACCATGTATTTTTAAATTTATTATGTAAATTTTGATAGTTTTTAACTCCTAATTTTCAAAAAAGAATCTAAAAATGTCTTGCTAGTGTAAAAGCTGATGCTGAAAACTTCGCCCAAAAATGTCGCCTTGCAGTTGTGACGAAGTGATTATCATGTTAAAATTGGCAAATACAGTCAACAGTTTCTGCAGTGGTGGCATGGATATGCGTCGGTGTTTTTTCTTTTACGATTGGTAAATGCGTATAATTCAATTTGAATTCGGCAAGAGGCCGTGATTAAAAAACCGTGACACTTTACAATTTAGTCCTGCTGTAGCAAGCAAATTACATTTTTAAAAGAACATTTCGTGATTTGTGAATGCTCGCAACAACATCGAGTTTGCAAGTATATGTATGTGGAGCTCGGCGGAGGTCATCCCGGGGGATACTCTTTAATTTAACGGTTTATAACTTGGAATTAAATTGAAGGGTGGGATGACGGGAGGGGAGGTGTCACGCGAGTGTCGTGTGTATGCTAAGCGGCCACGGACTGCTGCCTATTCGTATAATACATAAAAATAACGGTGGAAAAACAGCTAAAGCCTAACACTCACCAAACACTACTAGTTCTAGTCTTAAATTTGTTTTGTATGATATATTTTACATGTTTTACATTGATAGTCAGAAATGTGTGCGGTAAGATTTACGAGTTGGAGGTGTCTAGCAGATAAGCCATAAATATTTGAATAATTTGGCTGGAGAAGAGTACAATAGCCGTCATCAGTCAGATGGCGATATCTCTCGCCACCTGCAACCTCCCGGAGTTAGCGCGACACTTGTCCACCTAAGAAGATTCTAAGGTATTTTGGTAACCCTCTGTTCTGCTCGTGAGAACATGACTTGAAAACCTGAAAAATGACTAGACATGTTAGTCACAAAAAATAAAAACAAAAACGCACCATTTTAAAGAAACTAAAACCAAATAAAACAATCTTTCAAAAAGACTTAAAAACGTAAAAAGGCCCAAGTAAATATTATTGTTTCTTTACAAAAGAACCTATACCACAAGCAATTGTTTTGACTTTTTCTAAATACATACTATGACTACAAAAAAACAAACAAGATGAACTTTTAGCTTTACCCCTTATGCATCTATAAAATATTTAAAGCCTTCAGTTCTCACATTAAAACTCTCTTTATTATAATGAAATATAAAAATAAATATACAGTGTAGCTATAAATTATGGATACAGTTAAATATTATAAGAACTATTCATCAAAACTTATTGAAAGTATTTAAATTCCATCGTCTCAGATGTTTATCAAATTTCTATCTCTATTTGCTCTGGGGATACTAAGCTAACTTAATTTTCTTTAATGGCAAGAAGGGTCAAATTTAATATTCTTAAGGAGAGCATTTTTTTTGAGTTCTGTGATGTAACACATTCATACCTTAATCAAAACTGAAAATAATATCGAACTAGTAAAATTTTTAAAAATGTAAAATTTTGTTAGCCTTGAAAATGTTGTCTTCATCTATCGTTCTCACTATGTCGCCTGAACTTTGACCAAAAAATAAGTAAAAGTTAATAATAATTGTTAAAATAACATTTATTTTAACTGAAAAAGAACACATTTTAATTAAAAAAAGCTTAAACCCGAACTACATAATTTTTATGCTACAAACGATGTTCAAATTGAAAACCATTGACTTGAGAATTTTAGTAAGCTTAATTTTACTTAAATGTACCATATAATAAACTAATTATTGCACACAAGTTTAATTTTTGACTAATATGGAAGTGGCAGATTGCCAATAATAGCATTTTCAAAGCTAATTTAGTTTTACTTTACCAGAATTACATTTTTGAATTTTTATTTTTTTTACCTTTTAATAAGAATAAAGGTGGGCATATGTTACATTACAGAATTCAGAAAAAAATGCTCTTTCAAAAATAATTAAATTAGACCCTACGTGCCATTAAAAAAATCAAGTTAGCCTTGTATTTTAAAAATAAATGATGGTAGGAAATTAAAAAAGATCTCAGATGATAGAACACTTATAACTGTTTCCCAAATTTCGACGTGCTCTGTTAAACCGTTCTGAAAATATTTAGCTGTATCCATACTTTTTAGAATTTCAATTATTTCATAGCGTCACGACCCTATTAGAAAATGTGAACAAAACACTAATTATTTTAAATACTTTATTGCATTTTTTAGGGGCTAAGGTTTAAATTCTAGAAACATTTGTTTAAATACCACAGAGGTTATTATTTTAACTTAAAATAACATCTTATACAGGTATTAATTTTTTCTTTTCACTTATTTACTGAATATTTTCTACCCACATGAAATACTTGTAACTTACGAGCATTTCGTCTTTTATGTGTTTTTAATAGTAGGAGTAGGAAGGAGTGCAGATTTTGATTTTTAGCATTGTTGACGAAAAGTATGAAAAACTTTTAAGTATAAAGTTCTTTTTGTGTTTTTCACTAACTATTAAAAACATTCTGGTAAAGTATTATGAATTATGGACAAAGTTTTTTTTAGTGCTAAATAAATAAAAATGCTTGTCAAAATTAAAGGTAGATATTTGTAGTTCTTAAAAAAAATTAAAGGTTTTCTGTCTAGAGTCCGTTAACTTAAAAAAATGTGTACCACTAATTCTAATGCCAAAAATTTTTTACGGAAGTTGCAGTAATTCCAATAATCCATCGTAATTCCTATAATTCTAAATTAAATGTTGTAATTCTGACTTAATTCTAATTCCAATACCGAAATAATTTTACGGTAGTTTAAGTAATTCCAATAATCCATCATAATACAGATTAATTCCTGTAATTCTAAGTTAATTCTTGTAATTCTAACTTAATTTTCGTAATTTCAAATAATTCCTGTAATTCCATATTAAATCCCATAGTTCTTGTAAAGTTTTAAAAAGAAATTATCTCAGATAATTAAAAAAAAAAGTTCCATTAATTTCAGAAAAATTTCCAGTAAATCCTTCCTATAGTCTTATAAGATTTTCTTATAAGTTTAAATTAATTTCTGTAATTTCAAGAAATGCAATGTAATTTTAACAAGAAATTATTTCCGATAATTCCATAAGAATTCACAAATAATTCCAGTAATTCCACACAATCTTAGGTAATTTAATGATAATTCTAAGCAATTTCAATTGAATTCCAAAAATTTGTTTTCTGATGACTACTTGGTGCAATCTTTATTCAGTTTTTTCGATGGTTATTATTGTAATAACTGCAAAATGCTGTCTAAACTGCTAATGTTACTAATTTGAATTTATGAAAACTGAAAGTGTTGCGATTCTCAGCGATTGCGCCCCATTTATCTAGGTTTGAGAACATCTAAATTGGTTTTTAACATTTTGGCAAGTGAGACGACCGAAATAGCAGAATTATAAAATAGTATAGATAGGGTGAGGAACCCTCGTCATTTGAGTTCTCTTGATAATGTTATGCGGAACAGTCATGCAGCTCATCAGGTTAAATGGAGTGCGTCGGATCGACTTATGGCCGTCCTAACTCGCTATCATCAATCATAGGATTAAATGCTCGTTCTTGGAGACCTACTCATATTAACTAACAATTTTATGGTACATCTCGAATTGAAATGGTAATCTCGCAGTTTTATATAAGAGTCCGTGTCTGTGTTACTGCTACTTTTAGAGATCTGCCTGCTTTGTGAAAAGATAGTTTTATTTCTCCAACTTTACAACATTTTTGTTTTATCGCTTTTTAAGTGGAACAAAGCTCTTTTCGTATCAAAAATATGGCCTTTATGTGACGCACAAATTTTAGGTTTTGAAAGGAGTTTAATAAAATCGATTGTTGAATGATTTACAAATATTGGTTCTATGGAGAAAGCTTTGCCTAGTGACAGAATTCGATTCAAGTTTGAAATTTTATATTTCTTCACGTATTGTAGCATTTTCCATTTACAGATCAATACAAGTTACAAAATGTACGGGGTGCTGCATTTTATATGTCCGAATAGGGAATCTCCGAAATTAAGAGGCTTAGCCAAAAACGAGTGATTTTTTGAGAAAATAATATTGGTTAAAACCGCATCTCGCTATCGTCTTTTGTTTTCGACTTATAGACAAAAATTGATTTTTTAGCGAAATCTAAAAAAAATCATATCATTGTTATTATAGAAGATACAGATTTGAAACAAAGACATTATACAGGCACTTTTTTACGAGTAATTTAATAACGTAGCTAACAATTTTTTTTAGTTATTTGTTTAGCCGTAATAAGATAAACTTCTATTTTTTTAATGGGAATCATAGATTTTTAAAAGGCTTGTTTTTTTCTTATCTAAAAAATATATATTTGTAACAAATTATTATAATACATTTTTAGAAAAAAAATATCATTGATTTTTGTTCGCAGTTGGCCATGAAAAATGTTGCATTTTCAACTAAAAGGATTTAAACTATGTTATTCAACCAGTGTCACTAATGAAAGAGTTTTCTAAATACTAAGTAATGAAAAAAAAAGCAAAATAAATCGTAAATCAACTTATTGGCGACTAATAAGATTTCTTTGATTTTAAACAAGCTAGCATTACCATTGTAACTTCTAGTGATTCATAGAGTGTTGTAAAAAAAGCCGCTTTAATTCTTCAATAAAATATATTTTATATCACACAAAAATGACGATATGCCTATTCAAATACCCAAATTCCGTCTATGTGGAACGTTATCCTACCTCCATTAGACCATAAAAAAATGTTTTTTTTTCTAATTGTGTTGACACATTTGTTTTTCCTATTTTTGGATTTTTTAAAAATATGTAATAATTTTGTTCTGAGGCGCTCGCATATTTGTTCAATACTTCTAACGTATCGTATTTTTTTAATTTTTATAATTTCATCTATTTTTTTATCTATTTTACAGTTCACAAACCTCTTATTGATTATTATTTACACATTTGGAGTGAAATAGTTTTTCCATGGACAACTATTATCAAACAAAATATGTATTTCATTTTTTAAGTATAATTATAAAAACAATATTCTGTTACAAATAAATATTTTTTAAATTAGAAAAAAATAAGCTTTTCAAAATTGCCATAGCCGCCTATGATTTCCATTTTAAAAAATACAAGTTTATTTTATTACGGCTAAACCAATAACTGAAAAAAATTGTTAACTACATTATTAAATTCCTCGTTAAAAAGTGCCTGCATAATGTCTTTATTTCAAATCCGTATCTTCTATAATAACAAAGATATGACTTTTTTTAGATTTCGCTAAAATGTCAATTTTTGTCCATAAGTTGAAAACAAGAGACGATAGCGAAATGCTGTTTTAACCAATATCACTCGTTTTTGGCTAAACCTCTTAGATTCGGAGATTCCCTATTCGGACATCCAAAATGCAGCACCCTGTATGTTTCGTCGAGATTTTAGGAAGGAGCAAAGAGCATGATACACCATTAAGAGAGAGTCGTTAATTTGTCAATTCGGTAACGTGTTCAAAATCCATCAGTGATTAATCGCATTATCCCTTTCTGTAAAGCAATTAGAAAATGAGGCCGAAACAGGGGTGTTATCCTTGGAGCGATCTCTGGCGACGGGTCTATTCCGTCTTTTGAGCAAGACGCTGTAGATACGAATCCTGAACGAGGATGACTAGTAACTAGCGCACCATTCATCCTTATCAATGTCAGAGCTAAGCAGATTATGTACTAGTGACGCGTGAAACCGTCTGTAATCCGCACTGACGAACGTTACTTACGGCCCAATCAAACGGCACACGTGGCTGCCAACTCCACTGTCGGTGAGTGTCGAGGGATTTCTAGTCGCCTCGCCCAGCTAATCTGCTTGTCACTGATTCCACAATTATGGGGGATTGGGATGTGCTTGCTGCTCGTATAACTCAAGCTGGAGCATTCTTCCAAGTGCCCCCCCTTGTGCACGGGGAGAGATCAATTCGAAGTCCGTTTCGACGATGCGGGAAATAACACACTTAACATGGCAATTGAATTTTATATTTTACATGATCATGTTTCTTTTGGGGAGGAGGCATGAGAACTTTGCGTCGTCATGCAGTTATTGCGAAATAGGATATTATTTTCTACCGAGGATGTAAAGTCCATTTTTTTAAACAATTGTCACAGTGTTGTCATGTTGGTATTAGCCACTAGTTATTTGATGTTATTACGTTGGCAACGTAAAATGTTAATTGTATGCTAGCCGTTTTGTGATGAAGGCGCTTGCGCTATTGAAGCCGCAGTTACTTTTAAATTTAAAATTAAAAGCACAAGGTAAAGGGCACAGAAAATGGTGATTGGTGAAGGTGGAATTGGTTGATATTAGAATTATTTCTGTGACGTTGCGGATGTTGGAAATAAGCTGTCCCGAACAAAGGTCTTTTAGAACGGAACTATTACGAAATGTTTCTCTTTGTGAATTCTGACATTTTTTGGGGAAATTAATACAATAACGAGTCAGTCTTAGCCTAGCTTTCGTACGAGTTAATTGAATTATAATAATTGTTTGAATAAATTATTGTAAAATTGTGTTCTATCTCAAGAAGAGTCGATTACAAGAATCAGATTCTGAAAGCAAGGATTTGAACCCTAACACAACAAGAAAAATAGCTGTGATTAGATTTTGTGAATATACAGGGCTATTCATAAATATGAAGCAATATTTCAACCTCAAAAATGACCTATAAAATGATGTTAATTGAAATAATAACTCGTGTCCTATCTCTACTGATAAAAATTTTACAGCCCTCGGAATGTGGGTATGGAAATTTGATTTTTTTGTAATAACTTTGGAACTATTTATCCAAATATTATAAAATTTGGAACATTTTCCTGCGACAACATACCCTTTAAACTGGTGATCACGAAAACCGGATACATCCACTCAATTTCCGGTTCCAGCAGTTGCAGGTCACATTTTCTGTGTTTTTCCATTTTTTTGCTCGCTTAACACCAATTTTTTATTGCCCAAATCGATAGAGTAATCAATTTTGATTAAAAAACGCATAACCTTTAATACCTCTAAAATGGACCGTTTCAAAGATATTTTAATTTAAACTGAGGACTGCACAACGCTGAAACTAAAAAGTAGGGATTTTGAATGGATGATATCCACGGTAACAAATGACCATGGTCTCACTAATAGCTGTCAGGCATCTGTCAACTTTGATATTGGACGATTATTAGACAATTAATCGAAAATATTTAATAAAAGAGTTTACCTCAGATTCCAAACATAACTTAGAGTAAATCCAAATGGATCTCGTAGCATTTAATTCATAAAAAATTAACAAAAATTTATCGTCAAAGTTAGCAGATGCCTAGCAGGGATTTATGTGACCATGGTCATTGGTTGCCGTGGATACCACTTATTCAAAATCCCTATTTTTTTAATTCAGCGTTGTGCAATCCTCACTTTAAATTAAAATATCTTTGAAACGGTCCATTTTAGAGGTATTAAAAGTTATGCGTTTCTTATTCGAAATTGATTACTCTATCGATTTGGGCAATAAAAATTTGGTGTTAAGAAAGCAAAAAAATGGAAAATCACAGAAAATGTGACCTGCAACTGCTGGAACCGGAAATTGAGTGGATATATCCGGTTTTCGTAATTACCACTTCAAAGGGTATGCTGTCACAGGGAAATGTTCCAAATTTTATAATATTTGGTCAAATAGTTCCAAAGTTATTACAAAAAAATCAAATTTCCATACCCACATTCCGAGGGTTGTAAAATTCTTATCAGTAGAGATAGGACACGAGTTATTATTTAAATTAACATCATTTTATAGGTCATTTTTGAGGTTCAAATATTGGTTCATATTTATGAATAACCCTGTATGCAGACAGACAATTGAGATTGACAATTGTTTAAAAAAAATGGACTTTACATGAGTAATTCTATACCAAAACGATATTTTTTTAAAGCTGAGAAATGTTTTTATTTTTTAAGGAATTTAAGATAAACATGATAGTCGCATAGTAATAAATAATAATATCTTACAAACAAATGAACTTGTTCAAAATGTGTTCATTACGCATGTTATTAACAACTAAATATCAAATTATTATTTTCAGCTATCGAGTAAAAATTCTATTTTTGCGCTTAAGCGTTTTTACTTTTACTGTGACATAATCAATTATGTCAACATTTGCCAGTGTTGTTTCTTTTCCTGTTTCAGTAATTTCTAGATAATCAGGATTCGACATTTTGCACTACTAGCTGCACTAGTCATCTACTAATTAATTTAATAAACCTTTTCGAAAATCTCAACACAAATTCTGATACTGACGCGTGATGTTTGTTTATATTGTTATGATTTTATTATTAGTTGCAAAGTGTCTTGATTATTTTCTTCATTTATTTGATAATTAAGTGTTGCTTTTTACTATCAATCTGAATACGTTCGGGGATAAAATAATATATGTTATTTGGAATAAAGGTGAGTTTACTCGTATACTCTTTTTCATATTAATGTGCATCAAGTAAGTTGTGGAAGTCTAAATGCATCTTTAATTTAAAGGCCGATTCACACAAAGAGTGTCATTAATGTGATTCAGAACAAATTTAATCACATCAGTAATGACAAAAATCTTTATGTTTGCTACTCTACCTATGTTAATTACGTTGTTAATTTTAATTATTTTTTGCTACCTGGGGTACACATTTATTTGGAAAAATAATTTTTAGGGAAGATTGAGTTTAGGATTATTTGAATTTTCGCATGGTTGCCACCTTAAAATGATCCCTTTCAACGACTACTTTGATGCACATTAATATGAAAGTGAGTATATGTGGCTCAGCTTCGCCAAAAACTATCACTTTTCCTCCTAATAACATAATATAGTATATTTTTTTATTATTATGAGGATAATAGTCTGTGGAAAAGAAAAATTATTTATTTTGTACTCAATGTTAAAAAGTGCTTTATCAACTAATTTCAGTAGATAAAGTAGTCTTTTATTGTCTAGCGAAATAAAGTAATTTTTATCTAGTGTTTACATTTTATCAATTAATTGCAGTAGATAAAGTAGACTTTTATCGTCTAGTGAAATAAAGTAATTTTTATCTACTGTTTATATTCAACTAATTCTGGTAAATGAGTACAAAATAAAACGAAATATTATACACGACGATAAAGATTGTCGTCCTGTATAATAAATAACTATTGTTGCAAAGTTAAAATTAGTATTTGGTGTTTGCTTGTTTTTAGAAAGCGTTTACAAAAGTTGCTCTCTTATTAATGTTGAATTTGATTAAATAATTATTTAATGTAAATCTTGGATAACATTAAAGATCAACCTTTTATCAGAATAACACAAATTACAGAACAAAAAAATATTGTGGCGTTTTAAAGTTATAGGTACACGTTTAAATTTATTAAAAAATATCAAATTTAAAAAACAGGATTTTTAAATTGTGATTTTTTGCGGTTTAAGCAATTAAAAAATAATTAAGAAAGTGTTGAAGGTGAGTTCCGTTTGTCTATTAGCTACCGTCTTGTGTTTTTTTAAAATGTTTTCTACTGTATTAGGCTCAACAGAAAAATCATCTTTCGTACTTAGCTTCCTAAATTTCAGCACAAAGTTTTTCAGATATGAAATTAGATATAAATAGACATTGATCTTTTTATAAGTTTGACTTTTTGAAATTTTTAAAAAATGTGTGTTTAAATAAAATATTATACAGGGTGATTCAAAATTGCTTTCCCCGATTAATAAAAAATTGATATTAAAGTTGCATTTTTGAGAGCAATTCAATGGTTCAAAAAATGACTCGAATGATTGTACGGACTTTTTGAATCACACTATATTTTGCCACAAAAACCGTTATTTTTTCTTTAAACATTTCGTATAAATGATAAAAAACGGTAAAACATATGTCACTTATTGTTTCTCATTTATCTCAATTTTACAAAAATTGGAGTTATCCAGTTTTAAAAGTGATCGTTTTGACTTAAAATCACATGGTTGTCTACTACATAAAAAAAATTCAGAATTTCTGAAAAAATTTACTGTTTTCGGTAAATAGTTTACAGATTTCGTCATCAATAATACTCTCATTTTTATAACTCGTTTATTTATGCAGCTTTCACTAAAACCACATATTTATGAAACCGGGGAATATGTAGAAATAATAATCATAACTTAAACATTTCCAAAATTACCATTCGTAAAAATGTTTTCATTACGTCCCACTGAGTTAATAATTGTTATTAGCTGTTTCCTTCAGTGTTGAAATTACACATGTGGATTTTGGAGGAAAGCAAGGTCATAACTGAAGAAATTAAAATAACTGAATGCCATTTTCAGCTATTTAGTGTTGTTTTTTTATCAAGTCTGTGTAAATATTTTCGTCGATGACAACATAAAGTGTAATTTACGACTTGAATGGACAATGTAGACAAAGAACGGCAAGGGCAAGTTTGGACGACTGGCCGCTAATCCGTCGACTGGAAGTAATATTTCCTTCATTTTATAGCCACTACCAAAAATCAATTAAGCAGGAATTCCATTGAGTAAAATAAAGTGTTGGGGCTGGTTTTCAAGAATGTGGCCATAACTAGTAATCCATGAATGAGCAGTAGCTCCAAGTGTCCACCCGACAGACAAAATATTGACCGGTTCCCCCATAAACGAGTTCTTTAACAGCTTGAAAATAATGTGATTTATGGGGACTATAATTTGTTTATTATAATTGTCGTGATACTTGAGGCGGGTATTGTCAAAACGATCAAATAAATTCGAAATTTATCGCGGCCGTCCTGTAGGTGTGTGTATGTGTGTGTGTGTGCACAGTCGGTTTTAATTGTGCATCTGACAAAATCGGCAAACAGTTTAACGCATCATGTCAAAGGATGACACTTTTGTTACCGATACAAAAAAGATCAACCGGCTTTCGTAATGACACTTATGGTGTTAGAGTTTGGTGTCAATGAGAGCATTACACAATCTCCTCATTTGGTGACGAGGACAATGACAGCTGTCATAACCACATGACGGATGGGTAGTTGCCACACATTCACAACTTGCGGTTTGTTTAGAGGCTCAAAAGAGAACAACAATGAGGGACGGTTAACCTCAGAATTTCAACTTTTCAGATTCGCAAAATATGCCAGTTTAACGATTTCAACCGGTGGTTAGGCTCTTTAAAATTACCTATTCAAATGCAAGAAAAACCGCAAGGATTTTTTGAAAGACCATGTTTACACCTAAAGGTGTCTTTAACTGAAAAAATAAAACCAAAATAATTTACGTTTTGTCAGAAATCGTTAATGAAAATTAAATTTTATGCAAGAATGACTACTTTAACAAGTAACACGTTAGGCAATGCAAACGGCAATCATATTGAAGAAAATTTAATACTGTTAGCTCCTGTCAAACACTGAAAATAAATTATACTGTTTACGTTTTAAAAATATTCTATTTTATCACAGTTTTATGATTACTGCGTTTACGTTTACTTTCACTAACATTTATAGTTTTTATGTCTTTCACAAAACTGATTTCATTAGGAAAACCAAAAGCTGTTTACTTTAGAATTTATTGTGATGACAAGTATCTCCAACCTATATATTGCAAAATATTCTTGACAAACATAGATGTGATTAAAAATATGAAGCAATATGTTTGTACCAAAACTTAAAATTAAAATTAAACTTATAATTCTCTGAAATTTAAAAAAAAAACAAATTTTGTAATAAATCGTGGCTGTTCATTGTCGAAAAACAAGTTGACATTTTATAATATTTTAAAGAGTTAAATATGATTGGCTACATCAGATCTGACTGAGTTTTTACAAGATATTGAGGGTGTCCCAGGGGTTGTTAAAGTCCATGATTAACTATTAGATGTTATTTTTTTAACTGTATGTACGAGAAATTAATAGATGCTAATTTAGTACATAGCCTGAAATTATTTTCAACTATACAGTGTGTTCTAAAACAAGTTACAATAAAAACTTGTGTTTTCTTAAATGAAATATCATACAGGGTACTTCAGAACTCGTGTTTCATAGCTAAGATACCAAGAACATGGAAAATATTTAAACAAATTTTATCCATAAAATATTCGACATTGTGGGAGTTTAAATCTTGCACTTTGACTCTATTTATTTACTGTTGAAAAAATAATAAAATAATGTTTTTTGCTGCAGTTTATTAAAAGAAGAAACAAAGAAGTAGTACCCTGAATTGTGACTATGTTTAACGTTATTTGTAGCTTTTATTGGCAAATTCTTTGTACCTTTATTAAGTAATTATGAAAAAACACATACGAGATCATCAGTAACATTACACACCCTGTATGATTATTAAATAGACCGACAAAATTTTATCCTGGGTAGTATTAAATGAAAACATGCTGGGAAAAATATTTAAAAATTTTTTTGATTAACCGTTCTCCAAATAAAATTTATTCAAGTTATTTTCGAGGAAAAGCGTACGCCACTGATGTGTTTGTAAATAGTACAGGTAGTGGAAACTATGGTATTAATTTGATGGAAATGTACAGTTGCGGAATTAAAATTTCGGGCAGTATTGCCAGTTTCATAATATAAACTCTAAAACAACCTTTACATTAATAACCTCATTTTTTACTCTTGCCATGTTTATGTCATTTTAAAAAATAACTTGAGTTAAAAAATAGCGTCACTGACGGAAAAGTTTAATTGTCAAATGTCAATTATAATGACAGTAAAAGGTAGTTTACATTGAACTTTTTAAAGTGACAGAAAAATACTGCCCGAAATTTTAATTCCGCAACTGTACTTGATCATTGCAACAATTCATAAACGCCGTAAGTGGCTCGGATCAAGGAGGTTTTGCCCCTAAAAGATATAAACGTAAAAAGAGTACAGATTGTCTCCATTTATCCTTGGGAAGCTATGATAAAATTTTGGCGGTCTATTTAAGAATCACCTAGTAGACACAAACAATATCATATGTCAAAAAATAAATATCAAATTTTTTTGACAGATAGAATTTTTTAAACAATTTTTGTGTTTTTGATATCTTATCTTATTTAAAAAAATCTGTGGCGCAAGTTCTAAAATACCCTGTATGTTACTTGTATTTGTTTTTTCATAATTATTCAACAAAGGCTATTTTTACAACAGAAAGAAATATCTATGGTTAAAGTGCAAAATTCAACTCTATAATTTCGAAATTTTTATAGATAGAATTTTTTTAACATTTTTTTTCATTTTCCTGATATCTTAACCTACGTGGCATTTGTCTCTAGGGCGCGAGTCCTGAAACACCGGCTTGGAGATAACAAACAATATGGGATTACTTAAAAAAAAAGGAGTTATGACTCTTCAAATTTCAAAGTTAGAAGTTTTTGTTGTTTAGTATTATGCATTTTCTTAATAATTTGAACTTTATAGATTTTATAGAAATATAGAAATCCGGACTTTTACATTGACAAATCTGTACTGAAACTGAAACTGATTTATAATTAATTTATAATTTATAATTAAATGTTTTATTTAAACAACGGCGATTTTATGTTATGCATGTTGAACCACAAAAAAGACACAGTGCAAAACTATTTTTGAAAATTAAAGACAACATGTACTCGTTTATAAATGTTTATAAAAAATAAAGATAGTCTTTTTGCCTTTTGTTTTTTATTAGCTTAGCAGCAACCCACTTTGTCATAGTGAAAAATCTATTTAAGAGGTTGTCATACCATGTCCGTTGTATGAGCTGGACACATTAAAAGCCCACGTAGTGAAGAAACTGAAACGTTGGCATGGAATCTCTTGCTGGGAGTTACTAGTCCGACAGGACATAAACAATCGAGGTCCGTTGAAAGCGACAAGTGTGATCAGACTCCGCAGGAGAGCGCGCACTCCCCATGGCTACCAATAAAATAAAATGATTCAAGTTTTTTCGTCCCATTATTGTAAATTTACGAGTTATTGAAATTTATTCAAACTCCATGACGCACATAACCTTTTCTTCACAAACTGTTGAAAAAATCCGAAACCGTCAATCGATCAAAGCTAATCTGCATCTCTCAACTGTAATGGCATCTCTAAGTGGTCATTGTTGAGAAGCGCATCCTCCATTTACCTGCGAACCATCAACTATTTTATCTTAATGAAATCTTGGCGTGAAACCGACTCGACTTTTTAATATGATAAATACCCGAAATGTAAATAGACTATAACAAAGTTGCGTATATGAATGAGGACATCTCCCATTGTCTGATGTCTATGCTTTCTGCCATCTGTCAAAGTGAAGAGCGATCGGTCATCACTGAGACCTCCGGCCGAGAATGGTCTATGTGTTGCACCCCTTGATTGTACCTTGATGGCACTATCGCTCGATTGATCGCCGCTCCAAAATGTTATACTCACAAGATTGATTTCGATGAGATCATAACCGTCACGCTACAAAAAATTCCTGACATGGCAAACACAGTTGATAAGAACATCATCCAAATCAGAAGCAATTTTAAAATATTCGAAAGTATCAACAAATATTTTCAAACGATCTGATTATAATTTGCTACTAAAAATTATCTGGGTCAAAGTTGATGGTGAAATGTAAAACCATCTTAACTCAGATGCATCATTATTTCGAAAAATTCAAACACTAATTATTATTAACGATATTAATAAAAAACGTGGCTTTACATTTTTTAATTTTAGAATTTTAAAACACCCGTGACTTTTTTTCTGTATGATTTAGTAGTAAAGTTTTTTGTTTCTAAATTAGTCAGTAGTGTACAACAGCAATTACATTTTTGTAATCAATTTCAGCTCAGAAATATTGTCATTTTTTATATGGAAAAGTCAGGAGGTAATAACTATGCATTTATATAGAGTGTCAGAACTCGTGCTCCAGAGAAAAATTTTAAGTAAGATAAGATGCCAGAAATATGGAAAAAATGTTTAAAAAATTCTATCTGTCAAAAAATTTGGAGTTACAATTTAGCATACAGCTTCCTTGTTTTCTCTTCTAATAGCCTGTAGCAAAAAAAACTTGGAAAATTATTTTTCCAACAAAAATAAATAGAGGCAAAGAGCAAAATATAAACTTTCATAGCTTCGAAATTTTTATAGATAGTTTTTTTCCATGTTTCTGGTATCTTACCTTACTAGGGCGTGAGTTCTGGCGCATCCTGGATGTGATTTCAATGTTTAGGTATTTTTTTTTTCTGTAACTAACTAAACTAAATAAACACATATAAAACATTTTTTTATTGAAATTATTTTTTTTTTCAATTGATTAGTTAGTGCCTTATGCTGACTGATTTAAAAATTCACAACAATATTATTTAAATTGGTACAACATGTCGAAAGATGTATTTACTATTAAAATTTCTTCTTAGATTTACAAAGTTAAAAAATCCATCTCCATCTCCATTTATGGGATCAGAGTTTATGGCACCTGTCCAAACTTTTTATTTATGTGTCGTAGTTTATTTTTAAAGTAATTTTTCTTCTTTATCATGGACTAGTATTATAAAGGGAAATTTTTGCATAGCTATTAGTACGAGTCTTTAAGTTTTATGGGTTTAGATAGTGTCGTGTAGCCTAAAATCAACCGGTATAAAGGATACACAACATAAATATTAATCTTTGTTATTATCGTTATTACCTACTTAAAGTAAAAGTAAAAACTAATAAGACTAATTTAAAGAGACGGAAAAACATAACTATAATTACGACTATACGAGTATTTATTCGAAATTGGAGAATGAGCTTTGACTGCTATGAGAAAGTGATAGTTAACTGGAAGAGAGGCAGAAAAAAATTTCAGTGTACAATAGGTTACGGAAGTTACAATATATGTAGAGTATCAAAGTTGAAAATGTTTACTTTCACTGTTGTGTTAAGATGTTAGTGATGTTGCATAAAAATGTTTCTTTTATAAACTTTTATTTGTATGAAAAAGTATAGTTCTAAAATTATCACAGATTATAGATAATTCGAATTATTTAAAAAAAGTACAAATTTAAGTTGAAGTGGAATGAATATTCTATAATCTATAAATATAAAAACCATCATTCAAATAATAAAATAAAAATAAATAAATCCATTTAATTAATTTTTATTTAAATGTTAGAAATTATTATTTTTTGATATACAGGGTGATTCTTAAATAGACTGACAAAATTTTATTACAGCTTCCCAAGGATAAATAAAGACAAACTGTACCCTTTTTACATTTATATCTTTTAGGGGCAAAACCCCCTTGATCCGTGCCACTTACGGCAATGATCAAATTAATACCATGGTTTCCACTACCTGTGCTAATACTATAACGAACACATCAGTGGCGTACGCTTTACCTCAAAAATAACTTTAATATATTTTATTTGGAGAACGGTTAAACAAAGAATTTTTTTAATATTTTTTCCAGCATGTACTCATTTGATACTACCAAGGATAAAATTTTGTCGGTTTATTTAAGAATCACCTGTATTGTGTTTCATTAGTATATAGGATGTTAAAAAAAGATTGTAAAATATTTAAGGAGGTAAAAGTATGGACCAAAATAAACAAAAAGTTTTAATGAACATGGGTCCGCAAAGTAACGTTTTCCGATATATGGAATGTGAATTTTTTTTTAAATTTATACTAGAGCTTCTCTTGTCCGGACAGATTGCAAATAAATGTTTGAAAAAATGAATAATCTTCGATATCTCCGAGACCGTTACATGTTTATAAACACTTTTTTGTTTGGTTTGGTCCATACTATTACCTCCTCAAATGTTTTATAACACTTTGTTTTTTTAACACTTTGTATATTACACAACAAACACGAAAAGTGACAAATAGCGCACAAGTCGGTAATTTTATACAAGAGGCGTCAGTGCGTTAGACACTTTCCATCGAGTTTGTACAGGGTGCTGCATTTTGGATGTCCGAATAGGAAATCTCCAAAACTAAAAGGTTTAGTCAAAAACATTCTGGGACTCGCTTGCAACTGGTTTTGTAAAGCCTTAGTTTTAATATTTGCTGCGTAATGTTAATTAAAAGGTAAAACAAAATATATAACGTATGGTTCGAAAGTTTTGGGATTTTTTTACATGCTTATAACTTTTTCAAAACTTGTTTATTTTTTAAAATAAATGTAATAATTGATAATATAATCAACAATAAATAATCCATAATCAAATTACTGATAGTGAGCCATTATCTTCAAGTGCTCATAATTTTGTGTTTTGTCCCGTTCTCTTCTGGACAAGAGCAGGATCGATTTATCTAAGCTTAAAAAAAGTTCGACGTCGCAATTTTTTCTCATTTCTGACTTCCTATCTCTTGTTGTACACTTTTCTGTACAATGTTGTCCAAAACTCAGTTGATCGAGTCTGAGGTATGTACATTGGGATGATTGTCTATTTTGGTTAAGCTATTTTGTAGCTTCTCTACCATTGTGGAATGAAGACAAATCAGACCAAAACATTACATCATCATTGGCATGATATGTATTTAAAACTTCATTGAGTTTGGAAAGATATGTTTGAATATAAATGGTCTTTGAAACAGCGAGTCTTCGACCTAATTTTTGTTGTGAAACTTTTATTTCCCCAAAATTGTAGGTCGAGGACTTTTGCACACATTAACAAGGGGTATACCCTATTCAATTTCTTTTATAGTTCGATAAATTGTTGTTACAGAAATATTTTGTTCTCTATAAATTGCAGCAATTTCACGTTTAGGTATTTGTCCAACTAAATTGTATAAATGCCTTAACGAATATCTAGCTTATATGACATTTTTGAAAACCCGAATGAAACAACTAAACTATCATAACATAAATAAGTTAATTGTCATACTTTACTTGCAGCAACAACTTGTTTAAACACCATTTGGTATAAATAAAAACCATCTAAAAAAATTCCCAAGACTTTAGGACCATACGTTAGTTTTCTTTCACATAAAAAAGGTAAAAATGCAGAGAGTTTTATTTAAGCAACAAGAATGTTTCAATTGTTTTTAAAGGTTCCACATTAGATTATTGCAGTGTGTTAAGATAATTGTGAGAATTTTAGTAGAAATATGTATTATGAATGGAATATAATCGTCGAATGAGCGTTGTACGGCACCGAGCCCATAAAATATTAAACGAACCACCCTACGTGTGATTTAATTGTGTTAGCAGCAGCATGTTCCGACTTGGCTAGCATGTAATGTATGCAATTACAATCAAATCGGGCGGCACGTTTCTGGCCTATAAAAACAATTGGATATATTTGAGTCCCCTCGGCGTTGTTCGTCCGGTACGGTGGCGCGGCAATCACATCTATACGATATTAGGCTAACACAGCTAACGATAATGGATATCGGGATTGTCGGGAATCTGATTTATGGAACGGAAAACAAATCTTGGGGCTAGCGAGTAAATTGAATCAGGTCAGAACGTCATGTCAAGTTTGTGCTCGACGCCGTTTTATGACAGCTTCATTGGATATCGCCGAAATTATTCACGCAACAGTCGAAAAAATAGTCTGGCGCATCCGCCATAATTCTCAGCAAAGTTATCGGAAAAGGCAAAATGCGTAACGAAGGCGAGATAAATGTAGCTTCTAGCGTGATAGGAGAAGCCGAAAAGGGCTGAAGAATGGGGTGCCGGCTACGTTGAATAGGAGGGTAAGCGGATAGAGGGCGCAGAGCGTGATAAATATTGGGCAATAAGTGGCAGAGCAACGTGGCTGGCAGTGAGAAGCTGTCGCGACCTCATGCAGCCGACCGTGTAATTGGATGGAGTGCAACGATATTGACATCCAGAGAACTGGATTCAAGAACAGCGAGCGCCACCACTACTATAGCCCAGTCAAGTTAGACAAAAATAGGACGATCGGTGGAAAAAAGTCTCAGGGAGTTGGAATTTTTTTAAACGCTTTCTTTTTTCTTGGGTAGACATATATCAAAAGTCCCCGAAGGTGGGGGGCGAGCTCGAGGAGGGGGAGGGGGCTAAAGATGTCTTTTTTTGTTTGTTTGCTTATATCTAAACTATTAGTCCTAACGGTTTTTGCCCGCTTATCAAAATTAAAGCTTACAAAATTTTCTACAAAAATGGTCCTTTGCATTTTTGTTGAAGAACTAACTGTAAGCGAGTTATAGGGATGACAAAAAAACATCATTTAAAAAAATGTGCTTTATCCGCATTTAAAACAGAATTAATCTTGTGATTTGAAAAAACTGAAAGCAAATTGAATTTATTGGGTACAACACTTCATTAGAGAGTCTATAAAGTCTTCCGAGTCGTCCTCATATGCTGCATCTTCGTCTTCAACTTAAACATTGAAAAACAGTCTTGTTCAGTACAATATTAATAGATAGATGATTTAATATCGATGATTTAAATAAAGCTCACAGTAAATTGAATTGGATCCAACAGTTTATTAGTGGGTGCCACGAGGGTCTATCAAGTCTTCCGAGTCATCCTTATATGCTGAACTAGCATTTGCCTTTGACTTTGTCCGCGTGTATTTCTCTTATAAAATGGGAAAAAGTCCGTTCACAAAACCATTCCATAGGCTTAGGTACTCTATAAAGCTAGATAATTACCTATATTATGTATAGGATTCAGTTATAGTAGTCTCGTTCTTCGCATGGGCTATGTTTGTGGATAAATATTAAATGTTTATTTTCATAAAGTGTCGTCTCAGTGTACTTCTGCACTATCAAAATTCGAAATTTCATATTTCTAATTTTGTTTTTAAGCGTTTAAACTCTATTTTATTTCATTAAAATTAGAAAAGTGCACTTCTACACTCTCTAAGGATCATATTTTCTAAATTTAATGTTTTTAAATCCCTTTAAATGTGTACACCGTTTTATTCCCGTAAAAACTAATTTTCGAAAAATCTTATTTTAGTGCCCCTTTACACCTCTAAAGAGTTTTTGGTTTATATCTTTGTTTAAACATTTACACCCCATTTAACCTCGTTACAGATTGATTCTCTCTTTCATCCAAAACTTTTATTTATATCTCCGTTTAAATGTTTACACCCGAGTCACCTTTCAGGCAGACCAGCTTAGTTGGGGAACGCTCTACACTCTCTACTTAACTATATGCTAATGAAATGTGTTTCGGTTAGTCCTACGACAAAAAATGAATAGGACCATTTTTGTGGAAAATTGTGATGCAGAAATAGACTTCTACAGAAAATTCTACATAAATTACATAAACAATGAGTTTGTATTTATAGACTCTCGTGACTCCCCTTTTCTTTAATGAAGTATTGGACCCAGTAAATTCAATTTACTGCCAGTTTTTTTTAAGTCTAATTCTGTTTTAAATGCAGATAAAGCACATTTTTTTAACTCTTTCAGGTACACACTTTAATATATTTAAAATACCGTACAGGTACAGCTGTTTACTGGATTTTAAAAATAATCATTTTTCAAGTTGTTTTAAAAAATAGGTATTAAAATAGCACTAACCACAGTTTTTCATCGGTCAATGACCAATTATTTTAGATTTCAGATTTTTTTACTTTCTCCGGTAARATCATTAACTTCATGAACCCCTKGTACATTTTTGATAATTTTAAAGCATTCTTAATATGAAGTAGTCATTGTCTATTACTTATTTAGTGACATAATAGGCATTTAAAAAAATTAATTAAGAAAATAAAATAGTATTATAATGAACAAAGAAAAATAACAATAAATAATAAAAACAAAAGCAAACTAAATAATACGTACGATAGATAACAAAAGTTATATTTTTTGTAATAATACGGTTGAAAGCAATMTTTCTGTTTGCTTTAACAACACTACAAGTTACACACTGCCAGTTACTTCGAAACTCTTGTTGCTTGGAGCTACATAATGCAAGTATCAACGAAATAGAAAAAAATTCAGTGCCACCATTTATGACTTTTTCAATTGAGTACAATGACGGACAGTGAATTTTGTCCAAGCAATTTCCATGACAGACTAAAAGTGTAAATTAGTTTTTAGGTTTTTCTAACTTTGTTTGAGAACTTTGATGAACAATTATCATGTTGACAAAATGCCCGATATTCCTTACATACTTTTTACCTGTGCTTTGTCTTACATTGCTTGAGATGTAGTACCAATCCATTTTTAGATTGGAAATCCGGTCCAAAATGAATAAGAATTTAATTAAACTTGACAATGTCAGTTATCATGACAATAAAGCACAGGCTACAGTGAATTTTTGTGAATTCACAGATATTAAGTGGACGAAATGCACTATCCATCACTGTACGTCATCAACTGATCAAATTTATCAACAAAGATCATGTTATTCTTGTAATTTTCCACAACATCAGGACATACCCCTCATATCTCAAGAAACTAAGAATAATACGAAATACAGTTAGTAAAAATGCAAAATTTTATCAGTGTAATGTTAAACGAAATTGATTACCTAAATAGGCTGGAAATGCTCAATGCCGTCATGAAGCCTTCTAGTCGAAATAGGAAAGTTTTTGGTTGATAAACCCAAGGATCGAAATTCTAATCCCAATGAAAGAAATTTTTTTTGTTTTGTTTTTTTCCTCTTTGTATTTATAATAATCATTATCCATTATGTATATATATTCTCAAAAAACAATTCAATTTTTTTATGTTAAAATAAGTATCATAAAAATGTAGCTATTTCAAATTAATTAATAAATTGTATAGTTTTCATAATAATTTTAAGTTCATTGATCGTAAATAAAAAAATGTGGTAAACTCTACAAGAATAATGTCTGTATTATTAAAAATATTACCATTAATGAGCAAAACTGCTCAAAAATATAAATTAAGGTGAATTAAAAAGGTGGGTTAAATTTTAACCCACCGTACCGATTCGGCCAAAAATGTGGTGGGTTAAATTTTAACCCACCGTCCCTCAAAGAGTTAAATGATGTTTTTTGTCTGCCCTATAACTCGCTTACGGTCAGTCCTACAATAAAAATGCAAAGGACCATTTTTGTAGGAAATTTTGTAAGCTTTAATTTTGATAAGAAGATAAAAACCTATAGGAGTGATAATTTCCGAGATATAAGCAAAACAAAAACAAAAAAAGACACCTTTAGCCCCCTCCCCCTTCTTGAGCTCGCCCCCCACCTTCGGGGACTTTTGTTATATGTCTACCCAAGAAAAAAGAAAGCGTTTAAAAAAATCCAACTTTCTTGGATTTTTTTCCACCGATTTGTCTTATTTGACTGGGCTACTAGAAAATTCCATCCCCACTAACTTCTTCCAGATCCAGAACCAATAATGGGAGATTCTATCGGATGCTTTACGACGACTGCTACATTAGTTTCGGATATGACGAAGTCCGGCCTTCCATTATAATGTAAAGCATAACTATGAGTGGCTATTTCCATATACGATCCGAGAATGGTAAGTGGTCAGAAACAGAGAGACATATATAAACTCCTAAAATGTGCTCCAACGCTCTGCAGATAACATCTAGATCTCCGGGGTGGCTGCAATAACAATCTTCTTGTATGAATTGTTATAGCTCTCGCTATCATTCAGTGGACATCTCATTCCGGGTAACCGCTAGCACTAAACACATTTCATCTGAACACTGTCCATTCACAGCTTCTCGATGACCGTGCTATACGCGCTACTGGTTTGCTGTTTACGACCAACCAACGAAACCTACGTAGGGGTCTCAGACTGGTGGAGGTGTTGCTTATGAATTATTTCCTGCGACGGAAAACTTGACCTCAACAACTTCACTTTTACCACTCGATTTACTAAAAATAAACACATATTTCACTACTCCATTGCCATCTATGTCTGCTCAACTATTCATAATGCCACTCCAACGGAGAATGGCTAAAACATTTATCAAGAATAAAACCTACAAGCGACACAATTCCAGACTGATGGAAATGTCTCAGTACAGTTTTTATAAAAAAATATTTTTGTTACCTTTTTGAATGGGCTTCGACTTTTCATATCTTTAATGGGTGCACAAACAAAAAACTTGAAAAATCAATTGTTTTTAAAGCAAAAAAAAACAAATCAGATCTTTTTTACATGCAGTGTCCCCGGATCAGTAGATTTTTTAACCTTTCTTCCATGTTCCTAGTATCTTACTTTACATGGCTTTGATCAATCAAAATTTACAGAGCTTTTGGGAGTACAACGTGTCCCAAGTTTTTAGGCCGGCCTAAAAATAAATATTTCTTATTGATTAATAAAAAAATTTGCGAGTGCAAACGATAGAGGATTATATGTATAGACTTCAATTTAGTGCTTTGATATTGTTCAAAATCTTTAGCGTATGGCAGTGACATAATAAAAACTAAATTTGGAAAAAAATGCACTTAATTGGAATAATTTCTACATGAAGAAATTCCTTGATTTTTTCTAGTAATAATTATGAAAATCGAGTAATGAGTAATTAACATTTTAATATTGCATATCTGAAAGTTCCAATAATTTATGGGTGGTTTGTGGTAATTGGAATCACGCCAGAATTTCTTGACAAAAGAAAAAGATCCGCAATGATACCAGGGCTCTATTGCAAAGCCTCTGCTTTATTGTCAATGCATTTGCAGTACATCATCCCAAATTTGGCCATAAATTACCTACCAAAATTCCCAATTTTCAAATTAAAATCAAAATCTATCAACTTTTACATTATCCAATTTTCACAATTGCCATTACAAGAAATCAAGAAATTTTATCATGTAGAAAAAATTCCAATTAATAAAAAAAAATCCAAATTTGGTTTTTAGGGTCTCACGCTAAAAATTTTCAACAATATCATAAGTACTAAATCGAAGTCTGTATAATCCTATATTGTTTGCACTAGCATTTTTTTTTTAATCAGTTAGAAATAATTATTTTTAGGCAGGCCCTAAAAAAATTTATTCTTTGACACTGTCAAAATTTACGATTTTTCTCCTATGTAAGGAAGTTTTGACAACTGTTTGGCATTTCTCAATACGAAACGATTATTTTTAGCTGATTTAAAGCAAGCTAAAGACTTGTTGAGTCTAATTCGAAGAATAAAATGTTGTATTCAACTCGTTTGAGTGTAAATCGGACGCTTTATTCCACCTCGTGGATGATAAACCACTCTGTGAAATAATGCACTCAAACTCGTAGAATAAATAACTATTTTATAAAAGTATCTTGTCGGATTCTAATTCTTGAAACTACTCTTATATTCTCTTGCTGGGATATCGATAATCAAAGACAAAGGAATCCGATTTCATTGAAATTCAGATATCTCAGCAACAAAGTGACGTAAAAAGAATATAAAAAAGACAAATTGAAGCTGAATGAACAAGCTATCCGGCTCATGCATTAATTAATTTTTTTTACACTATTTCTTAGAATTGTGTAATAACTGTAGCTCAGAAAGATTTTTATTTTTTGTCAAAAGATCTCAAGACTAGAAACTTGAAGGTTCAAAATGTTTTTTCTTAATCTATCTACGACCATTTTTTATTGAGATACAGCTAGAATATTTTAAGTATCTGAGATAGTAACAAATCTTTTTTCACAAAAAGCTTAATTTTGGATTAATTTGAAAAATGGAAAAACAAAATAGAATAATAAAAATGATTAAATTGATTAATTTTTTTTAAAAATAATAGAAAATTTAAGACATTAAAAGTAATTTAAAAAAATGTAATGTTATTAAAAAAGTATTACGGAATTTTAAATACTTTTATTTAAGAGTCAAGTTAAAAATTAATTAATTAAATTGATTATTTTTTTTTAAAAATAATAGAAAATTTAAGACATTAAAAGTAATTTAAAAAAATGTAATGTTATTAAAAAAGTATTACGGAATTTTAAATACTTTTATTTAAGAGTCAAGTTAAAAATTATTAGATTTTTTTAAATTAAGCAAGAGTATATTATTTGCAATGAGTGCATCTCTCCGATGCACCCATGTAGTCGGCGTCCGTGGTAAGTAATGATTAAAAATGAAGTTTCGGAATTAAAATAAGTCAGACGAAATTAATCATAATAATAACATTGTTAAAGTCTTATATTTCATAAATTAGAAAACATAAACATAACTCAAAATATTAAAAAATGATTCAAATTAACAAAAAAAAGTTTTTATTTAACCACTTTCGGGCAGACTATACGCTTATACGATCGTGATTCGCGACTCTAAGAAGTTAAGTTATAAAACATTATTTAGACACATTTTTACAATTTTAATATGTTGTTTTAGTAGTTAATAAATTTTAAGTTATTTTACTGAAGTGTTGTTTTCAGCTAGTCTAAATTTGCACATTTTTTCATCGGCACTCAAACTTTTATCATACTTTGAATAAAAAAATTTCAGAAGTTTACATTATTATTCATAATTTACAATGTTTACAAAACTATATGTGTATTAATTAGAAAATTATTTTTGGCAACAAATCACGATCGTGCAAACGGTCAATTAGTTGCGAATTAAGATTTGATTGCAGTTAAATCAGCCCTTGAAATATGAATACATTTGTTATAGTAATTATCTAGTTTTAAATATGTTTTTTCAATTTGTAAATGTGTGTCGTGGTGTTCGTGTTGTGGTGTGCTTTTGATAATAGAAGTTGTGGGAATGGTGTGTTTCGTGTTGAGAAATAGCGTCGCTTTTACGATTCGAATCATTATTTTACACCTCTAGGAAAGTGTTCGCATAAATATGGAATAACCTGACGCTTTATGCTCCCCATAAAACTCTACTTTGTGTTGAATAATCTTCAAATTGCCTGGGAGCACATTTGAGCATGAAATATGCGTTCGCGGCAAGTTGGAAAGCCTTGGAAAATGGAAACGAAAAGCGGCCAAGTGTAGAAGCGATGAGGCCAACGTCACATTAGCACAATGCTGCTCTGTTGATGCTGGGGTAGATTCAGAGAGAATAACACGATTTCGTCTATGTCAAGCCCGCTTTAACTCGCGTTGAGTTGGGTGGAATTCTTGTCGGAAGCCTGGAGACAGAATGAATGGCGACAAACTTTGTTGTCTAGAAGGATTGCTCGAAAGATAAGACACTTCAACTCGCTTGAAACAAGACTGGATAGGGTATTATACAAATTCTCTCCCTTATTCTGTAGGCTATTGTTTATCCGATATGCTCGCGGCTCCAATTAAGTTGAGGAGGAATAAAGCGGTTATCAGGATACTAAAACTGTATCGCTTGGATAAAATGTGATGGGAGCGTTGAAGACCATTCATTTGGCTTGCTAATTTTATTATTGCCACCGGAAGGGTTTTATCTCGGTTTATGGACAACAGATACATGTTTTTCAACATTCCGAATAAATTCTGACAAAAATTTCTCAGTTTTGCTACATTAACTCCTTCCTCGCCCCAGCTAAACATAACGATTTTCATTCGGAGTGAATAAAGAGGGAAGAGGCCAACAAAAGCCGTATTAAATTGTAGTAAACATCGCCTTAAGCAGAAAATTACAAAATGATCCCGGAAGAGGGACGATCAAGACGCGAATCCCTTGAGACAGTTGCAAAGTATTTTAATAAAGGATTTTTTTGTCACACGCTTAAGACTTTGAAAGAACACGACGAGATTACAGCGTAGTATAACCACCTGCGCCATGAGACACCTACAATTTGCTTAAATTGTTCTTGGATTTTTTCAGGAAAGACATCTCATTACCGGAGCAAATCCTTGCTAATATAAAAACGATGGAGAGAGCGCTTATTCTTTCACATAAATTTGCGGATAAGTAGAAATTTTTTACTAATTTGCTACATTACAAGAGGAGAAATTTAACTGCATGTTGCAAATCTTATCCTTAAACGTAAAATATTTCCAAATGCAAATATTGTTTACTGCCTCGACGTTCTATTTTTATTTTTAGATGACCGAAATTATGTGGAATACAGATAAATCTTAACTTACTATACGCATAAACTTATGAAATTAAAGGTTACGATCAATAATACTCGTAAGTATTAGATAAACATTTTTTGTCGCGAGGGAGCTCTATTTGATTGTTTACCACGTCTGTTTCCAAGATAGTAAGTTGTATTTACTCGTTGCTATCCCACACTTGTCGGTATAGTATTTTTCAGGATTGTTCTCTTAGATACATAAGGTGTAAAAAGTGGTATGTAACTAAACATATAAATTTTTCAATTTATATACTTGATTTGACATCTGTCAAAATTGACCTCAAAATTTTCAATAAATTCGTTTTTTATAAAATTTTGCTAATCATGGAAAATGTTAAATCAATCGCGCAAAAAATGTCATAAGCATCACGAACGTTAAGGACTTACCGATCTCAGACAATAATTGGAGTCGTCGCTTTGCTCCTCCCCCAAACAATTGTCTTGTCTGATCGGTAAAATGTCCTTACCG
The DNA here is from genome assembly GCF_015345945.1 of Tribolium madens. Lineage (NCBI taxonomy): Eukaryota > Metazoa > Arthropoda > Insecta > Coleoptera > Tenebrionidae > Tribolium > Tribolium madens. The sequence goes on along the minus strand of NW_025401068.1, from coordinate 1,361,184 downwards.
TTCTTGATGCTATTTTTTCACTACTAGCTGTAAAAGGTACCATTATTTGGCTTGTGGAGCGGTTGTGAAGTTGTTTTTTTCTCCTGTAGTCAATAATTTTTAATAATAAATATGTCTGCTTTAATGTTATCAGTACAAATTATCTAAAATTTTAAAGTATAATAGTGTTTTTAAAAGGTATATCCCGGTAACTGAGAAACTTTTATTAGGATTGTATATAATTCTCACCCTGTATATGTATTTAGTTAGTAAAGAAATAAATTACTAATAATGCATTTGCAAATAAGTTTTACAACATAAATAAATTACATGATCTTCGTTGCCCACTTCCATTAAAAAATTTTTTTTACTTAATAGGTAGTAGATTGTATACCGAAGTGGGAAGTGCTTCATTATCAAGGTGAAATTTGATGACCAAGGCACGAAGCGCCGCGGTTAGCAGTAAGCCGAGGTACGATGAAGATGTTTGTATACTATTTTATTCATAATCATCCTCTTTAAAGAACAGAAAGCCAATAAAGAATTTATTATCAAATTCTGAAAAACATGACATATGACAGGTTAGGTTGGGAAGTGGCCATTTCCTAATCTATAAACCTGATATTTTATATCAATTGTTAAATAAAGTTGAAATGTCATACTTTTTCACATGCAAGGTGATTTGATTATTACTTTATGATTGTAAATAAAGAATTTTAACAAAAATAATTAGTATAAATATGCAAAAATAAATGAAGTTATTATTAACATAAATGGTCGGAATACTTTTCAATTTTCACATGCAAGGTGATTTGATTATTACTTTATGATTGTAAATAAAGAATTTTAACAAAAATAATAATTAGTATAAATATGCAAAAATAAATGAAGTTATTATTAACATAAATGGTCGGAATGATGGCTTTTAAAAGCTGTTGGGGGCATTTGATTAATTTAATGTCTTTATAATATTTTGTTTGTCTTTGTTTTACTAATTTGAAATTCATTATTGTGACAATAAATTTAGTATCCCATTTTTGGTTATGGCTTATTTTTCTCATCGATTTAGAATGTTTTTGTAGCTCAAGCAAAAGAGAGTAAAGCAAAAAAAATATTTCAGGTTGTGAATAACTTTTTTGGAAATAAAAAATTATGGTGGCTAATTTGGTAGCAGTTGTGCGTAGACTGTAATTTAATATCAATATTAACGTCTTAAAACCGACGTAATTTGCGATTATTACGTTTTCCATTGCAATTTGTCATCAATTATACCGAAAAGTTTCTTTAGAGTCTTGCTAAATAAATTCAAATAGGCACCGTGGGGTTTATTTTGCACGCTTTAATTTAATTAATTACCTGTTTCAAGTGAGTAATTTTGCCAGTGACGATATAAATATTTATAAGTGAGAGAGCAAACACTTCTAGAAGGGGAATTGACAAATAATATTCACTTGGGCAATTTATTAGCCTACCTAGGGCGAGCACTTTTGATAGACTTACAACAATCGGTCAGTTTGTGTCAAGTTAATGGTTAGAAATAAATCTACGAGTGGTTCTCGACCAACAATGAATGGATCTGCTTTGAAAAGGCCGAGTTGTTTTAAATGGGCAGATGATGTCAGTGGAGGCGTGTGCCGTTTGGAGATAATTAAAAATTGTGAGTTTGCATCTATAAAACGTTTGAAAGGCCATTGTCAACTATGGCAAACTGCCATTATTTACACCTTCCTGTATCTCACCTTGAGAGAGGCGGCCCACCCTGGTAGCGGACATAAATAAGGCATTATTTGCCCGTAAGTAGGCACTTTTGCACAATTCCAAGACCGGTCCTGCAACAGGACGAGTTCGTAGTGACAAGCGGAGTGGAGTGGAGCCTCCAATAGTGGCCAGATGGTCAGAGGAAGATCGATTATTAAAACCGCGGGATGTCTTTCAGGGTGACCACTGGCCATTTAGGGCATTGTTAGTGGTTGCAATTCGGGCACGAGTTATCTGAGTGAGTCATCAGAATCAGCTGCTGTCTCTGGACCGCACACTGGTGTTAATAAAGCAATCGACCTGAATCCGCCCTGTGTTGGCCCAAATCATTTGATCCTATTGCTGATGATAGACATTTGGCTCAAATTCGGGTCTAGTTTCAATACACTTGCTCTGTGGAAATTCAAGTGACAATAAATTTTAACTTGTTAGGTACATTGTTTTATTACTTGCTTAATTTTAATAATTTATTACCACCAAGAAAATATAATTTTTCAGTTATGTATGAGGACGCTACAGCAAACCAACTATGTATAATTTTCAACTAAATTTTGTGTTTTAATGATTAGTGGCATAAATAAAGAAATAAACATTTTCTATTTTTAGGAACGTTGAATACATAAAGTAGGTACCCTTATAATTTTCTACAAATCATAATTGAATAGCTGAGTGGAAAAGTACAATTTTTGTTAATTCCACTATGTTTTAATCTTATATCAAAATTTAGAGGACTTGAAGAATAGTATAGGGTGATTCTTAAATGGACCGACAAAATTTTATCCTTGGTAGTATTGAATGAGAACATGCTGGAAAAAATATTTAAAAAATTCTTTGTTTAACCGTTGTCCAAATAAAATTTATTCAAGTTATTCTCGAGGTAAAGCGAACGCCACTGATATGTTCGTAAATAGTATTAGCACAGGTAGTTAAAACCATGGTATGAATTTGATGAAAATGTACTTGATCATTGCAACAATTCATAAACGCCGTAAGTGGCACGGATCAAGGGGGTTCTGCCCCTAAAAGATATAATCGTAAAAAGGGTACAAATCTTCTCCATTTATCCTTGGGAAGCCCTGATAAAATTTTGTCGATCTATTTAAGAATTACCCTGTATATTATATCATAAGGCAGACTAGAGATTTTTTGTAGCCGAGCTGTTTATGCGCATATGCGCAGCATCAAGGGAAATACCTAATAAATGCGTGACTATAAAAAAAATTTCTACTGTGTTTTATATAATATTTTTTTCACTACTAGCATATTTATTACCCAGAAAGACAACGGTGAAAAATATAACCTTACTTATTTAATGCTTCAAACGTAACATGTTGTATTTCACAACTATTATTTTTGTTAATTCACTATTAACTATTACCTACAGTAATTAATTTGGTACTTTGCCTGAGTTATTAACTTAAATTGGAAGTATTATTATTTTCTTCTTATCGTAACTGAGGTTATGTAATTTTTTTAATTCTGCAACTATTAAAGGAATTTTTTAACTTCATAGTATAAAATATTTGTTAAAACACAAAGAAACTGCAAAGAAAATGTAAAAAGTGTTTACATTTGTCTTATTACCGGTAGAATTTCAACTAAAATAAACACCTTTGTTGTTGTGACAGTTTTGATATAGACAGAAGCATTAGAGTTGGGGTTCTTCTGATGTTTTTAATGAGGAAATTTAGGTCTTTTTTATTTAATTTTGCATTAATTTCATCTAGAAATACTTCCGTTAGTATTTGTCTAGTATTTGGTAATAGTTTTCCCTCCGTTCGAAAATAACTGTCCTGTTTGTTCTTTTTTTTAAGGTTATGCAAATTATTTTGTTTATTATTATAAAATTATTATAACGGCTGTTTTTTTAAATTTGGCGTCATAGTTGGCGGTGATATGAATATGTTGTGAATGGACCAAAATTTTTAATACGTCCGACGAGGTGTCAAATGTCAGATTAATAACTTTCAATACGATGGTTTGTTCACAATCGAACTTTCATGGATAGCTTTGACGCAAAATTTAAAAAAACACCCGTCATAAAGCGACACATTCAGAGGTTGACATTATTTCAATGCCAACTTGATCCTTCAATCATTTATGTATTTTAATTTATGACAAAACTTAAAAACGGAACTAGAAATTTTTCTAGATTTATTCTTCTTATTAAAGGATTATTTCTATGTTTTAGCATCGAGATGTGTAAGTTTTTTGGCTTATAAAAATTAGGTAATTCAACCTAACTTTTTTAGAATTTTTATTTAGACTTTTGAAACTCTTAAAAGATTCTTAGCATTTTAACATAATTCATATTTCAAAAAACTGATTCTAATACATCATTAAACCACTTTTACCAATTTATGCAATCTATGCACTTCGGACATTTTTTGTTCATTTCTGATTCGTTGGTTTCTAAATTTCTTTGAACATTTGTATGTTACGCCATTGATTATTATTCATCGAAATTTTGACATTGTAGTTTTATTTTTCCTGATTGATGTATTTTATATAAAAGTTTATGTTAAGTGTTTTTTAAATTAAAACAATTGACAAGTTGAGGTAGAAAAACAAATTTTTTTACACTCTTGCTGGTGTGAACACTTGGTGCTAAATAGAAAATGCTTGAAATTATACATATACAGACTGTATATAGACTGTATCAGCTCACTAATTTTTTATTTTTACTTTTATAAAGCAAAAACAAAGTCAAAGTATCTAAGTTAAAAAATGGATTTTTTATTAATAATGCTGTCTGTTATCGTAAGATTTGCTTATTTCTTTTTTGTTAATAAAGACACATAGATTTTTAACTGCATCCGAAAAAAATAAATTGGTAGCATCTGTACAAAATAATAATTTTCAGCATAAAAACATCACTTTTTTATTTACAAAAATAAATTGTTTGAAACTCTGTTTATCAAAAATTTTAAACAGAAAGTAAGTATTTAATTTGCATATGAAAAATTGGACATTGTGATATTTTAACTTTTAACATTTAACAATTGATTTAAAATATATAGTATAGGTTGGAAAGTGGTCCTTTCTTTATCAATTAATTTGTTATGTTTTTCAAAATTTGATAAATTCTTTATTGGTTTTCGTGTTTTGGCCTATTCTAACCGCGGCGCTTCACGCTTTCGTAAAAAAGCATCTCCTACTTTGGTATGTAATCTACTATCACTGGCGGATAATCAATTATTAGATTTATTTATTAGATTAGTCACTATTTTTTATTGAAAAATAGATAAACTATTTTTACAATATTTTCAATATAATAATTGTTATTTTTTTGATCTATTGAAAGATTTTTTAAATCATTGTTTTATTCTTTAGTTTTATAGATTTTATAGTAAAATAAACGCTTTTTAAAGAATTATTAACAAGTGAAAAAATTAGTCGATACCTATAAAAAGTAAATTTATATTAAATTGTTACTTAGTCAGTAGTGAATTTGTAAATATAAAATGATTAATTAAAGTAAAATTTAATTAGAATTAAAAGATTTTTTTGTTGTTGCAATATAGGTAGGTATATTTCGTATACCTACTTAGAAGAAAAATCTATATTTTAGAAACCAACTTTTAATATTTAATATGTATTTTTCTGTTTGCTTGAAAGCTATAACCTTCTAAAACTATTAACTATAAAATATTGTCGCTTTTTATTTATAAATGTTTTGTGCCTTAAAGTTCTTTAAAGCGGAGTGAATTTAGCAAAATAAATGACATAATTTTGCATAATAAATATGCATTGTATTTAAAAAAGCTATTTTAATGTTATTTCATGTTTTATGATAGATGTTATGTAACCTTGAAAGATGTTGGTTTCTATTGTAAATGCAAAATATGGATGGCATTTAGGTATTACATACATTGTCATTGACATGCAGGCTAGCTTATAAAAAAGTCTGCGGGCTAAATAATAAGCACTAAGTAACTTTTTTGTGTAAACGACATACTATTACTTGTGTATCTACCTATTAATATTACGTATGTACTAAAATAAATCAGTTATATTTATATGTGAATGATGACATAAATAATTTATTAGAATTAGTTATTAAATACAAAATAAAACACAATTTAGGTGCTACGGATTTTGAATTTAAATTTGGGAAAGTGTATTGATGTGTTTTAATTAATTTTATTAATATTATGTTCCAGGAACTTGGGAATCTGGTATAACCTGCCGACACTTCTAATGTTTGTTTTGAATGAAAATTGTTGTTTTTCATGTGGTGCTTTGTTGAGTGATTGAAATCTCGTTGGCATTTTTTGGTCAATTTCCGTGCGCTTGTTCGGAAGCGTTGTCCATCTCTCCTCGAAATAGTACAAGGGTTGTTGAGCAAAGTGCTAATGAGGGGTCTATGGTCGCGACCTCATCCGTCACTGTGGACAGGTCGGCAGGGTATCAAGCTGGCCACCCGCACAGCACTAAACGCGTTAGCGGCGCTACATGAGCTCCCTAATAAATTCTGAAGTAACAAACACCCTCACACAGCAAGGCTAAGCGGATTGTAATCTTTCCCTTTGGTGATATTTTACTACCCGCTCTCGCCTATCTGTATCACTGTTCTACCCTGTGACAAAGAAATATCGCTCACTCTTATGTTTTCAATCTATCAAATCCTCTCCACAAGCAGGAGCCACGTTTGATACCGAATTTTGTAAATAGGGAGAAAAAAGCGACTGAAAGACGCGGAGGCCGATAAAAAATAAGAGCGGCATAAGATTAAAGCCCTGGTGCAACCTTCTTAATTTGGGTCTGGTTTTGAGATTATCAGCCGAGCGTCAAGATTTACTAGGCGGTGGCAGGAAGCGTGTTTATATTTAGGTTTGTTTAGTTGAGATTAGGGCCGCAAGGAGTTGGCTGTTGATTACAAATTATAATAAGGCAATTTGTCATCTTAAGTGTTACTGTTGTGGTCTCCTTATGTTAGGTATTAAGAGGCAGGTAAGGGTTGTATGGGAAATTGATAAAAATAGAAAGGTTTTTTTATACCCTGGTATAAAACCAGATGACGGTTTTTAATTTATCATTATAATTTATTTTCAATAAAAAATGTTCTATCACTGTTTCACCCAAACCTCCTAATAAATTTCAGTCGATGCACTAAGATTGTTATCGCTGTATTTCCAAATGGTTTCGAAAATAAAGTCATTAAAATCAAGCGATCCATGTAAACTTCTACAACACACTAAATTTATTAACACAGTTGATAGAGCCATTGCCAGTAGATTTTAATACAAATTATTTTATTATACAAATCGGACGCACTTAATAGACGTAATTGCTGGAAAAATGTCATAATTATGATGTAATAGATTATTGTTTAATGCCATAACTGTAATTATCAGACCAAAAGGTCCCCGTTTATATTTAACTCCATTAACGAAGTGAATTTATGCATAAAATTAAAAATTCACTGCACAACATTCACTTTTGTTTCTGAATAGGTAGATTCTATTAAAACACAAACAATTTACTATAACCAATTTGCTAATTTATGCAATCTAATTGGGACGCGGATTATTAAAACTTTATATTTCGATTCTTATTTATTACGTTCAGAAACATGTTCCTAAAAAATGTTTAAAAGTACAAAAAACATTATAAACTTCTGCAGAAATTTTAAGAGATGACAGTACACAGGATACAAGTTTAAAGAACTCAAAATAACTCTACTATAGTCTTATCCGAATGTTTCTACTTTTTATGTTTTAGTATCCGAAAATTCGTCAAAAAATGCATATTGATATTTTCGCCAAAAAATATCTCTTATTTTTTTTAATAAACATGTGGGCTTTTTGTTATTCATTTTTTACACAATGTAAAAAAGAGCTAACCTTAGAGATCATATTTGTTTAAAGTTTTGTTAGTGAAGTTTAAGGCTGACGACTAAAATTTGAGTTATTTTTTCATTTGTTGTTTTTTATTATTTTTTCTTAAAATTGTTGCACAACTATTAAAGTCACTCTATCCTGTATTTCTGTAGTATTTTGTCAATCAAAATCTAAATTCTATTAATTAACTTATTTATGTAAAATGAACTAGTAAATTTGATATTTAAAAATATATAACAGTTTCAAAAAATGTTGAAATACAGTCAAAGTCCTAATTATCCGAGTCTCAATTATCCGAGCCACGCATTAACCGAGTCGTATAGAATTTAATTTTTGCTTACGGATAAGAAAAACAATAATGACAAATTAACCTATAATAGAAAAATAAAGAAACACTGTAACCGAAACAAAAAATTTACACAATTGTTATTAGTAAAAATGTTATTTAACTCCTTTTGGATAATAAATAACATTTAACTCCAAAACCAATATGTTTATTGATACAAAGTTTGAGGGTCACTGGAATTATTTCTTTGTTAAGATGACGCTATTGCAACAAATAAGAAAATCGTATTCAAGTTAATGAAAAGAACAGTCACTTCATAGTTTTGATACTATTATCAATTGATTTGCTTTTGTCTTATTTTTTTAAAAGAGGTTTGATTTGTTTTTCCTTGATTTTATAATGTTTATGAACATGTATCGCAAATACATATTAAAAAAATAAATTGGTTTTTGTGAAACACAAGGTAAAGGCACTAATGGCTATTATTGCAACCAAAACAGCAGTTCTCAAACTAATAACATTAAATTTACTTTCATTTCGTAAATTTTTATTTATACGATCAAAAAGTCTGTCTATCAAGCAAGCGTAGAAATTTGAAACGTATGTCTGTATGTATAAAATGTCACAATGACAAATGAGAAATGTCAAAATGTTTTTATGTAAATTATGACAAGAAACCGTGGTGAACGATTTTTATGAATAAACACCAACAAAATCTTTTTAGACGTTTCATAGAATAATTCAATTTCACTAGCTCAATGTTTTAATTTTTATAAAATAATTTTTTGACATCTAGATAACATACGAACTACCATGCAACATACGTCCTCAACTAGGACGCCTACTTGATAGAAATACTTTTTGATCGCACTATAGCTTATATTTTCTTCTACTATTCCAATAATTTCTAAGACTGTAAGCATTTTGTATAAGCATTTACGAGTATGTTTAAATATGAAGTTTTATTTATGGTTTACATGTACGTAATACCTAACTATACCTACAGAAACCAAAATATGAAAAAAGCAATTTTATGCATTTCTCTTGGATAATTAGAGCTGTTAGGCCTAATTACATTTTTTTAGTTTTGTTTTTTATAATAGTTTTAATAATAATTGTATTTTTACGTGAGATTTTTTTTTGTTCAATTTTTAGCAACGGAATTGTAGATTACGACTATTAAGTAGGTACATTAAGAATTTTAAATTAAGGTATTAGTAGAAAAAATGTTGTATCATCTGTATGAACAGTTTTTTTATGACGATTAGTTTTCACACAATGTGTTTTAATTATTTTAACATGATTTCAAAAAAAGAAAAATTTTGTACAAAAACCTGCAAAATAAAAGGTAATCGCAATATAATAACGAAGGTAATAGCGCTATTAAGTGAAAATCTCTCATCATTCATTACCGAAAAAAAAAAATCCTGCATCATATTTATATCTTTTATTGCGATAAAATAAATGTCAAAAACATGTCTCCTAGGCATAATTTTTCTCATAATAAAAAACAACTTGCGGAAAAACGTAGATAATATTTGTTGTAGCATTTATTATTAATTTAGATTTTAGCTTTCTTCTCTGGTGAAGTTTTTAATACCAAAAATGTCGGTGTTGTTTAGTTGTGGGTGGGTGTAACGACGCCACCAACCACTACAAAAGCTTGTGGTATTATTTAAAGTTGACAGATTCTGTTTAATATTTTCCTTTGACGTGTGACGCCCGCCCAAACACTGATATTTTAAAACCCATTTGCTTTAGATAGCACCCCCTAACAGATGTCTGTTACCATATAATTATCCCCATAAAACGCCTAAAAAAGCACATAATGTTCTGGCTACTGGTACACAACCTCTATGACGTAAATATCCGTTGAACTATAAATTAATTTAATAGATTGTTAAGGGCACATGTGACCTCAGGTCAAATGCATAAATATAGTCTTCTTTACAAAAGGAAATGATTAAAATAACCGGTCCTGGGTAAAATTCAAATTGGAAAGGGCTGATGCGACTCGCAGTAAGTAGCGTTTAATGTGATTGATTGGTGGCCGTTCTGTCTAAATTTAGTAACGAGATTTAAAAGGGAAACAATATTTTTTAATGACATATTGAAGTTGTGTTGAGGTGGACGTGTATACGAAAAAACAGCCGGGATTAATCACTTTAATAGGTCCATTGCAAACCGCTGCTCGATTGATAGCGGTAATTATGATTGTATGTCGTTAACTGAGCTTGATGTCTGCCTGTCATAACAGAAAAGCCACCGCTTTATTTCCTATGTAAATTCTGACACTTTGGACCTCGGGGGAAGCACTGGACCAATGCCAGGTTAATAATAACGCACTGAATAGGTAATGTTAGCGCACACAGATTTTGCCCGATTCATTATTTTATTTCGTGAAACAAAGTTAAAAGTTGGCGTATTTGTTTCACAAATTGAAATCTTTATCATGTCACCGGACAACACAATACCTGAACACTACACAGGATACGTAACCGAATTAAAGTTAAAAAGAGAACAAACAGATAAATCCTTCAAAGTCCAGTCGCTGGCGTAAAAACAACCCAAAACAACTTGGGTTGGCCTGTCTGGACATTGATTGTTAGGGACTAGCGCATAAGTCTTTCCCCTAGGTCACCGCGTGATTTGTCCGCTAATCGTGGCAGTCTGGGGACGTGTAATCGGCCCTTCCGAACTACTCAGTTTCTATTGTTGCCAGAAAATGACGATGGAATGAGATTGCCTCAATCGAATCTCAAGGTTTAGACCAAAGAACTTAGCAATTACAGAACAGATTCTCACAAAAAAAAAATCTATCTAACACGAAATTTTATTTTCACTTTTTTTTTCAACAAATTTTTAAAATTAATTACTCGTAAATAGGTAGGTAATAATAATGTTATGTTTCATGCTCTGTCAGTACAATAAAGCACTCCAAATAAAAATTATTTTGCATTTTTGTGAAATTTGTTAATTTCTTTGGCACAAAATCTATTTTTGTGTGTTTCTATGAATATTAATATGAATTTCTTTTTCTTTAGAACAAGCCAAAAAAATCGCTACTATTACAAAGATAGAAAATAAAATTTACTATTCAAATATTTAATAATAGTAATTTAGTGATAGTAAAGAAAGAGAATAGTATATTCTAACACAAGTTTAGAATATGACATATTTGGTACAAGTATAGAAAAATTCCCACGAGTGCGGAAAATGCCATTGTAAACGACTTCCAGGCAATACTTTTTCTAGGGCTAAAATCACAGATTAAAATTTAAAAATTTTAACAACTGTCAAGATGGTGTTATTTGTGATCATTTCAATACACCTACTATAGTGTAAGAATGTTCTTATACAGTTTTAAAGAATATGTGTATTCTGTAATTAAAAATCAACCAAGAACATAGAGCTTATTCCATTTCTGGTGGCGAACTGACAGTGGCAGAAAAAACACTTGGTGTGCGCCCACTTGGTTAAGATAAAAAAATACATAGGCGTACTTTTCTTTCTCTAAAAATTTTGATAACAATTTTGTTAACAATTTAATAATTTGTTCATCATTCTTCATCTTATGTATGGGTACTTACTTATTATAATTTTTTTAAAGAATAACAGTGGTTTTGAAGTATTATTTCATTTATTATATATGTTATTAAGTATTATTTCGACGCCTATGAACAATATCTTTTTTAATAGTAAACATATGTTTAGTGTCAAAATTCAGTCATTTTTAACAAAGTCAGTTCGCCACCAGATTTGGAACAAGCTCTAGTTATTTTATAGTAGTCGTAGAAAAAAACAATTTTTATTACCAAGCTAAATTATAATAACGTAGTAGTGAAAAGGAGGCTATAAAAAATATCTCGCCTGTAGTTTATATATTACTTTTTTTACTAGTAGGTACATTTGTTTAACCTTTCTTTAATGATGATGTAAAATAAAAAGTTAGAATGAATTTAAGGTATTCATGAAAAACAAGTGGTAGTTTTTTCATGACTGCGACCTGGGATCGAAACGTCAACTTTTTCATTCCGCAACTTCCGCAAGAAATCCCAGCTCTGAAGATAGAGTGAAAAAAATGTTTGTATCACTTATGACTTTGGACTTTGAATAACTATTTAACAACTATAAAAAAAACATTTTTGTTACATTAAGTTACTTTCTGGAAATTATGGCATTGAAAAAACTAGGAATATTCAAATCAAAAAGATGTTATTTTGACACTTTTTTTGAAAAAAAAATAATTTGAATACTTTTTTTATTAATAACAAAGATATTAATCAGCTAGAAGAAGTGACGAAGCATTACAAATTTTTACTAAAATTTAGTTAGAATCTTGTTTAAAATATCAGATGTGTAATTTTCTACTTTTATTTAATACAATAATTATTAGTTTTACCTGTTCAATTATTGATTCATTTGACGTCTATTATCAAGGAATAATCTCTTAGAACATACAGTTCAGAACTCGCGCTCCAGGGAAAAATACCATGTAAGGTAAGCTACTAGGAACATGGAAATAATGTTAAAAAAATTCTATCTACCTATGTATAAAAATTTCAAAATTATGGGAGTTTAAATTTTGCACTTTGACCCTATTTATTTCTGTTATCAAAATAATTTTGTGTTTTTTTGCTGCAAGCTATAGAAGAGGAATCAAAGAATCTGTATCCTGAATTGTGACTATACAGGTGTCCCAGCGAGTTGAAAAAGTTTATTAGTGACCTTTAAGTGGTAAAATTAAAAAAAAAAATGTATAGGACATTGATAGATACTAATCTAGTGCATCACCTAAAATTATTTTCAATCATACAGCATGTCCCAAAAATAAGTTACGATACTTGTGTTTTTTTAAATGAAACACCGTAGGTTTCTTTGCATTTTTGGATGTAGCCTTTTAAAACAATGTTTTTACGCTAAACTTTTATTAGTCAATTTCGCTTAGTTTTAGAAATGAGACGTTTTTTTGACGAAAACATGCTTTCTTAAAAAAGTTATTACACAAAAACTAAGGCAGCTAGAACAAATTTTTTCTTACTTCTGCAAGAAAGTACAAAATTTAAAACTGTAGCAATTTTTTAGTGTTTTGCATTTGTAATGATTAATAAATTAAGAAGTTTGTTAAAAGTTAAATAACTTAAAAAAATTTAATGGATCACCCTATTTTTTATTTTTGCATTTAATAGATTGATAAATTGTCTATCTAAAAAAAACTTTTAATGTCTAGAATTGATAAATGAAAAGATATTTAACATCAATTGTTAATTGTAGCAATAATGCCCAGCAATATCTGAGCATTGTTTATACTATGGCAACCATAATAATTCCACCACGGATCACTTATTCGTTGATTTATCCAGAGATTGTAAAAGTTTTTATAAATACTGAAATTCAAATAATTTTATTGTAAAAATAAAGAATAATGGATTCAGTTTATCACAAATGTGATTATTAAGTGATATTTCTTCCATCTCTTGTGCAACTGTGCGCTTTTTGGCTACTGAAACAGTGGTAATTATTTTTTTTAATGTTTAGCGTTAAATATCTTTTTAGTTATTGATTATAAACACCTAAAAGTAAATAACTTTAGAAAGACAATTTAATAACCTTTTAAATGTAAAAACAATAAATAGGATGTTCCATTTAATTTTTTAAGTCATTAAACTTTTAACAAACGTCTTCATTTTTTGATCTTTGGAAATGCAACACACTAAAAAAATGTTACAACCTTCTAGCTTGTACTTTTTTCTTTGTGGTGGTAAAAAAATATTTCTAGAAGTCTTAATTTTTGCGTAATAAATTTCTAAAAAGTGTATGTTTTTCTCAAAAAAAACTGTCTTATTTTTAAAACTAAGCAAAATCGACCAATAAAAAAACATTGTCATAAAAATCTACATCCAAAAACGCTAAGAAACATATGGTGTTTCATTAAAAAAAACACAAGTTTGTATTGTAACTTATTTTTGAAACACGCTGTATACCTAGTTGAAAATAATTTTAGGCGATAGACTAGATTAGTATCTGTTAATGTCCTATAAAAAAAATAATAATTTTACCTTTTAAAGGTCACTAATGGACTTTTTCAACTCGGTGGGACATCCTGTATGTTTAACGTTATTTTGTGGTTTTCACTGACAAAATCTTTCTTTGTAGCTTTACTAAGTAATTATAAAAAAACATATACTAGATCATCAGTAACATTAAATAGCCTTAAAAAATAACAAATATCAAATTTTTAAACATTTTTTCCATGTTTCTGGTGTCTTATTTTAATTAAATTTTTTTCTGGTGCGCGTGTTCTGCTGACACGACCTATATGTAACTTAGTCTTAATTACAACCGAGGTGGAAAATATATCATTACGTTGAGAGCTCAAATGTTGCACATAACGTGCTGAAGCAAATGTTTTACTGATAATAAGTAATAATAATCATTATCGGCATATTATGCAGAAAATTTACGGTTTGTTAGGTACCTACTTTTCTTTTTAACTTTTTTTGTGAAATTTCATTGGAACTTGATTGTGTATAAGAAAATTACGCAAATGAAAGGCTATATAGTGTAGCAAAAACTGTAGACAATTAGTGGACAAATATTAGCACGTCTTCATATTTATTATACGCGGAAAATCCAAGAAGTTAGCTATAATCCCTCTTTGGTCATAAAATAGTTCGAGGTGTAGACTTAAAATAATAGTGGTTGTTTACTGTGAATGCCTAATTTAAATTTAATAACACGACAGTAGTGCGAGTGTGGTCATAAAGCCGATGAAAGATAGCTGTTGAGCTGCAAAGTAAAAAACGATGCTTTTAAACGCTGGTAATGGTGAAGCTCGCTGTAAAATAACGTACGCAGAGCATTAAAAATGGTCATAAGCACGCCTCTCTATTAAAGCCTAGCAGTTTGCTGGTTCCGTGCGTTAATTTTCACGCTACCATATAGGGAGAACAACATGGCGCCTCAGGACCTCACACTGCCTTCATTTGCATCCGACATATGCAATTCAAATACTGAAATATCCACGCCACGTCTGCTACGGTCTCCCGCTACTACATATTGTAATCTTGTAATCTGTTATTCAAAGTGTCTGATTCAATTCTAAAGAGTTCGCGCACTCTTTAGGCATGGATTATACTCTCCTTTCCTTAGTCCTGCGACTCTTTCGGGTTTCCTTACACTCCCACTTTACTATGCTAATGTCTGCTTTAGACCTTATTCAAATATTGATGAAGACGGATTGAATTAGATATGTATTACGTTCTGGAAAATCGTAACCCATCACATTTATTCCAAACAGTGCCTCAGTGGGATTGTTTCACCTATTACTGACGAGTCATTCATAAACAAATTCAAACAATGTTTTATTTTCGTAAGCCATACCATTTGGTTACACAATACACACAGATAATGCAAAAAATTAAAAATTGTGCTTTAATCTATAATATATGGAAATACAACAAAATTACCTACAGATTTTTAAATAGCTAAAGTCTGTTTTTTTTATGGTAATGGCAAATAGTCTTAACGTTGGCATCTCTAATTTACGGTAGTTTTAATAAAGAAAGTTGGTAGTTCCGGTTTTTGATTTAATTAAAAAAAAAATCGTGTATGAAAATTGGGTACCGCATCAAACAGTTTTTGGAACGATGACAAAAAGTGTGCAAGCAGTAGTCAGAAAAAGATCACCATTAAAATTTAGACGCAATTTGTAATGCAGGTTTGCTAAACATTCTCTAATAATTTTTAGTAAAAAATTGATGAGAATACAATATAAACATCAAAGAGTGATAACGCAATTAAATTAGTAGGCCTGGTTGCACCGTTTTTGAAAAACGAGTTGAAAAAGTAATTTTGAAACTAAAGCCGAAGGTGAATTTAGAAAATGCATCAACTTTGAGCTCATTTCAATAAATTACCCAAAATTTATTGCCGATAATAACTTTTTTCTGTATAGACATCCTTTTTATTAGGTAAAGTTTTTGTAATAACATAACATAATAACATTTTTGTCCACAACATTGTACTTATTTACAGTGTGGTTTTATCAATATTATTATCACTGAATTCTGTCTTTGGACATTAGGTATAGTTCTGTTCTCCTAAAGAGCAAGCAAGCACACAAGATTTATAAAAGTGAAAATTTTGACAACATCACAACATGAAAACATAAAACATTACATAAAACATTAAAAAACTCGCTTAATAATCGCTTTCATTACTAAACAATAATAATTATTAATTAATTTTTTCAATGAAAATTTACTTTGGTTTTTATTTAAACAAGGAGTTTTTTAGAAGAATTGTGTTAGTGATTGCAAGGATTTTTATCAAAAAATGTTTCAAGAATTTCTTCTTCTTAAAACATTTCTTAAACAAATTTTTTCAATAAAAATTTACTTTGTTTTTTATTTAGACATCAAGGAGTTTTTTTTAGAAGAATTGTGTTAGTGATTGTAAGGACTTTTATCAAAAAATGTTTCAAGAATTTCTTCTTCCTAAAACATTTATTAAACAAATGTTTCATTTAAATTAGTTTAATTTTGAATTAAAACTTTAATTCACTTTCAATAGATTTAAAAATTGTAACGACAATACCATATTTTTTTCAGTTATCTAACTATTCAAACTAAAGTCGTAAGATCAATTATTGACAAACCAGATTTCAAATATCTAGTAAATTTTTACAATAATTATAAGTTATGAATCAAAAGTTGGTACAACTTTTTAGAAGAGATAAAACAACTGTGTCAATTAGTGCAAAAAGTAGAAACTAAAGTGTTGTCAATGTAAAACTATTTAGGTACTGTACAAAATGTCCCACGTAAGACTTTCAAGTCTAATATCTCTGTTATTTGCCAACGGATTTTTGTGAAATTTAAAATGTAGATAACTTAGAAGATAGAGATTCAATTGGTATTAATAAAATTACTTCAAGATAAAAAACATAATTTTAACACATATTTTCTCAATTTAAAATTAAGCGAAACTACAATTATATTGTTAAGCACTAAAAAATAGATCTTTATAAAAAAATTAACGAAATTACTAGTCTGAATCAACAGAAATATGTCGATTATTTTGTTAAAATTTTGACCTAATTTTTAAAAACTTTTTGTCAAAGTTAACTTAAAAAAATAGTCTGACTAGGTATATTGTACAATCTTAAAAACCTGTGGTAAACTAAATTAGATTATCTTTGGAACTTTTAGAATCATTGATATCAATGGTGGTACCTTTCCAGCATTTTTTGTTGTTTTTTTTGCAGTTCCTAAATTGCGTTAGGTATTAACTTTTTGAAGTTTGAGAATCAATGAATGTCACTTATTAATGTCATTGTCATCCGACAGCCAGAGATGACTAAAATTCAGTAATATCGTTCTTTTTTTTATAGCCGCCCATGTTTTTGCGTCTTCAGCCACTTTTAACACAATTTTTTTTTTCTTGTAAGCGGGACCTTTTTCAAAGACTGATTTTTGCTTATGGCACTTTTTATTAGCGATTAACAATTTGATATAAATTTTAAGTAATTTAGTATTTTTGAAAAGCATGTTAAAATCACATTTTAAGGGCTAGCATTGTTCCAGTAATGCGATATTTATCTCTACTAAATAATCTATAAATTTCGTTAGAATAACAATTTCGTTGGCAAATAACAGAGATATTAGATCTGAAAGTCTTAGGTGGGTCACCCTGTAAAAGTGTATACTATTTTTTTCACTAAAATGTCTATTTTTACCTAGGTATAGCTATCCACCGGTATTTTTACTATTTTCGATACTTACTAAAAGTTTAAAATTCTACGTTTATTTATTTATTTGTGAAAGATGTTTTTTACGAGTACAAAGTAAGTAATTTTTTCCACTAAATACCTAAATACAGGGTGAATATAAAGTATGGAACCAAAAGGTTTTATTTTTAATCATTTTCCTCCAGAAAATAATAATTAATATAGATTAAAGTAATATAAAAATGTGATCGTATTTTCAGAACGAAATTTTGTTTTGTTTTTGAGTTATGCGATTTTTTTTGTCAAAATTGCAAATTATGTAAAAAAAATTTTTGAAAAAATTAAATATAAAGCAGATAGTTGTAATCCTTAAAGTATAGCTTTTATGAGAAAAACGATTTTATAGTGGGTTGCCATTTAAAAAAATTAAATTTTTTGTAGAACTCAAAAACAAAAGGAAATTTCGAAAAATTTTATTCTTGTTAAATTATTAAATTTTTATAGTACTTTAGCACTCATCAATTAGTTTCATTAGTTTTTTCAAAAAATAAATAGTTTAAGCAACAAACGTTTGGTTTCATACTTTTTATTGACCTGATGGTATGTATTTTTACATTTTTGTTTTTTGAGATTTTTTTATTTAAATTTACTATAACTATTTGCGTTATTTTTTGAATGCATCAGCCAATACTCTTATAGATGATGTATTTTGTTAGAAGAAGTACAACAAAACATACTTAATAATTATTATTTTTTGTTTTAATTTTTTTTTAATTCATAGAGTCTACGAAGTCTTAATTTAAATAGATACCTACTCAAATTTAATTTCTTAAGTAGTTAATAAATATATGTATAACTATAAAATATTCGAATACGCACTTTCAAAGCATTTACCATTAATTTTTAATTAATCGATTTCCAATATTTTGTATTTTAGTAGGTTGTACTCGTAGTTTTGCTATTTTTGATTTTAATTATTGTGTAATAAATAAAGTTATTTTTTGCAATTTAATTTTTTATAGTAATATAACTCTTATTTTTTATTATACCGACCTATTTTATATAATTATCTGCCTAATTTAAAATGACAAATTTGGATAGGTAATAATTAAAACGTATCTACATTTTTGTTAATTAAGAAAATCTAAATAGTAAGAACTGTTTTGCAAAGTTTTTTTTCTGTTAATTCTGCTAAACGTGGAAATTATGTTTGTATACTTACATACAAACACGTAAAAACTGATGTTTCAGTCAAAAACGTGAGCTTTTTATATTCTAAATTCACAAAGCCTACGCTTATTTGAAAATGAACTGAAAATATAAATTTCCTAAATTATCTTGTAGGTAGAGTAATTGCAATTTATATGTCGATATATGTACAAAGTGGGCGTAATTTATACGTCCAGCTAGTAGATATTAGTTTTCAATAAATTGTAAATTAAATTTCTAAGGCGTATGACACTGTGGGCATAACTTTTGGTGGAGTTTGATTGAATTGTCTAGAGACGATTTATAGTGGTGTCTATAAAAATTACAATAACAAAAGCAAAACAGCCTTAACGAGTTATAAACTGAAGAAATAAAGAGCGAGTTGGCGTTGTTACATCTGTGGCAAATAGTTAATGGAAGTCATATGACCGAGTCACCAAATCACATTTAAAAAACATATTTATGTTGACAGGAAACCATCGGCATAAAAATTAACAATTAATAAATTCATAAGAAGAATTCCAGTGTTAATAAATATACAGAAGCCAGTGGCATTTCCAAATACAAGTGGATTAACATATTCAAACCATAAATACACCCACACTGAAAGCATGCTGGTCAAGAAACAGTGACAAATTAAAAGATTTATACTTTATTCATTTTTTAGTTTTCTTTGTTACAGGACATGAGTCTGAAGCTTAAAGTTTTAAATTACTCACTACTGGTTTAGACGTAGCTAATTTGCCCAGAAATAAAATATCAGCTTTTGTTTCGAATCCGAAATAAAATTGAAGATGAGTAGACCACGTCCACGCAGAATGTGAGGATGTGACCGAAGCAAATCTTATTTTACTGAACTAGCGCAAAAGGGAGACAAAGCCTCATAAAACAGTTGATCATGTAACAGCTATACATCCTCCTGATTTTATTGGATTCATAAATAAAAACCTTTCCAACCGTGAAATGCAGTAAAGTTCTGGTGTCCACCACGAGTCTGCCTGCTATTTCCGATATGACGACTTGACTCAATTTCTGATTTTACAAAATAACTAAACATTTTACTTACTCAACTGCTTTTCAATAAAGAATACAAGAGTTAAAATTAATGACAATTATAAAAAATGTGAGGGCAAATAACGACACACAAAATATGAGTAAATCTTATTTTTTTTATTTGTCTATTAAAAACGAAATTGTTTTTTCAATCAAGTAATAATTGTTTAATAATTTTATTTCTTACTTTAACAAATGAATAAGATTGTTAAGTAAAATATAGTGCCAGTATGTCGGTAAATGAAATTACTTATTGTTTAAACTAATGAGCTAATTAAAAATAAAATTTGGTACTATAATGTTGATTGCTTTTAAGCAGATCTTGTTTTGGTTTTACGTTTTATATACTATTGTTTTGGACCTGTTATAAAAACAAATATTAATTTTATTTGCTACTAATTGACTTAGAATATTGATTATTAAGTTTTTTTTTGTTTTTAGTACCTACATAAGTAGTTATTTTTGTTACAAGTACGTAAAAAATAGTTTTTCAGACGAATCGTTGCTGTTTCCAGACGAGGCGACGCCGAGTCTAATGTAATAGTAGATGAGCCTGCAAAAACGTTTTAGGTACGTGTTACAAACAGCATTTTTTTGTTAAAGCTTCCAAAAACACATTCACACCTTTTAGGTATTATTTATAATTAATCGTATCAGAGCAAAAATTTCTCGAATTTTAATCACCATAGTAGGTATAACTAGAGCGTTTTTTTTCTTTCGGAACAACTGTTTTTTAGGTACTGTAGTATCCAAAATAACTATTTTGCCTACTATTTTATTGAGTCTGAAAAAGACTCATTTTGGGAGTTCAAAGAAGTTTGTAAAATAGCTATTGTATACAAAAAATTACTTTACATTACTATATGCCCAATTGATCTTTGTTGTAAAATTTAAAGTAGAAATAGTAGATTATGTTATTTAATTATTAGAGGTAAAAGTGACACTTTATGTGGCAAAGCTAAACGTTTAACAAATTTAAGAATACTACGAAATTTCGAGTTTTTAACTTCAAAATTAATTCAATTCAAGATTATAAACATTAAACAATGTTCTATTTTATGTTTTGAACTCAATTCTAAAAATTAAATAAACTCTGATTCTTTCAAACTTTTTACTGACGCATGCATAGAGAGTGCATTTTTGTGTTTTGGTTTGAAACCAACTGTAAAAAATGCACTAATGATAAACTACTAGGTACCTATTTAAACAGCGCGCTTTCAAGAGGGCAACAATAAGTATATTCTGTTCGTGAAATAAACTGTAAATATTTTTATTCACAAAAGTTTTCAGATGGATCCAAAAATTTATTTACAAATGTCAAAAAAGTGACAAATGTTTTTCGGAATGAGCCATGGAGTAAAAGTACAACTTTATACTTCTGTTATGTAAATCAAAATTTACGCTTTTTCTCCCGTGTAAGGAAGTTTTGGCATTTCTCAATTCGAAACCTCAGATTATTTTTAACAGATTTAAAGCAATTTTAAATCTTGTTGTGTCTAATTCGAAGAATAAAATGTTATATTCAACTCGTCTTCGTGAAAATCGGTTCATTTATTCCACCTCGTGGATTACTCGTTAACATTCGTCGTGGTTTAAAAGTTCACTCGTGTAATAAAGCGTCCAATTTACACTTAAACTCGTTGAAAAAATAACTATTCTAGGTAGATTTATTCAGTATCCTGGCACAAAAAGTCGAAAAATATTTTTTTCTATTTCGGTGTCACAATGACCATTGTGTGTAACTAAAATCAGTTGCACAAAATGCAACTTTGTAACACTGCTTTTTGGCAACATTTTATACCTTTGCTATCACTAGCTGCATATACTAGGTATAGGTTTAAAGTTATAAGTAAAGTTTAAAAAAAAATAGAAAAAATCGAAAATTTAGGTACAGTAATAGACATAAATAAATAGGACAGTTTTTTTTTGTAAACTAGGTTGCGACACCTCCACTTCCCAGAACTGTTGTAATTCGAATGCAAGTCAATATAATTTTGCAACATTAAACTTAATAATTTATTTTAGATAAAGATTTAATAAAATTATTTTAAAAGTAGGTACAATTTTTTTTGTTTATTTTATAGCACTATGGGCAAGCTGTCTGACCAGCATTCTTTCTTCCGTCCTAGCAATTACTGAGCATTTCACAATATCACCAATTCAAGGCAATTCAGTATGACAAATGTCATATAATTATAAAGCGAAATTCAAACAACTAAATTTTGTATTACTTGATTTTTGGACTTATTGTTCTATTTATTTAGGTATACCTAATATTGATGTTGGTATCTTCATAAGAAAAAAAAGTTTATTTTGCATTTTACTCGTTATCTATCATAACTTTTTTTTTATTGTCACTATTAAATGTCAAATTAAAAAAGTTGATGATGTCTACCAGTATACGGAGCTCGGCCAAATAATGATAATTTTGGTTTTATTTTTAAATTTGAAAGTTGAATTTTGATTTAATTTCGGTAACTAAAAAAAAAACTTTTACTAAAACGTTTTTTCACTATTCATTATTATTGGACAAACACGATCCTTCCCTAAATTTATGCGTATAAGTTAAGACTCACCCTGTATAATAAAAATTTATTTAAATGACGCTCAATACAAAAATAGTATACATATTAAAAAACAAGTTAAGGCAAATTTTAAAAATACTTGGTTTAAATAAAAACAGGTGTTACAAACACTCACATAATTTATTCGTACACTGTAACACAATGAGAGTGTTTGTAACATTTATTTTCTAATATGCCTACTATTGTTGCTTATGTTAACAGGAAACTTTAAACCTACATACTTACCTAGTAAAAGAAAAGTTTTTTATTCGATTTAATTAAAATATGTTTAAAAAAAATTGTTGTCTCACCACAATAATTTTGCTATTAAACTAAAGAAAAGAAATTTCTGAAGATTTTTTGGCATTTTTAAAAGTTTTCTGTTAACTGATGCGAAAATCTGGCAGAATTATATACAAAGCAAATTAAGAATGAAAAAAAACAAGCTTTTGAAAGTGCTATAATTAGTTATTCAATGGTAAAAATGACGCAAAAATTTTAAGTGAAATTTTAGGTTGTCAATTGAAACAGTAGGTATTAATTAATTAATTAATTAATTAATTTTTAATTTGCTATTATTTTTACTTTAAATCACCTATATTGTAATTTGCTCTTTATTTATTTTTTTAAACTTCTAAAATAATGTCCCTGTTTTTAATTACCTAAAACTATACTTTTAAATTATCTATGTAGATAGATATACCTACTTATTTACAAAATACTTATTTTCGATACAAGTGCGCTGTGAAATTATTTTTCTGAGACCGAATTTTGCGACACGAAGCAATGGAGGTCGAAGACTTGAAAAATAAGACTGCGCACGTGTATAGAAAAACATTTTTCATGATCGTCAGCGAAATTTTATAAAAAACATGAATTTATTGAAAATTTTGAGGTTAATTTTCACATTATGTATCTAGAGGAACGATAATGAAAATAATATTTTAGGTTAAGTCCGACGTTTGTTAAAAATATAGTAAAGGCTTTAATGTACGATTCTCGTGACTTGGTTAAATCTATTTAAATAAAAAAAGTGTTAAATGTGTTTATAGAATGAATTTTGTTGAAGATGTTGACGTTTAGTAAGCGTTGAAACCTTTGACCTAGTAGGTAGTAATAGCGGGTGAAAATGATGAGAAAATAATTTTCGTTAGTCCCTAAAGTAGTACAGGTAAGCAAGCATCAGAAGGGTTCACCAAAACAATCGGCCAGCTTCGTTGATAGGCGTCGCCATGTCGTAGGCGCCTCCCTGGGGCGTGTCATCTTGCTTCCCACCCCGCGTAATTCGTCTGATCAAGCAGCAGAGAAGAAGAAAGGCTCGGATAGTGCAGGTTATACAGCCCGCCCAGGTGCAATCGGGGAGGTAAAAACAAAGCCGGTCGCGAGTTGTCATCAACGAGGACAGAGGGGAGAATCGTCGAAAAAATGGCACATTCCTTTGATAACGTCTCGACGGAGTGGTCAGTCGGCGTTGAACAGCGTCGCTGTAGACAACGGAGCGCCGTTGATAATCAATTACAGCGAGCAAAGTGAGGAACGCCTCTTGAAGTGGGAGCAACCAATCTGAATGCTTTCGCTGCATATCAAAGTAATCTTGTTAAATGTGAGTCAAAAGGATCTAAATATTCATTCTGTCAAAACAGCTTGCTTCTGTGCCGGCGCGAAAACTGCCTCACATCTAGTGAAAGTACACGGAAGTGCCTAAAATGACATGTAGACGACGGTCACGCCGCCCCCGGTCGTAGCGGCGACGTTTGCTCATTCACGTGTTTGAGTTTACTGGTTTTGTGACTTGACCTGACCTGACCTGACACTGTGGTGATGTGGTCGACGAGGTGATGGAGGATAACTGCACCATGAGGCCCTGCGCCACGGACTTTAGCATTGCTGCTATCATGTCGAGGCATGGGAGGGTGCCCCGGACTAGATGTAGGGAACGCGATCCGCCGGATTCCATCTCGCCTCTTGGTAAGAATGCATATTAACATTTTCTCCTCACTTTTATTGTACGAGTATTATACCCAATAACAACAATACAATTCCCTTGTCATTTATAAATTTGATTCAATAGGAAAAAAAACAGAGGAAACTATAATAGTAGTCAAATAGGTATAGTCGAAATAATAATTGTAATAAGCTTAAGCAAATCTAATATATTCCACTACACAAACTAACTACTTATTTGTATTATACAGAGTGTATCAGATAAGGTTTTATCGGTCAATACGAGTATGTCTGATTCTAATAATCAATCAAAAAAAGTAGTTAATTATTATAAATAAAATAAAAAACATATCTAATTGAAAATGAAAATAAAAACATGTAATTTAAAACCTTAGGTACTTCTCATACACTGAATTAATTAAATTAAATATCTAACTTATAAAAAATTGTTGTTCTGTCAATTATATGTCGTAAAAAAATTCTTAAATACAAATATAAGAATTAGAATCACTATTGTAAATTTAAGAAGCAACTGCATTTTTTGAGGTGAAATAAATTACAAAACTTATAGTTTCTTTCCTTTCTCAGTAGGTACTGTCTAATTATGTTACTGGTAAATGGAGACCAATATTTACCTAACGCAGAAAAGAGAATTATAAAAACGTCAATACAAAAGGGCTCATAGATAACCTATTTGTTCTAACATTTTTTTAAGAAGCCTTCTAATGTTAAACGTGTTGAAACAGCTTTTTCAACTGCATACTTTCATGGGATTCATTTTCGAACTTATATGCTGTGAAATATATATGTTTTTATTATTTTATTAACTGTACTTATACGAATAGATTGTCATTTACCTATTAATGGAAAAAAGTCTACACTCGAGACCATGGATTAATTATTTCGTCGATTTTAGGACTGCTTGTTTCACAATTATTACGTAGTTTTTTGAAAATATTTTAATTTCAAAAAACTGAAAATTTGAACCTCATAGGTTCATTAATACGTGCCTGACATCTTTAAATATTAGAACGTTGTTAAATAAATAAACAGAGAATTGCAAAATTTTACTTTGCTTTAACTCAAATAAACATACTTTTCATACTTTTTAAAGTCTTGTAAACAAGATACCGATTATTTTTATACCAGGTGAATAAAAAGTATGGAACCAAACATTTTTTGCTTAAACTATTTATTTTTTGGAAAAATTATCTGATGAACAATAAAGTACTATAAAATTGTGATGAATTATCAAAAATAAAATTTTTCAAATTTTTGTTTGTTTTTGAGCACTATAAAACCAATTTTTTTTCATGAAGGTTATGATCTAAAGATTACAACTATGTACTTTATATTTAATTAAAAAAAAATACATAAATTACAATTTTGACAAAAAAAATCGCATAACTCAAAAACAAAACAAAATTTTGTTTTCAAAATACGATTACCTTTTTGATATTAGTTTAATTTATATTAATTATTATTTTCTGGATGCAATCGATTAAAAAAACCGCTTGGTGCCATATACTTTATATTCACCCTATACAGGGCGATTCAGATAAGATAATGAACCTGACGATTTGGCGATGCAACCCAAAAACAAATTCCATTTACGCCTTTGATCCAATTTAAATTGGGATTGGCAAGTTGAATCCAAGTTATCATCTTATGTCACTCTGACATCAGTGCAGAGAACGATCATTAGTGCCATTCAGTTCTCTCGCGTTTACGGTGTAAACCCAATACAACAATGTATGAAAGAATTAAACATTAAAGATATACAAACAGTTTTTTTTTTATAAATCATAAATTGCACTGTCAGAGCAACATAATATAACTTGGATTGCAAATGCAAATCTTAATTAAAATTAGATCAAAACGTAAATGAAATTTGTTTTTTGGGTTGCATCGCCAAAACGTCGGGTTCATTATCTTATCTGAATCACCCTGTATAAGCTTATTTAGTTAATTTTAGTTTATTTTATCCTAAGATGTTATCCATAGCAATAACCACTTCGCAAACGATTGCATTAAGGGACCTTTAATAACAATACTTGTGCTGTTAAGAGAGATAACATAACAGTTTTGACATTTTACTGTCATTTAATTATGTAATTAATTTAGAAAAAAAATGAAAAGTTTGGGAAAAAGCATAACTTTTAATAAGAAAATTTGACCGAAATGACAGTATGCAGAAACAATTGAACAGTTAGACTAGGTGGCACATTGAATCGGAATAGGCGACTTGATCACACATTTCTAAACACTTTGTACCTATAAAAAAAGCTAAATTTTTTTGTAAAGAGATAACACTACTTGAAAATTGGATAATATTGGTATTTTACAGAAAAATATTATATTTCTATAGAAAGTATTAAATCATTTTATCCGGTTATGTAGGAATAATGTGTTTTATTCTAACTTTGTTCTAAAAGTCTTTTTTTTTAATTCAAATTGTTAAATTTAATTTAAATTTAATTGTTAATAATTATGCACACTAATTGAAAATTGTATAAAAAACATTGTACCTAGGTATGTAAAAAACACAAAGTCAGTGTTGGGTATTTAGTAATTTATTATTTATTAAAATACTGATTTACTCAAATGTTTTTTTTATAATAAAATATAGTAGATTTATTTGAAGTGATGACAGACAGTCTTCTTCCAGCAGCTCTTGGTTTATTGGTAAATATATCTACCATTATGCGTAAAAAAATAAGCAACTTTCAGTGATCGTTTGTCATAGAAGATCGATTATTGTACCAATGATAATAAAACTTCAATATAAACTTGCATAAATTAGAGTACTCATGTGGCAATATTTGTTATTGGCCTAATTTATCAATATAATCAATCATCGTTATAACTAAATTATCTGACATTTGCTTATTATGTATTTATACGTCGATTTCTAGTTTTAAAAAAATAAAAAAGTTGCAGATTTTTGTTTAAAATTATGTTCCAAACACAGAGAAATTACCTTTGATATTTAGACTTAGATGTCTACGGGTGATACAAAAAATCCAAAGCGTGATCAATTAATTGATGGTTCATATAAAAGCCGGCAATATTTTTCTAATGTTTGTGATCACAAAGTAAGATTAATTATTTATTTATTGGCTCAGGAGTTTCCCACGAAATTGCTTTCGTTAATAATACATCAACTTTGTAATTTCTTTAGTAATGTTTTTGATCTCTGTAAAATTTAAACGTACAGTTTTCTTGTAGTATATTTTCTTAAACTTAAAAGGATCCATTGAATCCTTTCGCCTAAATCCGTCTGCTAATTAAAGTATTATTTATAGCAGAACTGCGCCAATTTCGATAAAGTATTAAACCCATTTATACGTTATATTAAAACAAACTGACAGATTTATCCTCATAAAATATGCGATGATATGCCCTCACAGCATCTTTGATTGTTTGGTTTTGTGAAAATTTCCACGTTTGTTGAACAATTTACAGGCTGAATGAAATAAACAATTGGACATTTAATTGGGTAAATATTTTCACGCACCACTAGTTAAATATGCAAATTTAGTATACGACTTTTAGCTAAAACTATTCGATGTTTGTAACAGATCATTAGCACGATAACGATCGTTAGTGTTATATGCTGTGACTATAAAAATACCCTTTAATTTTGTTGCTTTTAAACACTGATTTTGTTTATGGTTCTTTTCTCTTTGAACTTTGCTTCTGTGTACAATAAATTATGAAAACTTTAATTAATACTTTCAATCACCTTTCGTCGCTTTAACATTGGATAAATATTTTTATGCGGGTGTTGAAGAGTCGTTTTAATGTTGTGCTGAAAATTACAAAATATGGAAAGAAAAAGCAAACGTTTCAGTGCTCCATTAAGATTTTATGTCATTAAATGGCCTATAAGTAGCAGTAATGCGATACACTGTAAACAGCGTCGTTAAAAGGGTTGTGATTTCGATCCTGAACCATTAAATATTAAATTGTTAATCACGAAACTCCACTTTTCCTTGTTTTTCTCAAAAGTTCATTTTTGTTTTTTTTTAAAGCCGTCATGATTTATATAATTTAAGAATGTGCTTAAAAACACAAGAAATTCACTTGTAGGTATTATTTAGAGAACACGATCGTATGAAATATGTCTTTCTTTTAGCGCCACTCTACTTAATGCATTTCTAAATTAACCACTAATTTTATCCAATGATTATTTGTCACAAATGTTTACTCTTTGAACATGCAATTCGTACATTAATTTAACTATCAAGGGTCTAATTTAATATTGGGTGTCAATGAGTGGTCATCGCTGTGTACTTTTAACACAATCAATGAGTCATATACTTCAAATATTTGAAATAGATAAGTATTGTATGAAAAAAAATACAGGGTCGCTAAAAGTATGGATACAGTTAAACCTTTTAACAGATCTTGTAAGACTGAACAAATACCTGTTGAAAAAATCACCAATTTATGGCTTATGGTGTAAAAAACATTTAAGTAACTAGCAAATTCAAGAATAAATTAAATGTAACAACATCGAAAACAAAAAAACTGAGACGCTAATATCAAAATTGACAGTGTTGTTTTTTTTAAAGTTTGTAACAAAAATCTGAACTAATTTTTATGTTCACCATTTAAGAGTTGGTCCGACATCTTTGAATCACCCTGTATATATTACATATTAGAACATATTAGAAAACCTAAAGCAACAAATTTATTTTAACTTCTTTAATTCACATTATTTTCTCATCAAGTTTTTATTTTATTTCAAGTAATCGTTTCATACAGCAACGATGGTTAATTGTTTTCATCTGCTTTCAGTATATGTATCTAACAGGTTTAAATTATTTTTTTAATTATTTATTTAGTAAAAAGTTATAACTTATAACATCACAACAGGTATAACAAAACTGTGTAAAAATATTAGCTGTCGTCATGATAAAAATGTAAATTCCACAGAAAACTGGTACTAAAATTTCAAGAAAAATAAAATTTTACTGTTGAATATGTGCTTTACCAATAATTTTAATAGATATAATTTTTTAATTATTTTTATCTTTATAAACAGTTCTCTATCACTTTTCATTGAGTTGGTGTGGCATTTTTGAGCGCCCTGTATTAGTAAGAAGGTGCGGTATTTTGTATTGCTTGTGACACTTTTTCTTCAAAAAGCTTACTTGCTTGTTTTTTAATCTTAAATTGTACCCCAAACTAAGTTTTTCAATGTTCCAAACTACAAATTTTATGAGTACATAATTTTGTTGTAAAAATTTTGCAATTTATTTAATATAAAAATATATGATTTAAATAAATTGATACCAAGATGGATCACATATAAATTTAAGCTCAAAGTTGTCGTCAAATTCAAAATTAGGTTAACGTGTGCTGTTAGGAGCGCCACGGTTATTGCCAATAGAAATCTTAAAATGATTAGAATAAATTGAAAATTGTGTTCAATACTTTGATAAAATATCAACTGTTAAAACTGTTTAAATCTAAATTCATTCGTCAGAAATACACATATTTTAAGTATTGAAAAAAGTTAAAACCCAGTCGCCTTATTTAATATTCTTTTAAGTTATAACCAATGATCTGGTTTTGAGGTATGCAGATTGTAAGGTATTATTAATGGTCACAGTCAATTACACAAAGGCCAACTTTCATCAAAATGTAATTATGATTGAGATTTCAGATAACATTACATTTTTCATGCTTACGGTAATTTAAATGGATCTCCCAGAGGTGGTTTGACACGGCAAACTTTTAATTGTTTAGCGGAATAATTTGTAAATTAAATAAAACAAATATAATTGTGTTAAAAACTCCCGCTAGAGTCCGCTGTAATTCAGTTTTAATGTGGAGGATTCACAGGCTCAAATTGAAAAGCATCAACTTATTAATTAGATATGTGCATAAGTTAAGTTTTTATCAATGGCGGTAATGTGAAAAGTACTTAACTCCATATAATTTGTATTATATTCATGTGTTTCATTTAAACGGAACAGTATTTAATTAATTATTTTGGGGTTTTTTATAATTAATTTGAAAATTGATAATTGGGCAATAAATTTCTCAACATTATTATAATTGATTAGGTTAAACTGCCAAAATGTGGCTTGGAATAAGGCGATTTCTTTCATTGTTGAAGTCAAACAGGTAAAGCTTAACAACCGCAGTCGACCTTAAGAAGTAAATCAACAATAGTGACAATAATTGATCAGATAGAACGGACCACACCCGACTTAAAGCGATATTGAGTAACTTTGAAATTGACATGTGTAATGCTAGAAATGCCGATAAGTGGAACATTCCATATAAGATGCTGGGTCTAATACAACATAATTAAGTCTCACAAATTACTTTAACGGATCGAGTTTGATTTATTTATCGACAGGAATCGCTGTGGGAAAACTGTCCACGATGTTGATTTTGCACAGGTTTCTATTAACACCATTATTTTTTATTCTCTTGACTTGCCCATAAAAAATTAGACTGACAGGAGATTGGACACCTCATCGTTTATCAATAAACAAATTTAGAGGTATTTGTTTCAAAGAAAAGAAATACTGTATTATATTTTAGAATACTTCTAGGTCAATTATTTTATAATGTATTAATCAATACGGTAGGCACCTATTGTAAGCCCAGAACTATTATATTATAATCGGCCATTGTTCACCGTGAATGGAACAATTTTAAACACTATTTAAGTTTGTTATAACCAATTTAGTTGGTTGCAAAATGGTGTAGAGAATGACACATAATGCGAACTGTCGTCAACCACTTTTATTCTAATACATCTCTATTTTCAGTGCTAGTATTCCAAATCTAAACGCCAACATCTTAATGACAATTTAAAAAACTTGGAATGTTTCTGTTGTTTTTTTTTATTTAATTAATTTTATTAAATAATAGCACAATACGAGTTCAAAAAAGTGGTATTTATTGTGCAATTTCAATTAAAGAATTAATAGAATTAAAAACAGAAACATTCATTATATTTTAACACATTAACAAAAAACAAAACATATTTATACATAAGTATCTTTGGTCGTCTTTTCTATTCGGGAAAGATGGCTAGGCAATAGGCATTGTTTCTTTTTTTTCCTTTTTATTTTTTTTTCACTTAAAAGTTTCCGTATTCTGATGCCACTTTTTGCATTATTGATCGTTGGACTCTATACAGTTTTTCTGAAACCAGCTTCAATTTTTTTAGTTTTGTAGATATTAGTTAAATCTAAATTAGCAGTTAAATTCAACTAATTTTAAAAATTATAGTTATGGTTTTTACACTTCCAAAAACGCCGGTTCTCTATCCCGATTTTATGGGTTAGTTACAATAAGCATAAGGTATTTAGAAGATTTCATATTTTAAATCTGTTAGAGACTATACAGGGTGTGCCAAAACTTGTGCCAAAACTCGCGCCTCAGAGAAAAATTTCAAGTAAGATAAGATACCAGGAATATGAAAAAAATGTTTAAAAAATTCGATCTGTCAAAAAATGTTGACATTTATTTTTTGATATTTGACATTTTTTATGTCTATTAATTAATGATACTGATGATCTTGTATATGTTCTTTTTTATAATTATTTAGTAAAAGTAAAAAAAAATGTCTATAAAAGCCACAAATAACATTAAACAGAGTCACAATTTCAAATACAGTTTCCTTGTTTCCTCTTCTAAATGCCTGTAGCAAAAAAACTTGGAAAATTATTTTTCCAACAGAAATGAATAGTCAAAGTGCAAAATTTAACTTCTAAATTTTTATAGATATTTTTTTTTAACATTTTTCTCATGTTCCTGGTATCTTACCTTGCATGGATGGCATTTTTCTCTGGGGCGCGAGTTCTGGCGCACGCTGTATACAGGATGAATAAAAAGTATAAAACCAAACGTTTTTGGCTTAAGATCTTAATTTTTATGACGTTTTATCAAAAATAAAATATTTAGTAATTTTCATTTCTTTTTGAGTTCTGTATAATTTAATTTAATTTTTATTTTTTTTAAATGGCAATGTACTAAGTATAAAACTTTTTTTTACAAAGACTATGATTTAAAGATTACTTGCAATAATCTATATTTTATTCAATTTTTATCGAAAACAATTTTTATATAAGTTACCATTTTGACAGAAAAAATCGCATAACTTAAAAACGAACAAAATTTTATTCTCAAAACACAATTACAAGTTTTATACCACTTTAAATTTCTTTTAGTTCTATACTTTTTTTCACCTAGTGTATATTTTATTCTGTAACTAACTGATACGCTCAAAACAAGATCAGTTTTATTATATATTTATATTGTTGTAAAAGGTATTTTATATTTTGTGAGCTGCTCGGTAGTTTATGTTTATTTTTATTTTAATTTTTTTTTAGTTCGTAAGGAAGTACGAGTATGTACACATATTTGTAGAAATTTTTATCAAACCTAAAATAACTTCATTAAAGCTGCAATTACATTACTTATCTACTTACTGTATATTCTATTAACTACAAATGGTAATTGCAGTTGACTTTGAGACTTGCTAATTGCCGCTTGAATGTATAGCAAGAGAAAAATAGTTTCAAACAAGTTCTTACAGCAGATAATTAATCGAAAGATGCTCATTACCTATACTGGTATTTTTATTTTCACTTAAAGACATTAACACAGTTGTTATTATTAAGTATACCTGTAGTGTAGGACTATTTCGTGTTTGATAACTGTAGGTATACAGAGTACGCCAAAATTTGCACCCCAGAGAAAAATGCTATTGTAAGGTAAGATTCAAGAAATATGGTAAAAATGTTAAAAAAAATTATCTATAACAATTTCGAATTTATGAGAATTTAAATTTTGCACTTTGACTCTTTATTTCACTTTATTTCTGTTGGAAAACTAATTTTCCAAGTTTTTTTGCTACAGGCTATTAGAAGAAAGCTGTATCCTCAATTTAACTCTGTTTAATGTTATTTGTGGCTTTTATTGACAACATTTTTGTACCTTTACTAAATAATTATAAAAAAAACGTATATACAAGACCAGTATCATTAAATAGATATAAATAAATGTCAAATGTCAAAAAATAATTGACAAAATTTTTTGAACATTTTTTCTATTGTCCGGGTATCTTAGCTTACTTGAAATTTTTCTCTAGGGCCCGAGTTCTGACACACCCTGTATAAATTGGCTAAAAATAAAAAAATTAAAGATGAACATTGTGTCTTCTTGTCTTACATCTACAAGCTCTAGAATATTTTTTATAATATCTTAATTACTTTGTTACCAACTTTGTCTGCTTCGTATAATGTTTCCGCTAATTATATCAGTTGTCATATGAACTAAACGTTAAAAGTTTCATACCGTGAAGACATTATCCGCACTCAAATTTTTCTAATTACTCTTTGTACTTAAACTAAAATATAATAAGAGAATTTAGCAAAACTGGCGCAAAGGTGCCGCATGGCAAACATTCTGTAATTGTGGGTTTTTGTAAGCAGTGAGCATTAAGTTGGATATAATTTACAGTGTCATTACATGCATGATCCTCTTATCTTCTGATAACATCTCATCGCGATTATCGTTGGAACCATTGTTGTTGTGAACATTAGGTGGTTGGACCTTTCTCTGCTTCCGCTCGTTCTATGTATTTTGCCTTGATGAGAGTGATGACAAAATTGCTGCCTTTTATAATAATAACACCAAGTCTTTCCAACTGCGATTCATACTGCAATTAACTACACAATGCCGAACCAATGCGCACAACAAAAGGTTTCATTATTTCCAATAATCAACATTTATTTAGAATTTAGATTACACAGGGTGTTTGAATTAGAGGGAGTTTTTTATCACTCTTTTCTATACCTAACTAATAACAGTTTTTCAAATATTCAGACTTTTTTGAAATTCTTTAGATTTGCACCTTCTTGTAAAATCGATAACTTTGCCATTTTTAATTATTTAAAATTAAATGAGTGTATTATATCACAAGGTAGAAAAAAAGAGATTTTTTTTATAGCTAAGCTATTTATGCACAGCATCAAGGGAAATAATAAATTCGAGGCTATAAAAATCTTCTCTACTGTGTTTTATATAATATTTTTTTTACTACTAGCATATTTATTACCCAGAAATACAACGATAAAACTTAAACTGGAAGTATTATTCTCCTTTTATTGTAAATGAGGTTATATGAAATATTTGTTAAAATAACAAAGAGACTGCAAATAAAAGAGAAAAAGTGTTAAAATTTGCCCCACTATCGATTGTATTTTAACAAGAAATAATTTGTTGTTTTGACAGTTTTGACATAAACAGAAGTATTAGAGTTGTGGTCATTTTGATGTTTTTATTTAATTTTGAATTACTTTCATCTAGAAATACTTCCGTTAGTACTTGCGATGATAATAGTTTTCAATAATAATATTCTAGAAATACATATTTGTATCATGTAATACCCTCCAACATCGGCATTTACCCACCTCTAATACATTATAGCCCTTCGTCTATAATGAAAATGATTATTGACTACTAGGAGAAAAAAACAACTTCACAATCTCTCAATAAACTAAATAATAGTATCTTTTACAGCTAGTAGTCAAAAAAAAATTAACAAATCTTCAAATTTAAGGTTATGTTTGGGAAACTTCAAATACCCATAACTGAATTTTTCAAATAAACGGCTTAAATTTTTTCTTTACTAAAAACTAAATGGGCGAAAATTTAATTCTACATCGATCTGTATCAAGTCTTGACTTTTATTACAAAGCGAGAAATTCACTACTATCTATAGTTTTTTCGTATAGTTTGTCATGGAAATATTTCTCACTGACTAAACAAGTTTTTATTCACAATTATGTTATTCTTTTCGTAAATACAAATTAATTGCATTTTAATCTAAATTTGAGTAACTTTGATTCTCCATTATTGATTCTTGCTGTTGCAATCCAATGTCAAAATTCGCAACACTTTTAATGTGGGGTTTAGCTGGAACAGCCTGTATATTTGCTGGCAATTTTGGTTCCGGAAATGCCCACACATAACGTGAAAAGTAATTCCCTTACGTGCCACTTTTCAGTATTTCATGTGCTTCCAAATAAAGTAACTTTTAATTTTTCTCGCATATGTTACCATTCGCCGGCACGACAAAATTATAAGTTGTTTTTTTCCCAGCTAAGACGACGATTTATGTTCGTAAGGCTTTATTTCCATGCAAAGGGTTGCGTTATAGAAAATACTTCCGACTTTTATGGATATTTTAATAGTAATCATTAAGCTCTTTTAATGGCTTTATTTTTTACCTCGACCATGTGTGAATGTCAGTTAACTAATTAAATAGATGAAATCGTTTGATAGTTTAACATCTACGACGACTGAAAGCTTTTTATGGTCATATAAGTTGGTTTCTTTATGTTCTAGAAAAATTTGTCGAGTCCTCCGCCTCGTCAGTACCTTCAACTCCGGAACCCGTTGGTTTAGATTGTACGTTAGTTAGTCCGGACATTGAAAGTGGTCGTGAATCACCGGTTGATGTGTCTTCCACGTCGGAATCAGGGGTGCCATCACATTCTATTGCGAATGGTCGTAGATCACCTGCGGCTGCGAGAAATCCACTTTTGCAAGAACGGTGGACGAGTGAAGAGCTTCGAACAGTTACTTGTCATTTAGAAACAAAAGATCTCTGGGAAAAGTTCAACGAATTAGGAACGGAGATGATTATCACCAAATCGGGACGGTAAGTTGGCGATGAAAAGAATTGCGAAACTCATTTTGCATGCATGACGAACATTGGACGACAAAATATCATAAAAGCAACAAGCTGTAAAATTTTGAGACTCACAATAATGGTGCTCTAAACTTTACAGTAAAAAAATATTTTTGCTTATTTGTATTTTTTTCTGAAATATTAAAATAATAATTTGAGTGAAGGCGATTTTAAGTAGGATAAGAAATGTTTAAAAAATTCTATGTGTCAAAAAATTTTGACATTTATTTTTTGACATTTGACATTTTTTATGTCTATTTAATAATACTGATGATCTTGTATATGTTTTTTATAATTATTTAGTAAAGGTACTAAAATTTTGCCAATAAAAGCCACCAATAACATTAAACGGAATTACAATTTAGGATACAGCTTCCTTGTTTCCTCTTCTAATAGCCTGTAGCAAAAAAACTTGGAAAATTATTTTTCCAACAGAAATAAATAGTCAAAATGCAAAATTTAAACCTTCATAACTTCGAAAATTTTATAAATAGAATTTTTTAAACATTTTTTTTATGTTCCTGGTATATTACCTTACATGACATTTTTCTCTGGGGAGTGAGTTCTGGCGCACCCTGTATAGCTGCAAAACAAAAGCAGATCTGCTTCAATTAATGCACTTCAAGACAAGGATTAAGTCGTCTCTGTCACTTCGGTAAGGCAGAAGGTAGACGTGGAAAGCAGGTAGACCCATAATCGATTATAAAAGTGTTCGATGGCCTATAATGATTAGGTTACTTGAGCAAAAAACAGGCTATTAAGGTATAGTTAAACCGTTTCATCCCTTATAAGTACTAATGTTGGTAAATTATTTGGAAAACACAGGTGGCTGTCGAAAATTTGATTGATTATAAAATTGATTGATTACCGCAAAATAAGCACCTTACAAGTAGTGGTGGTAATGAAATTAAATCAATCGCAATATTAGAAAATAAATTACGAAATGCGTGCTTGATTTTCAGAGTTTTTCGAATTTGTCAAAATCAATGGCCTTTGGCTATTTTTCCCGGACATTATCGCCGAATAAAAAACCGCGATCGACGCATAAATATGGAGCGACCCTTGAGTTCCAAAGATGATAAATGAGGGGCATTATCTTGAGTGATGGCAGTGTTTCAGTCAACGTCGGTGTGTGGCTCCTGTCGTGTTTTAAATGTCACTTATACACTGCACCCCGTGTCGCAGATTAATCACTCGCCGTTTGCTACCACTCTCATTACATAAAACTTTACGAAAAATAAAAGAAATTTTCAATTTTACTCAAGGATGTGTTGAGTTGCGTTGGGGAATTCAGGCTCTAACACTTTTTCAGCAAAGAATTTAATTAACCTTTGTAAAAGCATCATTTATGATATAAAAACGGTTTAAGGCGATAATTAAGCAGGTACGTGTGTAGAAAAGAATACTTATTTCAAGCTTAATGGCAGCTGCAATATGTATTGCTGACAGGTTTATCTTTTTATAGTTTCAAAACGACTTCAGGCAAGATCAGCGAATTTGTAGTATTTGACATTTAGCAAGGCATCAAAGCAATGGGCGCTAATCTTATTCTACAATTGAAACGTAAAATTTTGAAAAAAATAAAATGTGGCAATTTGTTAGGTAATTAGTAGGTTACATACCGAGGTGAGAGGTGCTTCATTACCAAGGAGCAATAAGCCGAGGTAGGATGAACCAACGACCACCAAGGTTTCTATGTATACTATTTAATAAAGTAAAACATACAATATATGACATATGACAGTTCAGGTTGGTTCCTTATCAGTTTTCGGGTTGAGAAGTGACCATCTCTCAACCTGAACTGTCATTTCTCATATCAATTGTTAAATGAAGTTGAAATGTCATACTTTACAAATTTTTGTAGACCAAGTGATCTGAATGACTATGAATAAGAAAGATAAAAAGTTAGGTATTTTTTTCTTTATTTTTGATTTATACAGGCTGTGTTATAAAAAACGCCCCAAGCAATAACTCTATTATTTTCAATATGACAATACTTCTTGGAGCAAAATTGAACAGTTTCTTGTCATCTAGTGTTTGGCATAGATGCTCAATCAATGATGCTGCTTCTTGTTTCACCGGAAGTGACATTAATTTTAGTTTTTTAAATGTAACACCCTGTATATCTTAATATTTTTGGATTCTTCATTAAATTGTCTTTCAACAAGCTCACTTGCTAATATTTATCACTAACTTTTGATTTTAGGCAATTCCAAAATTAAATTAAATAGGCTGTGGGAAGAATAGAATAAACATTTTTATTCATTGTATCTACACAAGCAAACGATTGATAACAAAAAACTGTTCAGCTTTGTTCAAAAAAGTATTATAATATCTTTAAAAGTAATGAAATTATGACTTGGGGCGTTTTTTATAATATTATATTGTCCAAATTTTTCTTTAATATAATTGATCTCTGATATTTATGACAGTTCAATAAGTACCCACGAAAGTTGCCAATATCATTTATTCGTTTATTATTATAACAAAGGTGTTTCTTATAGATTTTTAATTTTTACAACTGTTTAGGAGGCTTCGTTACTTTTTTACAGTACTATAATATGTATGGCGTTTTTAGGTGAAATTGCGTTTAAAATCGAATTATTTCCACAAATCATCAATGGATAATGATGTTAAATATGATTAATTAGTCAATTAATTTTTAATAATAATTGTCAAAGTAACATATTTACAATTAATACAAATTTGTAGAAATTAATCATAATATCTTTATGGACATGGGAAACATAGTGTACAAAACTCACCGGAAAGTGTCCAACACATTTGTCATCTTTCTAGACTCGGAGGACGCCTCCTTTATGAAAATCTCTACTTTGAATTATTTTATGTAATATACTATACTTTTCTTTTTTTGTCTCAGTAAAGATGTTATTATTATTATTTATATTATGAAATATGAAATTGTTTAATAATAGTTGAGAATATACCTATATGTATACCTATGTATAATTAATTAATTACGATGTTTATTAAAAAACATACCTATATCAAAATTGTTGTAAAATTTCACAAACGTTTGTCTTGAATAGTAAAATCAATACCTGCTTGTCAGTTTTCTGTGAAACTTACCAATTTTTAAACACCTGTGGTGCGGAAGTAGTATATTACATAACAAGCACGGAAAGTGATAAATAACGCACAAGCGGGAAAGTTGCGCACGAGGCGTTAGCCGAGTGCAGGCAATACCGCGAGTGCGTTAGACACTTTCCTGCAGGTTTTGTACACTATTTTTCCTACGACCATAAATAATTTTTTTCTTACGAACATATTTTTTTCATAACGATTATTTTTTTTATAATGGATACAAATATACGTTGAATAACGATTTATTTTTTATAATGGATACAAAAAAAAATACGTTAAATGAAAAAATACAAAACATTCGAGTGTGAAGTATGCGTTAGATTTCTAACACACAGTGCGAAAACAAATCGCACAAGTTTTTTACGATATTGCCAATTTTCGCGCATATGTAATTGTGCGTTATGATCTAGTTTCGTATATGGTCGTAGGAAAATATTGATTAAAACCATTTTTTTTAGAGCAAACTAAAAATTAGCATTGACAACATTCTCAGGAACATCATTGCAATGAGAACACCTTTTACGTACCCTCTGTATAAACTTACCAAGATTTGTTGGAAATTTTGTTTATAAAATGTTTGCAGTTTACAAAACTTTTTGAAAAAAAGTTTAACAATGTTATAGATCTTATTATTTAGCAATCTAACTAAATTTGTAGATAATTTTGTTAAAGTAAGAATAGTTCTGAATGCAAGAGTTTTTGTTGTAAAATAATGAGTTTTTTTTTCTTTTTAACAATTTAAATTTATTGTTAGCCAAAACATCTTTACCTTAATTGAATTACAAAGAATTTATCTAGGTAGTTTTCTAAAAAAAGGAATTCGAAGACACGATTTTGCATATTTTATTTATTCCAGTTAGGAAAATCCACTTCTTTGACAAATTTCCGGATGTTAAGTGCAGCATAAAGTCATCCCGTTCACTTCCATTTATTAAGGCGGCGTCATTTCCTAATTTCTACAAGAACTGTTCGTTCCCCGTCAACTTACCGTCGCGAAAACTTGACACGCCGTCACCTCACTAACCGTTTCATTTTCAACTCGTTCACGTCATCGAATTTCGTATTCTATCCATGCAGGAAAACTTAGCCGCTCCACATGCCGGCTTATTAAACTTTGAAAATTAATAGGTGGACGTAAAATTTCCTTCATTAGTAGCAAACTCCCTGTCGAAAATCCAAGTTTATCACGTCTCTAATAAATAAAAAAAGCATATTTTTAAAAGTGCGACTAATAAGCCTTGTCAGATGGGAAATAAATGTAAAACAACCCTTATCTGGCATTTATATCCATTCACAACTCGCAGCGGGCAGTCCATTGAAAAGAAACTCGATTTTTATCTAAGCTCTCAAGTGACAACCTAAGATTGAACGCACTCCAGTGTGTGCATTTGTAATTCAAAACTACACCTTGTACATTTGGCTTAAATAATTCAATTAATAAGCGAGGGCAATCAAATTTGGAACAAAATTTAATGACACGTTCTGGCGGTAGAGTTCTAAGAAGCTGTGCAAACACGCCCATAAAAAAACCATTTCCGCCTTAAATTCCTAATTTATGGATTAAAGGTGATTTGCATAATACAAATCTGATAAATACCAATGAATAATTACGTTAATACTCAAAGCATATGATCCGATTTTTGATTAACAACCCCTCAAGGGCTACTTGGAGGTTCTGTGAGTTTCGACTGGAACTCTGTCTCTGATTTATAAATAACCGCAGTCCAAAATAGTGAGCAGATGGTAAAGTTTATGCCAATTAACGATAAAGATCAATCTTGAGGAAATTACCTCATTTATTTTAATAAGTATGTAATTAAAAGGGGCGAATTAACGCTTAAAAGGACTTAACAAAGATACATTTAATAGAAAAACACATATGAGATTTATTTCGACTGCATTTTTACACACAAAAATATAAAATGGGGGAAGAATTAAAAATGTTTATGTCAATTTTTTTTAATTTTTATATTGACTGCATGCACTTTTAATTTATCTCTCCTCTAGCCAGGTCGAAAATACTGTGTTTAAATAACGTTGAAATGATTTGTAACTCGCAGTCAGAATCAACAACATACATATTTTCGTACTTCCAGATTTCATGTTTTGTACAAAAAGTGACCTAAATACTCGTGGGAATAACGAATTACCACTTAAGTGTTTGTATACGAAATAAATAGGTATAGAATTTATTAAAATCTAGGTAAGTAAAGAACTAAACAAAATTGAAAATTTTCTTTTTTCTTCAAATTAACTTAAATTATTGTCAGTCTTTATGTTAATTAAAAATATTTTTTTGCACAACGAAATAATACGAATAACAACAAAAACCCAACATATTTAAAATTCTTAGTTGGGACATTCTATATATTTTTGTTTTTACAGTTGATGCTAAAATAAAAGCCGTATAGATTTGAAATGATATTATGTAGTTTTAAACAAGATAAAAAAAATATTTACAAGGAATAAAAATTTTTGCATGTCTGTTGCGAAAGCAGACTGTCATAAAAATTGTCTATTTAATTGTAAAACCTACCTATTTTTTAAACAACCTACATTTTTAACAAATTTAAACCATTTTCAAATCTTCTGAAATAAAATTACTTTTGTTAAAGCATAAAAGCTATCAACATTTTTGAGAGTTTTATTTTACACAATATTACCTTCTTGAAATTTTATTGATTTATTTATTTAACATAAAGTGGATTGTTTTTACATACTTATAAATACGTATCAATAAGTGTTATTGTAATGATTTGGTTAACAAAAACTTTCAAAATAATACTCCAGTATCACTGCAGTATCACCTTTTCTTCAATAATATTTATAAATATTTTTGATCTATCAAAGACTTGAGTGGTTTGGATTTAAATTTATGTTTGCTTTGTAGGTTTATTTATAAGTTTGATTTTTGCAACTTACTTTTTTTGAGCACTGTTGTGTTGTATGTACATTTTTGCATATTTTGTTTTAGATTAGATTTTTCCTTCAAAAATTTAAAAATGCTAAACGATGTTAAATATTTAAAACATGAATGATGATTTTACGTCAACAAAAAATCGTTTAAAAACGAAAATACAAAAATGGGGACAAATTCTGTTTTTTTTAGATTTAGAGACGAAAACTGTGAAAGCAGAAGTTTATTAAAAAAACACCGTTTTTACACGCAATTGTAGATTTGTTTAATACTTGTAATTGTCTAGTTGTTAGCAAGAAATATGAATAAGAAAGAAAGCAATTAAATAAGAATGTCTGAAAAGCAGAAAAAATATCAATTTGAAACTAAAGCAGAAAAAGAATTTGGAAAATGCATCAATTTTACTGACAATCTACATGATACCTAATTGTATCCTCTGACAAATAACTTTTTATTGTACACACCACCCTTTTCTGTTAAAATTAAAATCTAGGGTGGTGATGTCTTTTCTCAGGTATTTGATAATAACGCATCTAAGCAGAAGCAGAAAAGAAAAGCAGAAAGAAAAAAATCCTTGATGGTCAATTTTTATTTTTTTTACAAAAATTGTGGGACAAAAGCAATAATCAAACAAAATTGGTGGTTATAAATACAGGATGCGCTAGAACTCGCGCCCCAGAGTTTTTTTGCTATAGGCTATTAAAAGAGAAAACAAGGAAGCTGTATCCTAAATTATAACTTCAATGTTATTTGTGGCTTTTTTTGAGAAAATTTTTGTACCTTTACTAAATAATAGAGCTTGTTCCAAATCTGGTGGCGAACTGACGTTGTCAAAAATGACTGAATTTTGACACTAAACATATGTTTACTATTAAAAAAA
Organism: Tribolium madens; assembly: GCF_015345945.1. Classification (NCBI taxonomy): domain Eukaryota; kingdom Metazoa; phylum Arthropoda; class Insecta; order Coleoptera; family Tenebrionidae; genus Tribolium; species Tribolium madens. The sequence goes on along the minus strand of NW_025401068.1, from coordinate 1,318,185 downwards.
ATATTATTCATAGGCGTCGTATGAAATAATATTTAAAAACCACTGTTATTCCTTAAAAAATTATAATAAGTATGTACTCATACATAGGATGAAAAATAATAAACAAATTATTAAATTGTTAACACATGAAAAGAATGATATTCCTAACAATCCTTGTCTTCAAAATTTTTAGAGAAAAAAAAGTACGCCCATGTATTTTTTTATCTTAGCCAAGTGGGCCCACTCCAAGTGTCTTTTCTGTCACTGTCAGTTCGCCACCAGATATGGAATAAGCTCTAGTAAAAAACATATACAAGATCATCAGTATCATTAAATAGACATAAAAAAATGTCAAATGTCAAAAAATAAATGTCAAAATTTTTTGACAGATAGAATTTTTTTAACATTTTTCTATGTTTCTGGTATCCTATCTTACTTAAAGTTATTCTCTGGGGCGCGAGTTCTGGCGCACCCTGTATAAGCTGTTACTAATTTTCTCACTAAACTTTTGTCTTGATAATTTCCGTTTAAATGAAAAACAAACTTTAATTTTATCATTAAATGTAAAAATCAACGTTAATTTTATAGACGTACCTATAATTTCAAAATCGTTTTTTTTATATTAGGATATTAGATATCATGGTCATTTTTAATGAATTTTTTAACGTCATATTGTTGATGCTTGATTTTTCAAAAAAAAATTTAAACAACTTTTTTATCAACATAACATATTGATAAATTACAGTACTCATTGTGTACAAAACATACAGGTATCCCAGAAATAATTGAACAAATAAAACGTTTGCTATATGTCTGGGTCAAAATGTAACAATTTATTATGAATAAAAAATAAATTTCTCAACCATTTTGAGTTTTTATTGTTGGCACTGAAATTAAATATAGCATAATTTATCCAGCTAATGAAAAAGTAAATATTTTGTAAATTTTACATAAAACAACTCCAATTCAGTATCAAAGTAAGTATTAATTAAACTGGAAAACTATTTTTTCTATTTCGGTGTTAGAATAAGTCTATTCCAGCACCCAGATAACGTTTGAGTTTGAATTGAGTTGAATTTGAGTGTTGGAATAAGTCGTTCGCGGTAATTTAATTTCAGTGACGGACTTTCTTCACAATTCATTTTGTGAAAATATGAAGTATTTTTATTTTGTACAGCCGCCTAGAATTATTCAACATACCTAAATGTCGTCAACCGTCGCAAAATTCTCTAAAAAAATTTTAGTTTTTTAATTTATAAAATGATATAAAGCGGCAAAATAAAAAAAAAATAGTATAAAGCACTTGTTGCAGAAGGTTCTTCAAGCACTCGTTTGTTCCTCAACTCTCCGCTACGCGGCTCGTTTCGGAATTTCAAATTTGTGCTGGAATAGATAGATACCTTCTGCAACTTGTACTTTAGTATACTATTAAAGTATAGCTAGTTGGATAAAAATGTGCTTTTCTTTAATATGGAAGCATAAATCATCTCTTGACAAGTGGAATTAAATGGCATGTGCAAATTTGTTGTGTGTGTGGCATTTTTTAAGGGTGTCTTGTTAGTCCCTGTAAGTAGATACGATTTCAGCTTTGGTCCCGTTAGATGTCGTAAACATGTGATATGTGTGTGCTAATGGGAACATGCTTTATTAGTTTCGAGGTGTGTGGTCTGTCCACAGCTCCACACATCTACACGGCAGCACTTGCCAGCTCCGGTTACAGCCCGGACTATGGCCACTGTGTTACGTCACGAACACAACTCGAATTCTCGACCGGGCCGAAAAATCACGCACGCAATGCCACATCACCTCCAATTCGCCTCCAATTTTAAATAATTAACGCCGAAAACCGAGCGTTGGGGCAAGAAGTGACAAACCCTCGTTTTGTCTAATCTAATATTATCGATAAATTATTAAAATCATCGGAATTACAACGACTGGCTGTCACTACACTCGACTTCAATTCCTCCGAGCTTTCCATTATATATTTAAATATTTAAAGTCCCAGTTTGAGCTTTCGAGGATCATTTCAGGTTATCGTCAGTGAAAAATTAAACAAACTCGCGCACCCTTAATTATCTCATTTTTTTCCCGTAAGGTTTCCGGCTTAATTACAGCAAAACACAAAGCCAAAAGACAGAACTGCTAAAAGATTAAAAAGAGCAGACCATCCCGTTCTCATTAGTAGTCTTATGCCTTGCCTGTAGCATCGGATAAATTCAATTTAAAACCGACTGATTGCGTTGAAAGTATTAATTTATTGTATGCCCGCTATGAATGATGTTCGCAATTAATAAAAATTTCAATCTTAACTCTCATTTATAACGCTTGACTTGAAATGAAAGTGCAATTATTTATGTAAACTGCCGGCATGGATTTTAATGGTGGCTTTTTTGGTCGCATCAAGTGGCGATAATTGCAGAGAATTCTTTAGCTTTGGCCCGACAGAAGCATTTTGGTAATCAACCGAGCAACAGGACTAATCTAATTTCCGGGACATTGCTTAATGTGGCCAAGAATATATAATTTAGACCCGACTAAAAAATAAACTGAAACCGAACCATTGATTTATGGGGAAACGGGCGGAAAATGTATCAATTCTGCAAGATGTAGTCCTGAATTAAAAGAAATTAATGACGGGTCATTAATTCAAATTGACTGCAAAGTTATAATCTATTTGTGTGCTAATTACCAGCATCTGCATGTTTATTAATAAATAAATCAATCATTTTTTTTATTTTTGGATACAGTCTGCAAATATCTGTTTTTAATTAGTAAAATCAACAAATAAATACACTACTCAAAAAAAAAATTTCTAAATTTTTTGGTGATTTTTGCAAAGCTGGATCTCATCAAAAAATGGTCGTACCTAGATTAAAAAAAAGCATTTTGAAGCTTTAAGTTTCTAGTTTTGAGATGTTTTGTCAATTTTTTTTCTGTCCTAAGGTAAGTGCGCAATATGACTATGAAAGAAACATATTAAAGATGAACGAATATGCTATCCAGCCTATGCATTGACTTAACTAAAAAAAATCCCACGTCCATGGATCAAAAGCAAAAACAAAAAAATTAGAATTTTTAACTCTCGCTGTTACTTAGGAAATATTTTTGCCAAAAGATCTCAAACTTAAAGATTCAAACTGTTTTTTTGTAAAATCGTTTTAAAATTAGGTCATTTATGCGTTAATTTGCGGGCGTAAATAGTGTCTTTTGCGCCCTAAGTCCTAAAAAACCAGCAATTGTAATATCCTTTATTGAAATATTATAATAATAATATTTTATTAAAAACTGTACTATTTCCTTTCTCCCCAAAACTTTTGACTTTTTGGGTTTGTAGTTCTCATTTTGCCTCTTCAAGAATGCATATAAAAGCTTATATTGTTTTATATCGATACCATGCTTCAAAACCATAACCGAACGAATCATAGAATAATGGGATCATAAGGTAGATGGGTAAAATTTCTGCGACTCTTCTTTGAAATAAACAAGTAAAACGTTTTCATTAATCAGGGATATTTTTCTGGATGTACCTATCATAGCAAAAATTCATTGAAAGTTTTTTCAATTTCTCTTGATTTTCGTGACAATAACTCAAGTGTTACATACAGTTTTCGCTTCTTCGGCTAAAATAGCTATTTCTTCTTGTTTTTCATTTATGGACATATTATTATCACAAATTCAACTTCTTGAAAAAACACGTCAATAATTTTTTCAGTATTTGTTTTTATTTATTTGCATCACATTAGCAACCAACAACAACTCGATTTTTGAGAATGAATCGTGCCATTTATTTTCAAAGCTTATAAAGGTGGATTTTACAAAAAATCTTATTTGCATTTCGGGCGTGAACGGCAATTTTGGCCCTTTGGCGTCTTATAAACTCTCGGCCCTTCGGGCCTCGGGCTTATAATTCCGCCGCGGGCCAAAATTGTCTCCTTCACGCCCTTAATACAAAAATAGATATTTTTTTAGGTTTTTAAGTTCAATTTTTTTTGTTCTTTTGTCTGTTTCTCAAGATTCACACGTAGACACCGTCTGGAATAAGTTGGTACATACATAAGTGCATCTAATTGCAGCGCTACATTTTTTGCTTTTTATCTTAGCAAATATGAAATTGCATCTCCTCGTTTCAATTATCGTATAGGAGAAGGCACCTTGCTAAATTGAGCACCTATCGTTTCCAGACCATCCAATTACTGTCTTTAACTGGTAGATTTTTCTTATGTTGAGTGTACTTAAAAGCCTTTCATTTGGCATGCATCTTGAGGCAATGAATCAATCCGGCTGCTAACGTCACCTGCAGAAGCCAAGCGCTTCAATATGCTGGTGAAGATCTAATTGCGCGTTGCGTGTCGTTCAGAGAACTTTTTCAGTTCGCTTACCCATCCTGTCAATTGGCAACACTTTAAAGTGTGACTATTTTCACTATATCTTTGAGCAACATGCCGACGAATGTCTGGCAACATGCGCTGAGATAATTAATAGAGCCGTTGTGAAACGAGTGAGTTGCATTTCAATTCGATCAATTAAATCTTCCTCTAGAAGTCTTGTGTGTGTTTCTTCAACTTTGAATTATAATTACTGTTTTTTTTTTTTTTTGGTGAGAATCGGAGTATTTGTGGAATAAAATTTAACCGTTTGACGGCAACGACGTGTTAATGTATTCTCTCTACACCGATTACACGATTTACACATGGAGTGTATATTTTTTTAAATTTAATGACTCTGGTCTGTTTTAACTTTTTCGAAGAAACCATTAATTCAGATGAGCTTTTAAACGGTTATTCAATTAAGGCCCTTATAATGGAAGTAAAATAATATTCAACATGTTGCTCCCGGAGATATGTTAGGATGATGAGGTAGCGTTTATAAAAAACGCACACACTGTGTGTAAGTTGGCAGGTTGAAAGAGGTTAAAACCCTTAATCATCGTGTTGGTAAAATTTATGGGGTGAGGCCGTCATAATTTTATTTATATCGACGTTTCTCAGCTACCCTTCTCTCTAATATTTCGGAAGCTAGACATTAACTGATTCACACCCACCTCAACTGAGCGTAATTATCTACTAATTTTGACAATTACTTCCTCTCGTTAGTTTAATATACAGGAACAGAACGAGAAAATTTGAAGAAGTTACTTTTATTACCTTCAGTACATGTACCTAACTAATAAAAATAAAAAAAACAAATTTTAATAAATGAGAAACCACCTCCTATGCGTAGGAAGTGACAAATTAAAATTACAAAATTATGTCAGATTTTAAACTTTTTGCAGAAAATAGATGGGAAAGAAAAATTATTTATTGTATCGTAGTAAGCAAAAAATTCCAGACACCATTAAAATTTTGTTTTACTATTTCAATTTGTCTTTATTTCTTGAGAACGAAGAAAATTATTATGCTCATCGGTATGCTCAATTGAACCAAAATTTGTCGCTGGGACTCAATTTACTTAAGTTAATTATTATTTTAACTTTGTTAAACAATATAACTCCACGTATGTTCCTGCAAATTTGTATAAAAACTTCTGTCACAAAGACTCTTATGACAATTAAGCGCAGACCACATCATGTTTTTTTTTAAATGAGCGACAGAAATTTTTACTCGTTACTGTACATAATTACTGATCATTTACCAATAATCATGCAAAGTTTTTTTGTGCGCCTTCCATTTTACAAGCTAATGTAAAATTTTCACGTGAATTATAAATCTAGAAAATTTAAGTACACTTATCTTTTTGTTTTTTTTTTACCAGTAGTGTAGAGTTTCTTGAGTTTAAGTGATTTTCAGCGGCGTTTTGAGCGATTTTTCTTTTTTCAGGTGGTGCGCATGAAATATTAGCACTGTTCATTCAACAAAAATTTGAAAAATATTTGGGACTTGACACTTTGAAGATCGCATTTTTCAAACTTTGGGACATGTATTACCAACCACCACCTTATTAGGGTAAAAGTTCCTAAATTTTGAAAAATTGATTTTATTTTAAAAAGTAGGTATGTTAAATGCACAAAATAGAAAAAGTAGCATAAAAAACGTGTTTTATAAGTCATTTGTGGAGGAAACTCGTTCTTTATAAAACTCGCGCTTTGCGACTCGTTTCATAAACCTGAACTCGTTCCACAAAACTTGTCTTACGAAACGCGTTCTTTAATATACTACTTTGCACTTTCGTAGATGAAAAGTCACGCATAAGACTATAAAGATACCTAATCCAAATTTTGAGCGATTTCATGTTCAATCGAAAATATCGCTAAATCAACCTTAAATCAGTGGCGGCTCGCCAGGAGAAGTAGGTAAATGAAAGTGCCATTTCACCTATAATTTCTACCTATTCAAAGTAATATTTAAAAAATACATTAAATACATAACACGTTCAAATATTATTCCAAAAATAATATTTTCTTTGCTCAGGTGAAGAAAATAAACGTCGACTTTTTGATCGCGTTGTCTCGTGTCGATGAATGACTAAATTTTTAACTTCTAGAAACATTACTCGTTATATTCGTTTCTAAAATGAATCCTACAAACGATATTGTATACAATTTGTTAGAAACCGCGTTTAATCGGTGGAAAGAAGATGACCAAAAAGACGTTTTAACCGCGCCCTACTGTAAATTTGTCAGTTTTTTTTAGTAATTACTTTCATTAAATAAATATATTATTTGCTTGGGTAGATGAAATCTTTACTTTTTAACGATTAAACGTTAGAATCATCACAGCTTCAAAAAAAAATGTACAATTTTTAGCTTTTCACCTAGTTTTGAACCCACGAGCCGCCACTGCCTTAAATAGGTTTTTATTAGTTTTAATTTTGAAAACGATCATTCTCTACTTGTCACCGTCACAGGTAAAGTAAAATTCTTAAAGCCACAATGAGATCTGGACCAAATTCATTTTGTGGAATAAATTTTAGAACTTCAACAGAAGAAGAATCATCCTGAATTAAGTGACACAAAATGCTCTCTAAATTTTTACATTTTTCTATTATCTCATTTGGAGGCATATCTCCAAAATTTTATCAAATCAAAAAATATCGTATAAAAATGACTAGGAAACTAGGAATTATGGTGCTTTAATTGATTAAAACTTTTTTTAACAGAAATAATTGCTACATCTAATATAAAAAAAAACTTCGAAGCAAAGCTAAGAGTTTTAATAAAACTGAACTGCTGTCAATTAATGATCAAAACAAAAAATTAAGTTCATTCTTATTCATCCATATTCTGAAGAAGTTATTTTTATTTAACGTGTAAGGTGTTTCTTCGTAGCAATTTCAGCATTATAATAGAGTCTTTAGCATACTATACCAGTAGAAGTTAGTGCGTTTTTAATTATAGTTCCTTCTATTTTATTGGTTGTAGATAAAATATTGCGATAAATGTATGACAAAAGAAAAATGAGAGAACCCATAAATAAATATCTTAATTGTCAGGAAAAAGTGTTTGCGTTGTTGCAGGTGGGTGTCTAAGCACTCTGTACATCCGTAATCCAGCAATAGTTGTGTAAATTTAGAATGCGGGTGATTCTAACGGTGATTCCTGTAGTGGAATGAGTCGCCACCATAAAATTTATGAAGCAGAAATAATGTTAGATTTGAAGATATGAAAGCGTGTTTTTCTAAAAGTGACCTCTGTGTAAATAATCGCGAGCGTAGCAGCGCTTAATTGTGCTTTGGGCCGTCGCGTCGCGGCGGCCTTAGTGAATCTATCAGCCAAGCAGCTCGTATGTTTTAATTAAACGTAAAGATGTTGAAGCAACGGACCGAGTGACAGTACAAACGGGCCATGATGGTCGCACTTCAACTGCTAAAGAACGTATTTATTACTTGCATCGAGTCAGAAGCTCGTAATTATAGCTTCCTGTGCTTCTCGAAATTGCACCTAATTAATGCCAAAAACGCATCTGCTTAATCCAGAGAAATTAGCGATATAATATTTATAGTGTATGCATGGCACACGGTGCAAAAATCAAACATCGCATCGGGAAGAAAGAAGAAAGTCGGGTGATTAAGGCGCATTATTAAATTTATTGGCTTATAAACAAGAGAGAATTAAGTTATAAATTTTCCCAGGTAGAAAATTCCGTCACCTTCGTAAGGACACTTGCAGCAGCGAGTTGTCCGCGAAACACCTGAAACATATCACTGGTTCCAATCTGGTATTTATTGTGAGCACATTACAGGGTGATGCCGCTTTAAAATTATAAAACAACAAATGTAAGTGTAACAATTTGAATTATGGTCGAAACCATCTGGCCTGGGATTATTATCACTGATATTCGAGTACAATAATCGATTGGACCCGCGGCGAATCACAAGCGATGAAGATAGCGGCTTCTAAAAGCCTATAATTTCAGTGCTAATTTGTTTCGATATCTCTTCAGGATCTGGATAGGGCAGTTCCGACCAAGTCGATGCACAAATCGCACTACGATAATTCACCCAAGACCGAAGGTGTGAGGTTTATTTTACCTGTTAGCCTGTTTGTTACCTTTATCTTGGATACTGAATCTACGCTTACAAATGATCGAACTGGACGCTACACATCACGCTTCGGACTTGATAGAAACATCCCGGATTACGAAAACAAAACTACATCCTGCACCTGACTGATACATTTGTTGCCACAGTCGGTACCGCATACTTCTTTTTGCTCAAATGATCGATAGACGATTCGTAAAAGCAAAACGAAAACCATATTCTGACTCTCTACTTGAATACTAACTAAATTTTAACAAACTCCTCTTTTCTATAATAATTAAATACATTTCAAAATGTAAATTGTAATTGTTTTAAAAATTATTAAAGCAGTAGGTATATTTCTATTAAGTCATAATTTATATTAATAGGTAATACAGCAAATCCAACTGCTAGAACACAAAGACCTATTAACTCAATAATACAAGCGTAACATAAAAATATAATTATGAAATAATACAAATTCAGATATGGAACATTAATTTGGTTAATAACCGACTTCATTAAATACGATTATTTGTAAATTAAGGGGCATATGGCCAAATAAAATATAAGTTTTAGAATAGGTGTCTCAGCTAAGATGTCACCACACAATCCTTTTTTTCATCGAATCAAAATGTTTTATTTTTACAAAAAAGATGTAAATAAAAAAAAATTAAACGCAAATCTGTGTACAAAAATATCACTTTACAACTCATTTGCTATTCGTCTGGAAAAATTGTATTTTATGTACTTGTAATAAAAATAACTATTTTATGAACGGAAGTTCTTACCTAGAGTCAAAAAATTGACTCTTAGGACTGAGGGGTTACCCAAGGGGAGAACCACAAATACCACCACTCATATACTGTGGTTCATTTCATTCATTCTGTAGCAAGATCGTGCCATATAGTAGCAGTTATACCACAAAACATCTCGACTATTGCTTGAGTGGTGGTACATACCTTCGGTTCTCCTGGGCAATCCCTTAGCTTCAAAAGTCAGCTTTTTTGACTCTAGATCCAAATTGGACAATATTTAATTCAAAGCCTGAAAAAAGTAATCTCACATTTATTTTTAAAATTAAACAACCGATCTGTTTAACTAAAAAACATTTCTAACTTCTTATAGAAAAAATAACTACCCGTTGTGTAAATTTCCTAAATATTTTAAACAAACAGCTTTAATAAATATTTGTGACTTTATAAAGACAATAGTATTTTGAGAGTTAAATTAAATTTAATTTAAACTATTTAATTTCTAACATTTCCTGTAAAATTCTTTCTAAAAAGATGTTTGTTTTTCAAAACTTGTAAAAATATTTTACTAAATGTTATGCTACAATAATGGCTTATTTACATATCTCACATGTTGATCAAAACTGTAACAACTCAAAAAATCATTTTTTAGGAACGTTTGAAAACTCTCATACCACGTTAAGTGTTTCCTATTTTTCTTTTTTTCTGGTAGGGTAAGATATGAATAAATTGGTCTTGTTGATTTTTGCATCTTTATTAATTTATAGAACCCGAATAATAAACTAACAAATTTTAGCTTTTGAGTTGATACTCAAAAGTTTTGATCTATGTTATACATACCTATGTGTAATAGTTCGCTAAAAAAAACAAAGAAATGGGCAATGAATTAATAATATGAGTACATCTTACATTAAATTCATTTAATAATTAATTAAATTGAGAACAAAACACAAAAGACTTGATGATTTTTTAGATAATTAATTATGATCTCTGCTATTTCTATTATTAATGTATTTTTTTGTATCACATCTTGTGCAGGGTGCTATTTATAGTGCAGAAATTTTTAAAAAACTTCCCTATTCGAGTGATAAATATGATCTCTGCGGTTAGTTTTTTAAAATTTATTATATTGTTGTAAAAATGAGTTGTAACTAGCAAAAACAGACACAGAAAAAGTGATCTCAAATTTAAAAAAAAATAACAAAAAGGTGAAAATTTTGCATCAAATTAGACTATAATCTTTCGGTTGAGGCAAGTTGAGTAATTTTATTTTTTTTAGACCTGTACTATCGCACAACTGTTAAAATAACCTGTATAAAACTGGTATTTCACAAAATTTATATTTAATTTCTTACAATTAATTTTTTATTTCAGACGCATGTTTCCTACAGTTCGAGTTTCCTTCACCGGAATTCGTCCGGACCAGCGGTACGCCGTGCTGCTGGACATCGTCCCTGTAGATAACAAACGTTACCGCTACGCTTATCATCGATCTTCCTGGCTAGTAGCCGGAAAAGCGGACCCTCCAGCGCCCTGCAGAATGTGCGCTCATCCGGATTCTCCCTTCACCGGTGAACAGCTTCGAAAGCAAGTGGTTTCCTTCGAAAAAGTGAAACTCACGAATAACGAAATGGATAAACATGGACATGTACGTCACTATTTAAGGATAATAAATCAAATCTGACGATATTTTTATTGCAGTTAGTCCTGAATTCGATGCACAAATACCAACCGAGGATTCACCTAGTGAAACGACCGGATGGTGCTTCAGGACAAATAGTCGACTTGGAAAATGAAGAATATAAAACGTTTATATTTCCTGAAACTGTTTTTACTGCTGTCACGGCTTATCAAAATCAGTTGGTGAGTTATATTTTGCTAAAATATATAAAGTGCCGGAAGTACACGTGTTGGGATTATTATAATATACCATTGAGACGTTACACTCGACTCTTTAAAAATGCGTCTAATTTTAATTTCATTAGTTTACTTACTCGAAGCTGAAATAGATTCATTCATAAAATGAGGCCATACAATTTTTTTCCAACTTTAGAGTGGTGTTGGGGAAAATAGTTGACGTTTATTGTACATCCTCTTTTATACAATACTGACATCTCTTTACCACTTCAAAATCAAATAGAGATGTTATCTTCACTTTAACCAAGAATTAGAGTTTTTTCACTACAGAGGCTTTTAGTTTTGTGTTCTCTACCAACCATTTATCATTGTTCTTGTTTCATGTTTTGCGAGGTTGATCAAACACATTTCGCACATAAATTATTATTTTAAAATAGTTTCAGACCTTTTGTTCATGACTTGTCTAATTAATGTGTTCCATTTGTTTTTCGTTGTACACAAAATAGATTTATTGTAAAAACTTCTAAAGCTTTTAATTTTGTAATTTTGGCGCCTGAAGAATGAAAAATCTCTTGGCGAATTTTGCGATATAATTTTATATAGAAATTTGAGGGCAGATTAATAATAGCAAATTGTTTTTGAGATTATGTTTGTAATTGTCCATGAGGCATAATTTATCCTTGAGACTTGGAGTGCTGCATAATAGAAAAAAAGGAGGATCTCTCGGCAGTCCAAATTCCTGACAGAGCAGATGTTGCGCTTTAATCATAAGTTGCAGACGCGACAATATTTATACATCGCCAGATTAAGTTTGTCTTTTGGAAAATATTGTTGACCAAATAGCAATCTCTCAATTAACAAGCTCGCACCTCGACGCTTGGCATATAGCCAGATCTGTCAGCCCACCCAGAACTTTGTGCTGATAGGTGGATAAATGAACCCTAGTCTAGTGACAATTTTACCAATTCACGACCTGCAAATGTATTGTTGCTCAAATACAGGGTCATCAACGTCGACCACACATTAACACCAGTCGTTTTTCAATCGAAAATAGAACGACGTGACGAAGAAATGATGAGTTCTAAGTTTAAACCTTCTTTATTCAAAATTAGTTACATTTAAATGAATGCTATTGGCCCGGGGAGAAACCGGTGACCTCTGTGCCGGAAGAAAGTTCGGAATCTGAGCAGCACTTGATAAATTTCCCATCCCCAGTTCGTTTTCCTTACCACATCCACTCCGAGTTCAACGTAAATTTCCATGGTGAAACTGGAATTTTGACGGATCAATTCTGAAAGTAAAACGATGACTTACAACTTCAACTTTGGTATTACGATAGAGAAACCAAGTTCTATCCAACCTTACATACATTTATTTAAATTAACTTTATCGTATTTCGGAACACTGTGGTGATTGTGATGATAAATATCCTACAGTGACACTGAGATCTTGCTATTGCTGGTATGTGTGTGGTCTTGATTTATTTGTTACATAACGATTTAATTTATTGTGATATCTGCCACGTTTCAATTTTATTACAGTTAACTTTTATCACATGCAACTATTGTTTTGCGTCGAAACAGGCACTAACGCTGCAGATGTCAAATGAATTATTTGACATTATGCTCCATTTGACTTACATTTACCTGAAAATTGGAGAATTCCTTCACTAGATCAACTAAATAAACAGTTTTAAATTGAAAAGAAGCTTAAGTAGAAATATCCAAAATTTGAATACCGACTTACGAACTAAAATTGAAAATAAGTTACAAGATGTAAATACAAATATACCGGGTGTGCGGAAAAAAATTATGAAAGATTTTAGGGAATGGTTCCCGAGAGATAAATCGGCCTTATCAGAAAACATTTACTGCTTGAGTTGCTTTTCGGAATTAAAGTCGGTGCACGGTTAAAAAAAATATTTTTTCTTGAAAACAGTACGTCGTACAAAAACAACAAAAGACATATTGTCTGAAAATAGAAAATAGCCATCTTTAGAGGGCTCTAGCTTCCTCAAGAAGCATTTTCGCACATAAGTCTGCAAAAACTTTTTTTTCGTATTTTGAACTAGGGCACCTCTAAAATCTTTCAACGTTTTTTCCAGACACCTGGTATAATTGTTTTCTACTTCGTGTTCTTATTTTAAGTGCTACAGAAACCAGCGAATGAATCAGTGATAAGAAATTTTGGTTTTAAAAATTTTAACTTTTGTTTAAAATACATAATACATTTGTTTAAAATAAATTTAAGAACTTTTTTTTATTATTAACCGTTTATTAAGAAAATAAACGTTAATAGTATCTAAATATTATGTTAATCAACTAATTGTAGGAATAAGAAAACAATAGGTACCAATCTGAAAAATCAAAAAGTGAAATTTTAGAAATACATGAAAGAAAAATGAACGAAGAATTGAAATTTGTGATGTGATACTTATTATACTTATTTCGTTTTATTTTGTACTCACTTACCAAAATTTCTTGTGTTTGGCTGATGAAAACATGGTCAAAGTGGAGTACATAAAAATTACTTTATTTCACTAGACGATAAAAGACTACTTTATCTACTGAAAGAATATAAACAATAGATAAAAATTACTTTATCCGTAAACGTCAGAAAAATTACATTTTTATAACTAATTGACACAAGTAAAAGTTTTACCTTTCAGACATGGGGTAAAAACATTGTTTTTTCGCCTAAGCGTTTTTCACTTTTACTTGACATTTACCAATGTTGTTGTTTCTTTCTTGTCTCTTTTGCTGCTTCAGCATTTTCTGAAAAGGTACAGTAGATTATCAGCATTCAACATTTTGCACTATAAACTACACTAGTTATTCACTATTTAAATCAACCAACACTTACGAAAATCTCAACACAAATTTCGAAACTGACGCGTGACGTTTGTTATGATTTTATTGCAAAGCGTCCTGATTATTTTGGTGATTTAATTGATAATTAGTGTGTTGTTCTTTTCTCTTCCTCTGAATCGTTTTCGGTTAAAATAGTATACCAGGTGAATAAAAAGTATGGAACCAAGCGTTTTTTTCGTAAACTAAGCACTTTACAAAAAAATAATTAGTGTAGCGTAAACTCCAATTAAAATGTGACCATTTATCAAGAATAACATTTTTCGAAATTTCTTTTAGTTTCCGGGTTTTAGAAAAAAAAATTTTTTTAAATGGCAACCCACTATGGTAATTTTTTTAATTAAATATTATGATCTAAAAATGAGCTCTAATTAAACAGAATTGTTTTCTAGTCAGTACTTTTTTTTAAATAAATTGTTAAAGTTGCGTTCCGAGCCCATCACGAAGATTTTCCGAACTTGAACGAGGGTCGTTTCATGACTTTGGTCGTTGGAGAGTCCGGTTTTTGGTGCAGGTGCTTTGGGGTGGTTCCGAGTGGATCAAAAAATATAAAAACAAACCATTTTCTTCTATTTTTAGTCGATTCGAAACCATCCCAAAACACCTGCATAGAAATCAGGGCTCTCCCATGAAGAAAAGCATGAAACAACCACTTCGGTTAAGTTCAGAAAATCTTTGTGATGAGCTCGGAACGTAACTTTAACAATTAATTACAAAAAAATTACTGGCTAAAAAACAATTTTATTTCATTAGAGGTCATTTTTAGATCATAATCTTTAATAAAAAAAATTACCATGGTGGGTTGTCATAATTTTTTTTTTTTTTCAGAACTCGAAAACTAAAAGAAATTTCGAAAAATGTTATTCTTGATAAATGGTCACATTTTAATTGTATTTTACGCTACACTAATTATTTTTTTCGTAAAGTGCTTAGTATATGAAAAAACGCTTGGTTCCATACTTTTTATTCACATGGTATGTTATTTGGAGTAAAAGTGAGTTTATGTGGCTCAGCTGAATCATTTAACAATCACTTTTACTCGTAATAACATAATTTACTATATACTATACTATACTATAATAGCACTCTTTAACATTGAGTACAAAATAAAATAATAAACAGAACAGAAATTTTTGCTTCGCCTCATGTTTTTAACTTTTTTTGAAAATGCTGCACATACGATTAAAAAAAAAGTGTAGAGGACATAGTTGTAGAGAATTAAATTGGCTTTAAAAAAGTTTATACTATAACTTTATCTTCAACGGTTTTAGCCCTACAAACAGTCAAAAACACTTTAGTAGCGAAAATATTTCGCTTGTGCCCGTGGTGGAGTGTTTAAGATAGAGATAAATAAAGAAACTTTTTTGGATCAGTTTTGTTTATAACAGTCCAACATACAGAATGTTCGGAAATTCGCGCACCTCCCTTGCACTGGGTATTGCCCTAGACAACAAGAAAAGTGCTAAAAATAATCTATCTATAAAATTCGAAGCTATGAGAGTTTAAATTTTGAACTTTGACTCTATTTATTTCTGTTCGAAAAATAATTGTTCCAAGTTTTTTTGCTACAGGTTATAGAGAGGAAACAAGGAAGCTGTAAACTCTATTTAGTGTTATTTGTGGCTTTTGTTGGAAACTTTTTTGTATCTTTACGAAATAATTATAAAAAAACATATCCAAAATTATCAGTATCATTAAATAGACAAAAAAAAAAGCCAAATGTCAAAAAATAAATGTCAAAATTTTTTGGCAGATAAAATTTTTTAAACATTTTTTCAGTACTCTGGGTAACTACCCAACTATCCTTTTTCAAGGAGGTGCGCGACTTTCCGGACAGCCCTGTATTTGCATCACAAAAACTTTTATACCGATCTTCGAAAACCTCCAGATCTTGTTGAAAACGATCGCTCTATTCGTCACTCATGCTGCCTAAGTTTTGAGGAAAGAAGTCCAACAAGGAAATGTATTTTAAGAAACATATTTACACCCATCTGGTTATTAGTTTGTAATAATTCAGCAACAATTTGAATTTTAAATATGAACTTTAAATCGAAAGGATTCGTGCAGAAAGCAAGCAAATCATTTTTTGTGACGTGATAAAAAAATAACTGTTATTTTTGTTTGATAGAAGGTAAATGATTTACTTTCACATAACATAAAAATATTAATTTAATTAAATAAGTTATTTGTAAACTAGCGTTATCAAAAATGAACTTGATTGTATTTATTTCTCTCACAGGTTGTATTTTTGCAAAACAAGAATTTAACGATTTTTCATCTAACATTTCTGGTGACTGGTCTATATGCAATATTAAAAGTTTTTGGCTATTTTTCATCTGCTGTGTTTATCTGGTGGGCGAAGAGGTGTTAGTTGTAGTCTTCAGCGCTCGCCGAATTCGTAATATTTATGGCGTTTGTGATATTTAGGGATATCGGTAGCGCTCGTTAGTGACTTCCTAACACATTGATGTTGTGAAATGTGTCATGTTAGCTCGCAAAGCATGCGTATCTAGTCCCTAGCAATCCGTCACTCGACAAGAACATAGCATCATGTGTCTCGCCACACACACGCGTCGTGTGAAACGTCCTGTCTCATTTAAAAACTATTATTTATGTTTGCTTTAGTCGGAGAATGTTGGCTGCTTCTTTCAGGGCGCTCACTTTACGACAGAACGACACGCCAATTGCGCCAAATCTGATGAGGAGGGTGTCACGACTCCACGTTTGGTTTTTCTTTAGGAGTAAAAGGATAGAAGCTGGAAACGTGGAGGAATCCTCTCGCGCCTGCTGTTTCACGATGATCGCCTACAAGAAGCTCATAAAACACCTTCGCACATGTGACTGGCGCTACTGCTCGTTTTAGTGCTATAATTCACCATCTATCTTCTTTCATCGCACCTGCATCCTATCATAGAGGAGTGAGAAGAGTGCCACGACAGCCTCGTCTTATTTAAGCTCTTTCTCCCACTGGCAAACTTGAAGAGAATTAGAGGAAGAAGGAGACTAGTTTAAGAAATTCATTCCTAGGCGCTTTGATCTCGTGAATTAAAAGAAAAAATAACGCTTTACACGCTACTCTGGTAGAATATCGTATGACCATCATGCATTTAATATATTAGCATTGAGATGTTATCTAATTAAATGATTGCGCATTAACTGAGAGAATAATTCGTGTCGCGAGAAAATTTATATACGAGCGGATTCAAAGGGATTTTGAAATGAAATAAATTATGTGTAAGCAGGCATTAATTGCGAACGTTGGTTTTGACGCCTCCAGTAGAGATGTGACTGGGAAATTATTTCGAACGAGTTGGAAATGAATCATTAAAACGACGACGCTTTTCCGTTTTAGCGAATTATTTTCACGTAGAGTTAAACCGGTCTCGTATCGGATGTCATCTTATGAGTCGATGCTGTCTCATGCATCATCACGGGATAGCTAGCTCTTGAGGAACGAGCCACGGTGGGCGCCCATGCATTCCAGACATTCTCCATCGGGTGCTGTCACTCCCCACGAACAGATAATTGGCCCACCCCAGGAGTTCATCTCCGAACTGACGTCCTGTTTGCTTTACTGATTTCCTTTCCCCTTTATTGATGTCCACAGTCGGTGACTAATTACAAATGCTCGGCGCGCAGACATTCGCATTCGTTTTTGCCAATTGACTCGCGGTGATTAATAATTTTTAATCATCTTTACAGATAACCAAACTCAAGATTGACAGCAACCCGTTCGCCAAGGGTTTTAGAGATTCCTCAAGGCTCACGGAATTCGAAAGGTACTTATTTATAGCTTTAGGTTAAAGAGGGACACGTTTTAGTTTGTTTCCAAAAAGACAGATGGCACGAAATTTATATTTCTAATTTCATTGACATTATTTAAAATTAAAAAAAAAGTTTTGTACATAAAGTATTATGTATGTGAAAACTCGACAACGTAACACTTTTTAATTTTTTATTTTTTTTGTGAAACCGTTATAATGGAAATTTTTTTCAAAAAGCAAGGTATAGGGCGACAAATTACTGAACACAAATGTTGTTTGATTTTTGACATTCGATAACGGGAATTTTGATTAATCTTTTTGTTGTTCCGCCGCGCCGCTTTTTCTGCCTTACCCTCCTTGCAGCTGTGAGGTGGCAATATTTGGAAGCATCTACTTCCCAAGAATATGGTGTTTCTGAGTAACATAAAATCTTCTACGAAGATATCTATGGTCTGTTTACACAACTTAATTAAAAACAAATATTTTAATTCGCTATTTAAGTTGACATCATATGGCAACAAAAAGTAATTACATATGTATCTAATTTTGGGACGTTTCAGTACAATAATTAACAATTTGAAATAAGATAAGTTAAAGGTATATATTTTTTCATGTTTTTTGTCTTTGATGACCTAAAGGCTTATCTGGAGTGCATCCGTCATAACAAAAAATAGTTTCTATACTCTTGGGGTATACCTATGAAAATTTTAACTCGGATTTTTTAGTTACGTGTGTATAAGAAATATTTATATTTTTTTTGTATGGTGATAGTACCGTTATAATGGAAAAAGTAGTCAAGTTGACGAAAAAGTTCTATAGTATTTATCTAAATTTTAGTGGTGGGCGAATCCGAGGGGCCGTTAACTTGAAAAAAATGTGTAAAATATTTCTTCTTAATTGCAAATTACTTCCGATAGTTCTATAAAATTTAACGAAATTTTCAAAAAAGATTATCAAAAAATAATCCAGCAATTTCAGAAAAATTCCAGTAGTTTACAAATAATTCTAGTAATTCCAAACAATGCCAACGTATATGTATATACGTATAATTTCAAATACTTTCAAATAATTCCAAGAAATTTTAATTAAATTCCTAAAAATTGTACAAATAATTTCAGAATAAACGGCCCCTTGGACCTTTATACAAATTTGTCCCTAAAAATGTAATATTATGACATAAAATATTTTATACTTATTGCGGGAATACTCATAGAAATTGCAAAAACGTGCAGAAAATTGGTACTTATGGTCAATATTTTGCCTTGGATATCTCTACTTTAGTAGTCCGGGGTGCCACACAATAGAGACACCCGACACTCAATAAAATTTAAACTTGTTGACTTTAAATATTAGGAATTCTTGTAAAAAAATATGAGAGCTACGAAAAAATAAAGATTCACTATTCTATTAATTTTAAATTTATCATTTTGTCTTTTGTTTCATATTTGTATTTTTTTACGTGTATCTGTCAAAGAACAAATCAGACCTCGGTATACAGGCTGCGCCAAAACTCGCGCCCCAGACAAAAATTATTTATAAAAATTTCGAAGTTATGAGAGTTTAAATTTTGCATTTTGACGCTATTTATTTCTGTTGAAAAAATAATTTTCCATTTTTTTTTGCTACTATTAGAAGAGGAAAGAAGGAAGCTGTATCCTAAGTTGTAACTCAGTTCAATGTTATTTGTGTCTTTTATTGTCAAAATTTTTGTACCTTTATTAAATAATTGTAAACAAAAAACATATACAAGATCATCAGTACCATTAAATAGACATAAAAAAATCTCAAATGTCGAAAAATAAATGGCAAAATTTTTAGACATTTTTTTCATATTCCTGGTATCTTATCTTATTTTTAAATTTTCTCTGGGGCGCGAATTCTGGCGCAGCCTGTATACTTATAACTTAGATCTCTCTAAAAAAGCATGTATTTTCTACCTCTTTTAGCTTCCAGCTTTCAGATGTTTTTAGTATCTAAGAAAGCACCCTTCAGTGAGGATATTCGGGAGGCAAATTTTGTCAAAGTAAACTGAATACACTGAAACACTGAAAAAATGTAAAACGGGCCTCAGGCAATTAACCCCATTTTCGGTTTTTGTAATTTTTATCCTGAGAGTTAGAGAAAATATGACAACAAATCAAAATAATTTATTGAGCATATATAAAAACACGTATTGCTGGCATTATTGTTCCGAAAAATTGACGCCAAAAATAAATTTCAACTAAAACTTTCAAATTTTAGTTTCAAACATCATAATGACAGTAAAGCGTGGCTTACATTGACATTTTTTGAACTGACATAATTTTGATGTCCAAAATTCTGTGTCCGACACTGTATTTGCGTTTCGATAAAAACTAATAATAATCTTTTTAGTTTTTTGGTCGCGTTTTTTCGTTCACCACAATACGTCTTTCTCCTGACACGTTTTTTTTAATATCATGTATATTTATATAAAATTGGAATAAAAAAAGTGAAATAATTTTTTTCAAAAAAGTGTTCCGTTTGCGAAAATTTAAAATTAGATTGAAAATATCGCTAGAAACAGCCAATTTTTCAAGATACTTGTCTTTGTCCCACACTTGGTTTAACTCTGTCAACCCAATTCGGTAAAGAGAACATAATTTCAAATATTTTACTAGTTTTCGCTTCAAGACAAAGATAAACACTATTCAAAAAAAAAACAAAATTTTTGTCTTTTTATACATCTGTTTAGAAGAATGACGAAATCTTCTAAAAACAGCAGTAATTTTTTTTTTCTAATAACACTTATAACAACTCGAAGTATTTCCAGAGAAACCATGGAATCGATGCTCGCGGAGCAGCATTATTTGCGCTCTCCGCTTCGCCCCTTCGCCGATTTGGATACTCACAACAACAATTTGTCAATCGAGGAGAAGGCGATTCTTGCCGCGAGGTCGCAGTTGTTTTTGAGGGCGGCGGCGGCGGCAGCGGGACCCTACGGACCTTTAATGGGAGGACTTTACGGTGCGGGTGCATCACAAAGTAGTGCTGTTCCTCCGGGGGTTTTGTGGAACCAGTGGGCCTGCTTAGGTCCCTCGCTGTTGGCAGCTCAACATCAACACCAATTGGCAGTTGCTGCTGCCGGAAGTTCGCATTTGAATTCGCAAATGTCGCCGTTAGCGAGACCTTTAGCTCAACACCGATACTCTCCTTATGCTTCTCTTCCCAAATCTTCTCCAGATACAAGTCTGAGAGACGGGCGGGAGTCGCCCAGTAGCCCGACTTGAGGAGGTTCCTTCATCTTGTGATATATAGAAAATGTGTATAAAACTGTACTCTGACTACCCACATTGTAAAAACAATGATGTATAATAAATAAAATTAGCACTATTTTATATTAAAGTATTTAGCGGCGGTATAATTAAGTTATTGGTTATTGCAATGACGTTGCTACTATTTTGTAAATAAGTCGCTTGAGATACAAAACCACACTTTTGTAGTGTAAATTGGTGTGTTAACTGATTCTGCTAAAGTTCCAAACAAATGTATAAAATGTCTGTAAATAATTTTAATTTATTATAGTGAGCTAATGTGACTTTTGGTTCATTATGTCTTTCAACAGAAAAAGCTTCATTTATTAAAGATTTTTCACAAAAGCCGGTTGGAAGACATGATGACTGACTTGTAGATCGTTAAACTCCCTCGCATAATTAATTGTTTAAAAGCTGCTTAATATAATTGCCTAGTTGTGTATGACACAGTCGAGATAGATTTGATTATTGTATTCTAAATCTTTTCATTGAAATAAAAGCATTTTAAGAACTTATCGTTTATTTTTCTTTCTTCGTCGTGAAAGTCGCTTCAATTGTAACCAATTTGACATTTCAGTCATAGAGCACATCCATCTTTCCCTGCTGAATATAATATAAAAATAAATCCTTCATGCATGTTGAGATATGAAGCGTTCTAAGACGCGACGTCATAGTAAGAAATATATAAATATTTTGTATTTGATTAATGACGAAGTTTGTCCACGATACGCGATGATGCAGTGGGGGCAGACCCAAGCAACCAGGGGTACGAAACAGACAAGCTAATGTGTGTTTTGATTGATGAAGACCACCAGATGAAGAAATGTATTCGAGACATATATTGACTACAGATAATTATCATTTCTTGTTCCTGTGATTTCTCTAACTTTAAAACGGTTCGTGTTCGACATTATGTTTCTCCAAATAAAATTCGACACAGACACGGTGCGTTATCTCCAACATGTAAAAACAATGTCTAATGATGCTTGTTTTACTGGACCATGACTAAATGATGAACTTTTTATGCTCGCATCTAGATTGGAAAACTAATTCTGAGTGATAAAAGAGTTCTCTTGTTAGAACAAAAAAAATCGTTATTACTCACTACAGATGTAATTTTTTTCCAGAATATTTTTTTTAACATCAAGCTGTGTACCTATAGATTTTACAAAAAAATAGATGTTGTAAATGTTGCAACTCTAAGTTTCATGAGTATTTATTTATATTACAACAATTTGTTTTTCGTGTAAAAGTAAAAAGAAGAATTTATATTACACTGGATTCAGACTTTGAACAAAACTTGTAGTTATTATATTTATTAGATCATACAAATTATATACATACCTAACCTAAAACAAACTAAAGTTTTCTTTTTTTTACTTTTATTAATAATTTATTAAAAATCATGAAAAAAAATTTTTTTTAATAGAGCTAGTGCCTGCCACTAGTGTGCCTGAATTTTGAATTTTTCTAGAGGCAGATTTTGTTACAGGGGGTGCAAATGTCTACCTTATCTCCCTGCTGGTTACCATCCTGATTGGCTAGCGACTAGAGACTACTATTTCATACAAAAATGTTATGAAAATTTTAATAAAAATGTAAGGACTAGTACAAAAATGAAACAAACACAACAAAAATAAAAATAAAAGCTATAGTATAAGATATAATAAGATATATTTTTCATTCCGGTCTATGACCTCAGCTGGCAGAGCAATGTAGCCAAATATTTTCATTTAATTAAGTTTAAGCTTTTTTTTTTGCTCAATGACACCTTTAATGAATAATTGAAACATCAAATTAACTATTTTTGAATTAGCATTAAATTTGTTTAAAAAAAGTAATAGGAGTCACATTAAGTTTTTATTTAAAAAAAATAATCAGTTAATTAGAAATTTTGTTTTTTATAATTATTTAATAAACGTAAATTTAATGGAAGCAAAAAGAATAAGTTCCCTGAAACAGCTGTTTTGGTATTAAGTTACCAATTACCTAAATTTGATAAAAATTGATTAATTTTATTAGTATTTCTATATTAATAATTTTTGAAACAAAACATACAGGGTGAATAAAAAGAATGGAACCAAGCGTTTTTTTTTAATCATTTGCTTCCAGAAAATAATAGTTAAGTAATAGATACATATAAAACATGTTTTATATTATATTTTGAGAATTAAATTTTGTTTTATTTTTGAGATATGCGATTTTTTTGTCAAAATGGCAACTTTTAATCCTTAGATCATAACCTTTATGAGAAAAATGGTTTATAGTGGGTTGCCATTTAAAAAAATAAAAAACTCACAGAACTCAAAAAGAAAGTTCTGAAAAATTTAATTCTTGATAAAACGTCACATATTTACAAGATCTACTTTATCATTCATCAATTAGTTTTTCCAAAAAATAAATAGTTTAAGCAAAAAACGTTTGGTTTCATACTTTTTATTTACCTGGTATGTTTCATCTTATTAAATTAGCTAAAATTCAGATTTTTGTAAAATATTTTTTACCAAACTATTTCTAATGATTTAAATGATTTAAGTTCTTAGGTACTACATAGGAATAAAATTTAATAGTCGAATAAAAAACTTTAATTGTCCAGATGTTTCATAACCTTTTTTTTGAAAGGGGACATTTATACTTCATGTTTACATAATTATAGCTTTGTTCTTAAAAGAATGTTATCAGCATGAAGTAAATGTAAGAATCTAAGTTGAAATCTGTTATTATCGTATGTTATAGTTTGTTGGTAGAGGTTGCATGCAGTATAGGACATAAAACTTTGATTGGTTGGGTGGTTTTATGAAAATTTCTTGGTAACTAATTGAGCAATAATAAAACTGAAACCATTTCATAGAAACTTATCAAAACGAGTCTAGTCAGATTTCAAGATGTTGCTGAAGCTATCATTAAATAACTATCAATTAGAATCATCCTACAAATTGGTATTTTATGTCCCTCGACGTAAACTTAATTGAAACGCAATAATAAAATTCGGACATTAATAGGAAAAGAAGTTACGCTTGATGATTAAAGCTAGTCATTTAAGTGTTATTAAATATCCTCGCCAATTTAAATCACCAAGATGTCGCTCGTTAAGACTGTAAATTTATATTTATACTGGGTCGCAATGTGTTCCAAGTCAGTTAACAGGCCTGATTTCGGCATCAGATTCGTTAATTACCCCGCCGACGATGACTAGACCTCCTTAGTCTTAATCCTTAAATTAAAATGGACTTCGTTAAACCTACGTTAATGGCAGGTAATTACTTTCCGCAGGTGATGCACTATTATAATAACATTGTTTCACTTATTAGGCGACCTAACAATGAAGTGAAGTTTCTTCAGATCGAAATTCCCGAACAAATCATCAAAGAATATGTCGAGTTTAAAACAGGTATTCTCTCTTGTCCTTCTGTCAGGAGATGGCAGAACAGCCATTAGAGAACCGCGAGGTATCTGATACGGTCCATGTAAACACAATGCATAAGGAGATGAAACGGCCGATATGCCGTCACGCCTTGTCCTAATCACTGAGCTCCTGACGGTCGGGTTCTGATGGAATCCGGACAAAAATCGACGGCGATGCTGCCGGATTGATTTAGAGAAATAAACCAACGCAATCACTGATATATCTATAGATTTTTTCCATTGCTAAGATGTCATTGAAATTATCGGTTTAATAATATAATAATTTTATAATAAAAAAATTGTTTAGTAAAGTTCATTTTTTAACAATTGTCAATGTCAAAATTCCCTCAAAGACTAAACTGCACCACCCTAAAACCTTTCTTTTGGAAACACCTGTATATTAAAATCTCTCTAGATTAGGTTTAAAGTTATGTTAGTAATTTTATACACAATCACTAATGTAATATGCCGATTACTAACCTTTTAAAGGTTGGGAAACACATCATAATATCTCATGAGCAGTGATAACATTACTTCTCTTGGGCGGTAATATTCAGGTTTGCCAACATTAAGATTACAAAAATACCGGGAATTTTTTCTTTCGAATTGTCAATTTACGCATAATATTTTGCTAAACTAGTATTCAATTGCTTCTGTAGCAGTTTCTCTTACTTCTCGGGGAGTACTGCTCCATTTCAACGATCTTAAATCAGATTTACATTTCAATATGTATTTTCTTCGCAATTTGGATGGCCTACCATGTTTAGACGTTAACTTTGTTAGAATTTTGTTTTTAGGATGTTCCAAAAGTCTGGAAACGATTATTATTATTCTGGCAAAACTATCAAATTTTTTGGCAAATAAATTTATAGGTGAGCAATAATTAAAATAAGAAAAATTTTGGCATTGCTCCTTTACAACCTTTGAACATTTATTAATTTATTTCCAAAAAAAAAAAAAACTGGTAGTTTACTCAAAAAAATTCTTTAATTCTTGTAAGTCAAACATTTTTTTAACAAAAAAGTGTGAGGTTTACAAAAAAAGTTTTTGCATGGCAACAATTCTTGTAACAAGCTCGTTGTCTAAAAAAAAATGTGGCATTTATTTAATGGGTAATTTTTACTCATTTTCAGAATCTCATTTAAAATTTTCAGATCACCAATCGTCTTTGGAATATGATTCTGCGGAAGGTTGAATCATTATTGGAAGAAATACTGCAATTTATTGGATGGCGTTGTTTTTAGGAGTTTTTTACATAACCAAAATTTTTGAATTCATCAACAATTTTAACATGGTTGTTTTTTTTTGTCTGTATATTCATAAACTCTAATCAGCTATTTTTCTTGTTGTGCTTATAAGGGTCCAGATCCTTACTTTTGAAAACTCTTCTTGAGATAAAACACAATTTTACAATAATTTATTCGAACAATTATTATGATTCAAATAACTCGTACGAGAGCTAGGCTACAACTGACTCGTTATCGTATTAGTTTTTTCAAAAACAACAGGATCCACAAAAAAAACATTTCCTAATATAGTAGATTTCATTGAAATTGGCATAATGGTTGGCTATGGAATTTCATAGTTTGTAGCCCTGCGCATGTCCCTGGTATAACAGCAAATGGAATTTTTGTTCTTTTTTGATTACTTACCTACATGGTTTGTTGAACTGACATGACTGACATTTGTATTCGTTTTTTCACTGTTTTCGTTGCTTGTTCGTTATTCCCAGTATTTTTTAAATTCAAAAGTAGTTCTCTTCAGAAACCCAGATTTAAAGTACACGGTAGGGTAGGTTCGTGTTTTACGTTAATGGAATCAAATACTGGGTGATGAAAAAAAGGCGCCCACGATTGAAACAGGCGCGTCCTTTTTTATTGAAACATTGTGATCACCATTCCAAAAATAGTCTAAATAGATTCTTTTTAAAATTTAAACAGTTTATCTAACAGCACAAAGCGGCAATATTGCACAAATTTCTTTTACTAAAAAACTATTTCACTCAGGTATTTTTCGTATCCAGGAAACCTTTTTGACTTTAATCGTTCAAATTTCTCAGAACAAACAACATTGAAAATTGATTTTTTTGTTGCTACCGTTTCCAATAATTAAATATTACTTGGACATTTTCTGTATCCTAGGATATTTGCAATGTTGCAACATTGATAAATTTTCTTTGGAGCCAAGAAATGGTATCCTAACATCTTCAATAAAATTTATTTCAATAGCCTTTTTAGACAATTTTTTTAAGAACACCGTCAACTGTATCAAAATCTAGACTTTAACAATGAAATTATTTTAAAACTATTAATTATATAGATTTCTCTTTTCTAAAAAGGAAAGTCTATATCTTACTGATAAGAGCACAAATCCAATTTTGGTCTTCGAATTCGTCTTTAATAAAAGATCACTTATAACGTGTGGGTTAACACGGGCGCCTTTTTTTCATCATACTGTATATCAATTTGAATAAAGCCAAATTATTTTCTCTAAAGCAAATAGTGTATGTTTTTGGTGGTAAAACTACATCTACAAAAGGATGAAACAGGGTGTTAAAATTTTTCTGAAAACCCCTGGAAAAGGGTTTTTTTAAAAATAAAATTTTAATTATCTTAACCTCACTTTTTTAGCGACAAATTTAATTCCTTATTATGTAAAGTCTTTTTCAAATTTAAAGAGCGATTTACACAATCATGGCTATTATGTCAATTTCAATTAAATGAATTATAGTTCCGCTCTAAAAGAACAGCGTATTCCCGCCATCTGCAACGTCACAGAAATAATTCTAATAGCAACTAATTCCACTTTCACCATTTTCTGCCCCTTTTACGTTGTACTTTTGATTTAAAATTTAAAACGGCTGGCATACAATTAACAATTAACAATTGCCAACGTAAAAACATCAAATAACTAGTGGGTGATACCAACATGACAACACTTTGACAATTGTTTAAAAAAACAAGATGTGTTCATTTTTTATTGGAATTCACTTTGTTTGGAGGAGGTTCCATTTTCCCATGAAAAGTATCATCGACAATTGAATAAGAGCGGTAAACCAGCTGAATTCCCTAAACGCTAGATATCTATGTGTAGACAATTCTCTGGAGTACAGCATACAAACGGCAGAACTCTTGGGAAATCTCTTCATATGTGGTCTTGTGTTCACCCTATTTCGGAAACGAGGCGCGATTTATTGGTTTTCGCAGCACGGCTAATTGGCTTGAGAGCAGCCGACATGTTTCCGCTATGTGTAAGTTTACGGCTTTATAGCAGACCATCGTCGTATTCCAAAGCTTACCGGAGTGAACAAGACCAAGTCATAACTGAACGGCAAACTTCTTTAAATCATTTGTACCAACTCGCCGATCAAACACACTCGACTTTTCTTTAAAACTCCCAGAAAGATTCTTGTCTTTATCATTTCATTTTGATAACGAGTTTGTTATAGATTGATGAAGGTGGGGCTAGTTCTAGTTGGATACCCACCAGAGGAGTACAATTAAGAGATTATAATGGGCAAAGAGGTGTTTCCAAAACAAAAATAAATTGGCATTTAGTCAGACATAACAAAAATTGTATTGTTGTTGATATTAAAAGTATTCAATTTCAAAACACTATCCAACAACGACCGTAAATCACACGATAAATTAAAAAATGATTTATTAAGTTTTGACACAAAGAGAAACTTGTTTCTTTCAAGCCACACTAGATTTATAGTTCCAGAGAATTATTTTCAAGAATTGCAATTAAGTTGTTTTGAAATAATGCATATACCTAGATGGATTTTTATTTGGGCGTTTATTGGTGACACCTGCCTTCTGTCAAGCTTTTAGTGAATCTCAAATTTACTGCCACCTACCACCTAACACTCTAGTTACGGTTATAACTATAAATTATTTAAATTGTTGCCCGGACCCTACATTAGTAATGCTTTACTAACTTCACCATGGTTTTACGCACATGTTTATCCCCTAATCCATTTTTAACCTAAGCCAACCCTTTCATCTTCACTCGCGTTTTACTCCATTAATTTAGTTTCTAATTAATTGTACACACTATATAGGGGTGATTCAAAAATGTGTAGTATAATTTTATACAACGAATACTCCTCTACAAATGAAAATAGATAGTACAGTATTTATTGACCCACCTCAAATAATACAGGGTGATTCTTAAATAGACCGACAAAATTATATCACAGCTTCTCAAGAATAAATGAAGACAAACTGTACCCTTTTTACGATTATATCTTTTAGGGGCAAAACCCCCTTGATCCGTGCCACTTACGGCGTTTATGAATTGTTGCATTCTTCAAGTACATTTTCACCATGGTTTCCACTACCTATTTACGAACACATCAGTGGCGTACGCTTTACCTCGAAAATAACTTAAATAATTTTTTTTTGGAGAACGGTTAAACAAAGAATTTTTTATTATTTTTTCCAGCATGTTCTCATTTGAAACTACCAAGAATAAAATTGTGTCGGCCTATTTAAGAATCACCCTATATAAAAATTACAGTTTTCCAAAAATCGGTATGAAAAAATGAGTTTCTGGAAATATTCTTGTTATGGGTTAAATTGACATTAAAGGT
Source organism: Tribolium madens (assembly GCF_015345945.1). Classification (NCBI taxonomy): domain Eukaryota; kingdom Metazoa; phylum Arthropoda; class Insecta; order Coleoptera; family Tenebrionidae; genus Tribolium; species Tribolium madens. Next base: position 1,289,238 of record NW_025401068.1, on the reverse strand, counting down.
GACAGCATTGACAGCGATATAATTTGCAGTGGTTTGTTTCCACGGTAACGGTACGCTCAAAATTATAAATTTTGAATTTGCAGCGTGGAGAGCGGTACTTTTTGGCGATATGAAACAAAAGTACCTTTTTTTATATAAAAAAGTAATTGGAAAGAGGAAGAAACTGGAAAAGCCTCATTGTCACCGGAAATTTATAACTTTTACAAGATTTCCATTTACATCATATCAAAAAGTGTCTTTTTTTTAACATACAAAGTTTTATAATAATCGGTAAATGATAACAATAAATTTCCAGAAAATAATTTTTTCATACCGATTTTTGGAAAGCTGTATATTTTTTATTTTTTGAGGTGAGTCAATAAATACTATGCTATATATTCTCATTTGTAGAAGGGTATTATGGTTAAAATTATGCCACACATTTTTGAATCACCCAATATTTCATAATGAACTTCTAAACAAAACTTGAAGACTTTCAAAAATTATTTATTTTAAAATTTATTACAGTTTTATACAAAAAAAATCATTAGCATTACCACTTCGATTACGCCACTGAACAGGCTGTTTTACGACTTGGTAATAAAATGTGGTCCGTATTTCAGGCTGAACTTTTTAATTCCGGCAATTAAGAGCGATCCTATTATGAGAAAGAACCTTAATATTATTTAGTATTTCTCAAACATTTGCATGTCATAAGATGAAATATTCTTTCTCATTAAAACATCTGTTTTCCTTCACCTGCTTTATAACCATATAAAAAACCTCTGTCGTTTTGGCTTGTTGCTTCAAAAAGTGTCATGTCCGCCAGTTATTACATTAAAAAAATACAACCACATTAAAAGAAATGGGAATTTCCTGTGTTCGTAAGTAGCATGAAGTTTCTACGGTTTTTATTACTTGTAATAACATATAATTAATCGACCTACTACCGAAATGTAATTAAATTTAATCTAGGGTTTTTTGTCAAGTCGCGCCTACATTCTCTGGCATGAAATAGAAAAACATGACTTTTGCTGTTCTCTTATCATGAAAAATCGTTTCCATTGACAGTCCTATTATCTAGACACACCTACAAATATAGAATAATTGCTTCGGACATGTCTCGACTACTATCACGTACTGCTGTCAACCAGATTTGATCGATTCCTGCAACACTAACTCACTAGAATAGCACGCAGCACTTAAGCTCACTAATAAAGCCCAAAGATAAGATCGCCGCTGCAACCATTGCACTTGCATGATCCCACGTATTTGCAGTGATCAGAGATACGCACACGTTTTAGCATGTCACCTCCTTTATGAGACTTTATCATGCATAGAAAGCTGGGGTTTAAAAAATCATGTTTCTAACACGAGTAACTACTTAACCCTTTTTTCTTATTTATTTTTTAGCTGCAACTAAGCTTTGAGTGAGGATTTTTTCTCGTCTTAATATTTGTTTCGGTAAAATCGTCTTACATTTTTCTAGTTTAAAAAAAGTCATATTGTTTTCCTCGTTCCAGCGCGTACAGGAGCGATAGGCCCAAAGCTTGCACATTGACTGCCATGCCTCACACAACAAAACATCAAAAATTTCTCACCTAAAGAAGACAACTACAAGTTACATCAGAACCATTCAGAATAGTATAATATTATTATAATATAAAAAGTATGGAACCAAACGTTTTTTGCTTAAACTATTTATTTTTTAGAAAAACTACTTGACGAATAATAAAGTAATACTCCTATAAAAATGTGATGTTTTATCAAAAATAAAATTTTTCGAATTTTTTGTTTGTTTTTAAATCGTACAATTTTTTTATTTTTTTAAATGGCAACCCACTATAAAACTATTTTTCTCATGAAGGTTACAACTAACCACTTTATTTTTAATTAAAAAAATACATAAATTTTGACAAAAAAGTAACATAACTCAAAAACAAAACAAAATTTCGTTTTGAAAATACGGTCACATTTTTGATATTACTTTAATTTATATTAATTATTATTTTCTGGAGGCAAATGATTTAAAAAAAAACGCTACAACAAGTCTTATAAAACAAGCGTGATGTACTATTTATTCTAGTTTGCTCTCATTTTTACTATAAAAAACGATAATATTTTGAAACCTTGCTATTTAAGTTTTAAATTCACAGCATGTAAATTGTGTCACAAATTTGTCAAAACGATAAAAATAAAAAAAAACCTAATGGCCACGCAGTGGCTTTTTGTAATTTAAAACGATTGAATATTAGAAACAATTTTTCACATTATTACTGTCACGCAACCATATTTTACAAAAATCATTGCGTATTAGTAGTGAATTCGTAAGAGCACCTTTGTTTTGTGGTTAACTGTCAATTGATTATATTGTCTGTAAAAATAAGTGGCAAAACAACTGTAATGTGAAATAGTAGCTTATATATCGAGGTGCGAGGTGCATCATGACCAAGGCAAAATTTGATGACCAAGGCACAAAGCAATACCTAAGTGTAGCTACGATTAAGCAACGACAATCTAGGTGTGTATATTACTTTATTCACAATTATTCTCCTTAAAAAACAGAAAGCTAATAAAGATTTTATCAAATTTTGAAAAATATGACATACGACAGTTCAAGTTGGAAAATAGTCACTTCCCTATCAGTTTTTGGGTTAGGACCATTTCCTAACCTGAACTGTCATATTACATAATAACTTATAAGAAAATGACCACTTCCCAACCTGAACCTGATATTTTATATTTATTGTTAAATAAAGTTAAAATGTCATACTTTCCAACTTTTCACATGATTGTGAATAAAAACATACCTTGTTTGAACCACTCATGTATAATTTTACCTCCGCCACCGATGATCCCGACATGCAATAAGAAACGCAAAGCTTCTTCGATACTTCAATTGCTGATCTCCGAACTTATTCAAAACCGTGCCATTATAATCGTTAAATTGTTGACGCCGATTTATACAGTATTTTAGAATACAAGACGATGAGAGTGCACGCCACTGGAACTGCATAAAGTCGTTCTTAAAAATGGCTATTTTTCTGTAAAAAAATGTTTTCTCTATTTTGCATCTGAAAGAAAGCTCATTTCGATACCAAAACCGATGCTTTAATGAGCCATGTCAACACCGATTCGGGTGCTGAAATAGAATAGCACAATTTACTTTCTATAAGTTGGTAATGGTGATTTTCAACGGCGATTTTAGTGGAGTAAAAATCGAGCGAAAAGTCGTTTAGATTCAGTGAAAAAATAAATGGTGGTAGAACCAGACCAAACTCATACCATCTTATTCCTCAAATGATTTTGCACATGAAAACAAAACTTACGACTCTTTCACCCCCAGCAGAACCCCTAATTTTTAATAAATTTAATTTTTTTAACATAATCGTAATTAACGTTTCTCAAACTCTCCAACGCAATATCTTTGGAATTTGTGAAGCTATCGAATTCGTTTTTGTTTTATTTGAAAGCAGAAACGTGAGCGATATTTCTGATAGTACTGTAGTAAATAAAGTACGTAGACATTGTTTTTAAATATGTATCAAATTGAAAAAAAGTAATTTTATGTAGTAACATTTTCAGCAAGCGAGGAACTTTTTTATTTAAAACAAAAACACCATATATGCTGCGAATCAAATTTAGACAAAATACTAAAAAATTTTTGATGCCAAAACTGATACAATTGAATTAATAATTATTGATATATAATTTTTTTTTGAAGAGCTAGATCCACTCGAGCAGTGCGTTTGGACGCCGCGCCGTCTGTATAAGCGGAGTTTGACCATACATCTCGCACCAATTGATGTAGACTGCAGAAATACAATAACTAAATAAAAATTCAATATAAATGAATATGTTTATTTATAAAATAAAAGGCTGTCCCAACGGTCCGAAAAGCTCTTTAACTTGCTTATTTCAAGAGATATTGACTTTTTCTTTTTTTTAGATTATAGCTGCGTTTTTGATGCACATTTTAAAAATATTGCGGTTTATATACAGGGTCTCCCAATATTAAAAAATACTAAAGTTATGTGTTTTTAAATAGAATCTACTCAGTTTGATTTTATTTTTGGATTCTACGCTAAATTACAAATAACTTTTATAGAGGTTGTTTTCATTTATCAGTTACAATTTTGATTTGTGGCGCTATTTTACCAGAATTTTTGAAATGCAGGGGTTTGTCTAAAAATTCGTACCTTCTAAATGCTTGTACACAAGTTAAAGTAAGTAACGCCGTTTGATTCCTGAATGTTTGCCGCATCTTTTAAGTGTTTACTCAACAACCTGCTCAGTGTCATGTGCCTACTGCGATTTTTTAAACATGACAAATTAAAAATGTTAAAAACTAATTTTTTTTCAAATGGCACCCTCTATTTATTATTGTACCAATCAAAAGATCTTTTGACAAGCTTTCCATCAATATAAGGTTTGTATAGTCTAGTGTAAAATTCTAAGTTGCTATCCTAAATTAACTAAACTTTTCTGTTTTGGACAATAAAAATCGAGTGGGCTTCTGTCATTGTTACAATCTGTCAATTTTATTGTGAATATTATAAGTCCCAAAATATTACGATATATTTATAAAAAAGCAAGTTTTTGTGAACCATTTTTTTTAACAATTTTTTTTTAAATCTAAAGTCATCCCCAATTAGGAAAGTCGTAAATGGCAATAACGTGTTTAGAAACGTACAAAGAATAAGATGGCATCAGTTTTATATAGTTCTACGACAAAAAAAAAAAATTTGTTACGTTTTTGCACGGTCTTTACTCCACTATTTCTCTTTTTCAGGTGGTGTGCATGAAACATTTGCAGTATTCATTGTTAATTCAATAAACTTTTGAAAAATATTTGAGATTTGACACATCTAAAATCGCACTTTCAAACTTTGTGACATTTATTACCAATCACAACCTTACTTAACCTAATTAGAGCAAAAGTTTCTAAATTAAAAAAAAAATAATAAAAAAATTAAAAAATTGAAAAAATTTTTACAGTAGCGTAGAGTGTCTTGAGTTTAAGTGATTTTCAGCGGCGTTTTGAGCAATTTTTCTTTTTTCAGGTGGTGCGCTTGCAATATTTGCACTGTTCATTCAACAAAATTTTGAAAAATATTTGGGACTTTACTCTTCGAAGATCGCATTTTTCAAACTTTAGGACATTTATTACCAACCACCACCTTATTAGGGCAAGAGTTCCTAAATTTTGAAAAATTTATTTTATGTTAAAAAAGTACGTAAAACGCACAAAATAGAAAAATAGCATAAAAAACATGTTTCATAAGTCATTTGTGGGAACTCGTTCTTTATAAAACTCGCACTTTTCTACTCGTTTCATAAACCTGAACTCGTTCCACAAAACTTGCCTTACGTAGTATGTAATATACTAGTTGCATACTGTAAATATTACACTAATAACGAAAAAGAATCGTTTGGCGTGAAACGGGTAGCAAGTTGCTAGAGAGTGCTTGATGTGGTGTAGAATTGGGAGTCCATAAAACGTCATTTTTGTGAAAAATCCAATTCGTTATCTGAGGACTTTTCCCAATGTATTTGTTGGAATAAGAACAAATGTGATGGTTTTTGTAAAAGTGTGGGTTTATAGTCGATGAGTCTTTATTTGTGTTCAATAAGGGCCAAGAGGCTCGCAACGGCAAACAAGCAGTAAAAGATAAATATTTGGCGAGGCAGTAAAGTTAAAACCGAGTTATCCTGTGAGATATTTCGAGCAAATTCGTGGCGATATCGTGAAGAGGCTCATGAGTTTGTAGTAGAGTCCTCACCTAGGGTGAGGCAATCTCGAGATGGTCTCCGCCCGATGCATTATAGATACGAGCAGAAATACGGACGCAATTTCGGCAGAGTGCGATAAGACGCTAATGGTTTCAACTTTGCACTCTATCGCCGCCTCTCGGTGGGCGTCGGCGTCTGTCGACGTCCCGGCTCTTGATGGAATTGCCCATAGCTGGCCCGCCGTCACGCCGATATTTCCAGACCCTAGGGAAATCTATCACCCTTTCGTATTATCCATAACTTATATAATATTAATCTACCGTGAAATGAAATGTATTCGCTCCTCTCCCTAATTCTCGACAATCAATAAGGCCTGGATACTAATTGAGCGCCTATCGCTCTAATGTTGCCATTACCCTAATTTCATTACTTAACTTGAATTGATGTCTATTTATTTGCTTTTGTTTTCCACTGCCATAAATTACACACAAATTATAATTTTAGGAAGTCACTTTGATCACGCGCACTTGTATCATATCATGTATTCAAGTATAGTGACTGAAAATAAAACAGTTTTTAAAAAGTTTTAATTTCTATTTCATAATTCTTATTTTTTATACTACTACTAATATTTAAGCTTTTAAAGTTAAGAGGACTAAAGATGTTTATTTTTTGGTTATAAAAATAATGCATTTGTGCGTTAAAATACCGTTTGAATTTTGTCTTGACATTGAAAATAAATCCTAAAAAATCTGGTGTGAACATCACACGACTTTCTTTATCCTACTTATTTGGAAAACATCCTGATAACGACAATAATTTAGTATAACATTTGCGTTAGTGCCACCAGCTGGATTACACACACACAAACCAAATTTTTTGGTGTCTTGAAATCTAAAAATCTAGATAGGTTAAATTTCAGCCGATTACAATACTTTTTCGTGTATTTGATAGAAATGTAGTACATTGTTCCATTCAAAATCGTAAAGAAAAGTGGGACTTTGATCGTTAGCAACACATTCTTCAAGATTTTGGATACTTAGCGACCATTAAATAAAGCAACAATTGAACTTTATACATTTTAATTATGAGTATTAATAGAAAATGTACAATTATTTAAAGTATTAAATGTTATCAACATCTTCTACTTTTAGCAAACGTAATTCATCAGCTCGGCAGGCTCCATATGTAAAGCAAAAATCATAACTACTTTCATGAACAGGAAGGTATCATCCGGGGCCTTAGTGAAAAACGTGTTGATGTTATCCATCGTAAAAACCTTAGATTTTTTGGCCACATATCCGTCATTTTGACGTTTTAAATATGCAAGCAAGTCTTTATAAGTAGAAATGTCAACATTTTCATTTAAAGCCAGGGTACTTTTTGACATTAAATACCACAGTGTTGAAGATTTCAAACTTATAACCTACAACAATACGTTAAAAATTAGTATTGAAAATTAATGTAATTAATGACAAATACTTTTTTAAAAAAGAAAGCGATTAGGATGTTTTCATTAATTCCCTCTACTTTTTTTGATTTTCTCCATGAACAAAACTGTTCATAAGTTTTCTCATACTTTTCTCTTACCTTCGACGGTAGCAAATTTGAATTACTCGTAACTTCTGCTACTGTTGTTTTGTTTTGCACAATGACAAATTTATTTACTAAAAACATCGTTCTCTTGTTTTGCTACCATGTTAGTAAAATATGACACCTTGATCAATTAATTTTTCTTTATTTTTACATTTTAGTCCTTTTGGTCAAATACACGAAAAAATAGCGTGTTCAAGACGTTAAAAAAAGTGATTTTTCCTTGTTCGTGTAAATTGAAACTTTTACATTCACTGGAAAACAACCACTTTTCTTAACTTATAGAACAATCTACTATTACTTATAGGATAAAAAAAGTTAAAATTAAAAGGTTTTTATCGTTTAGATTTTTTTCTGAGATTTAATTTTTATTGGCACATTTCATCCTTGCAAAAAGTTTACATAAATTGTTATGAAATAAGAAAATATTCTGACATCATACATAATTTTTTATTTCAAGAACCATAAAAAATACAGGGACGTTCCATACTAGGGGGCGTTGGGATAAAAGTACCCTTACTATTTTGGCTGTAGTTTCTTGCCACTTTCAGCAACAAAATCTCAAACTGTAATTTTTTTTACAAAAAACAACATCGCTTTTGAGTAAAATTAATTTAAAATTTATTCTACAGACCATAAACAGCATTAAAATTTAAAATATTTTTTTTACCCTATACTCCTATACACACACCTTCAGTTTAAAACGCTCCTGATTAAAAATTGTAAATTGTATAAAAAACTGTACAGTTGCGGAATTAAAATTTCGGGCAGTATTTTTCTGTCAGTTTAAAAAGTTCACTGTAAACTACCCTTTACTGTCATCATGACTGACATTTGACAATTAAACTTTTTGTTGTTGTTAAAATTGGTAATTAAATAATTTGTCTGACTTAGAAAATCTATTAATTAAACTAAATGTAATTAAATCATCGCTTTGATCTGCTGCCTACCCGTTATTATGCTACAAATCACTATTTTTGAATGCAAATAAGTCAAAATGACAAACATGACAAGAGTAAAAAATTAGGTTATTAATGTAAAGGTTGTTTTAGAGTTTACATCATGAAAATGACAATACTGCCCGAAATTTTAATTCCGTAACTGTACATGTAATTTTGTCTATTTTGAATTGATGTGAAAAACCTATTAAAAAACCTTTGAGGTATAGCTTCGTTACAAAGTATTTTTTGATACATGTTTATAAGAAAATTTTGTCTTAAAATTGAGTATTCTATCATCTGTTTAAATTTGTAACAATAAAAATGAAACACTCTGTATATGACATTTCTTCTTGTAACGTTTTGATTTAAAAAAAAACAGTAAAAGATAGAGTATTATCCATATACTGTTCCATTTTTCTTTAGCTTAGGGCCAGAATAGTGCTGTCAGTTACTGCAGTAATTTACACATTGTTAAAAAATAGGTAGGTATATCGCAACTTCCGTATGCCTGCAATGGAACCTGGAGGATATTACGGCAGGATGAACCGCCTCCTACCATTATAATTAACAGTTGCAAACTTCAAGTGGTATGCTGAATGAGTATGAAGTGTAATTATACCCGCATTCTCGCGTTCATTAGCGTTTTCTTCCTAATGCAAAATGCTAAAATTGACAAAGAAATGATAATTTATGACAGTGATAAATTAGTTTTGATAATAATTGTGAAAACCGCGAGTAACGTTAAATAATTATAATAAATTTTATAACTAGTCAAAATTTTAAAACTACGTAAGCACCCACATTACTGAAATATTCTCACTCTAAATGTTTCTGGCTTAGTGGAAACGTGTAAAAATCAAAATTAATATTTTTACATTGTTCGTATTATTCAACATTATCATCTACATCTGCAGCATTTAATTAAATTCAGGTTAGTCAAGCTGCATACCTGCAGAGAATTCTTCAGATGAACAAGAAATTCTTGGGAAAAGGAATTCAACCAACATATCATATTAAGCGGATTCGGTGTCAGCTAACGATGTGTCACCCAAAACGTGTTAGAAGCTTATGAGAAAATGATTTAGTGAAATAGGATTCACAGTTCATCTGTCACGAAATACATCAACATGCACCCAAATATATCATTTGCTGTCCTTTTCCAACTTTAGTTTATTATTTAAAAGTCTCTCTTTTTCGCAAACTACATTAAGCGGATACGTGGTGTGTGGTCCTTAAAATAAATAATTTGAATTTCGTAGCAAATTTCTGTTTTAGGGGGGGAATGAAAACGTGAAGGGAAAAAATCAAAATTGTTTTGTCACTTCAAAAAAAATACTATAATTATTATGTTTTATATAATTCTCTATAAAATAAATAAAATAAAATAAATTTACAATTATTTCTTCAATACAGGGTGTTCCGTCTAAACCCCCATTAGAAGTATTGGGAGTTCGAATGATCGTCATTATTTGAAAATTGGTACATAGCCATAAACCATTAAGTCCTCCTAAATGAAAATATTTTCAAGATGGCACATCCGCTTATACCGGAAGTTTTTCAAAAATTTTTGGATCTGCACTTTCCACTTTTAAAATCGGTAACTCTGCCATTTTTTAAGATTTTGAATTTGTTTTTTTGAGGTTTGAAAGAGAAAGCTTAGATCTTTTTTCTGGTATTTTCAAATTTTCAAAAAAACATTAACAAACTTCAAAATTTTAAGGTTACTTTTGTAATAATTTAAATGCTCATAACTCAATTTTTTCAAATAAAATACCCCAATTTTTATTTTACTAAATAGAAGAGAATTTAATTGTGCATTGATCTGTATTAACATTCTCTATACCTAAATTTAATAATTTTCAAGTTATGGACTTTTTGTTAAGACTACAGAAAATTTATTACTAGCCACACCCATTTTCACATAGTTTGCAATGGAAATCAAAAATGTCAAAAATTTTTCTAAACAAACGTCAACAGTAAATTACTATTTAACAAATAGTGCCAAAATATAAAGAATCAAAATTATGCAAACTTAATTATTATTGATAGGTTCTACCATACGATCATTATTTAAAGCTAACAAATGAGAAAAATTTATTTTTGTTTAATGAACGACATCATAATTTTGTTACATTCTCCTTAAATACAAAATAAATTAATTAAATCTAAGTTTGAGTAGCTTTGACTCTCCATATTTTGACACTATTTGTCAAATAATAAGTCACTGTCGACGTTTATTGAGAAACAATTTTGACATTTTTAATTTCCATAGCAAACTATACGAAAACGGATGTGGCTAGTAATAGATTTTCGGCAGTCTTAAAACAAAAAGTCAKCATAACTTAAAAATTATTWAATTTAGGTATAGGGAATGTTAATACAGATCGATGCAGAATTAAATTCTCTTCCACTTAGTAAAATAAAAYTTGAGGTATTTCATTTGYAAAAATTAAGTTATGGGTATTTGAATTATTACAAAAGTAATCTTAAAATTTTAGGGATTGTTAATTTTTTTTTCAAAACTTGAAAACACCAGAAGAAAGGTCTAAACTTTCTTTTTCAAACGCCAAAAACACGATTTTTAAAAAATAGCAGAGTTACTGATTTTTAAAGTGAAAGGTGCAGATCCAAAAATTTTTGAAAAACTCCAAATATTTCAAAAACGGCTAAATTTAGGTATAGGGAAAACCATCGCCGTCTCCATAGAAATAATCCTTTTCTCGCCTGGGCGTTTTTTGAGTTCAAGTGATTCCCGTTGGCGCTTTAATCTGGGGAAATTTTTTGACAAATTCAGTTTTTTAGCTTAAAGGGTTCAATCTCATAAGATCAATTCTCCCCGGCGTATCTAGTTTTGTTGTATCCTTCCTTCACAGCATTTATTAATTGCGTTATTTTTTGTTAATAATTAAAAATTATTCAGTTTTTCCTTAGTAACCCCCGTAACTAAGAAAAAATAGGAATCACTGCTCCGATGCATTTTTTACGAAATGCCCAGGCGGGATATTAATAGATTTGATTAAGGAGGCGGTGGGGAAAACTAATGAAAACTCCATTAAAATAACCCGATTAATTCAAAAACACATTAAAAAATATATCTTTCCATTTAAAATAAAAAAGTTGAGACCGACTTCCGGTATAACCGGAATGAGAACTTAATGGATTATGGTTATGTACCAATTTTCAAACAAATATGATTATTCGAACTCCCAATACTTTTAATGTGGGATTTAGACAGAACACCCTATGTACCTAACATTTAAAGAGAGGCGAAGTTACTTTTTAATAATTTAATTTTTTATGAACAACGAAAAGTTTTACCTACTTATCTAATCATAGTCTGATGTTTTTGAGACACTTGTAGAAACGATTATTATCACAAAGCCGTAGCAATACTCATTCAGTGGTATTAAATTTAAAGTTGGAAACACAGAGATTGAGAGATTAGCACAATCTATTCTGGTAATTAGCCTAATGTGGCTAATAACACATGGTATGGATTGCTTGTGTGTGAATTATTTTAAGTTTGCAGACAGTGTCGTCTTAACGTATTGTTTTAACGACATGCTTGAGGGGTGAACGTAATAAATTAATATCGAGTACCAAAGCGCACACCATAACAAAGTGACAACATATTCTATATCGTGACAATTACCTGTGCTCGGCTGGAGGCGGAAACGAGGCTCATTTCCTGTACACCGAGCTATACTTAACACGTTCAAATACATTTTTATACACTTGCCTAATGTAATGTTAATGGCAATGGTCTTATTGTGCCATAATGGAGCCCATTTTTGCTTAAATAAATTATGCCCTCGCGCCATCGTATTCTCCGAGAGCGCCGAAAGTTACGATTTGCGTTTGTATAAATTTGGGACCTTTTCGAGATAAAAACCGAGACAATAAATTCAAGTCGTTAAATAAAAATGTTGTAATCTACTATATTTTCCGTTTCATGGATAATTTGGATGCAATTTTTACCCCAAGTTTCGAGTTTGGTAGTCGCTTTCGCACATCGAAATTATTTATGGCATCACCCCGTAGAACATTAGTAAAGTATTTTCAACGTGACGGGTGGTGCGCCGCTTTCGGGTTTTTATTGTAATAACCGCGAACCTTGTGAAATGCTGACTGCATAAAGACACGTGTTGCGATGGAAATGGATATATGAAAAAGATACGTTGCCTCTGGGACACGCAATATTTGCAAATTGAATTTATTCGCATGTCAGCCGAATTTCCCACTCTTGTGTTATCTCAATTGAAGCGCGAGGGCGGGAGAAAAACGTAATTGATGGCGGGGATTATGACTGTCTTTGTGTTTTTGTTTGGGGAAGAGTGGAAGAACTTTTTATGAAATTTCGTGTCACGCCAAATGAAAACATAACTTATCAACAACAAAAAGTTTAACGCATTATTTCACAAATTAATATTAAGGAAATAGTAGATTACATGCCAGATTACTCCGATCTAGAGGCGCAGCGTCGTGATTGGATAGAGCCCAAAAGGTAATGCGATTTCCAGAATCACATTTCTTTAAATAATTAAATATCTATTTTTTTAACAAAACTTATGCATTGCACGACATACTTGTTATGCATACAAACCGAGTTTTTGACACTTGATGGGCTCGTAACCTTGCTACATCTTCATGAATTACTTCCCGACTACGAGATGTAATGACAAATTTCCCAATTTCTAAAAGGTTAAGAATAGACATATTACTATAATAATTGTGAATAATAGTAGATTATATCATCATTGAATAGAAGTAAGTTATTTTTGTGCTTCGCCCAGTTGCCGGTCTCGTTTCACTCGGCCTTCAATCTCTTGGCTCAGCACAGAATGATACATATTACATACTATTTTATCTTCAAGCAGATCACAATAAAACGGAAATTTGGACTTTGTTTATTTTTAAAGGTTAAACGGCCATCTTGAAATTTTTGATTTTGACATCTGTTATCCAGGGCATTACCCAAGGGGGGTGTTATAAGTGTTAAAAATTTAGTTTTTTTGTTATTTTAGTGAATTAATTTTAAATTTTGAATTAATTTTTCATGTGTTAATTATACAGTGTTTCATTTTTATTGTTAGGTACAAATTTAAATACTTGATAGAATATTTAATTTTAAGACAAAAGTGTTTCGAAAAATGCCATGAAAGGGAGCTACATCCCCTAAAAAAGGTACGTTTTTTAAAGGTTTTTTCCTAATATTTCAGAATAGATAAAATTACAAAATTTGGTAACCTTATACAGGGTGATTCTTAAATAGACCGACAAAATTTTATCCTTGGTAGTTTCAAATGAGAACATGTTGGAAAAAATATTTAAAAAATTCTTTGTTTAAACGTTCTCCAAATAAAATTTATTAAAGTTATTTTCGAAGTAAAGCGTACGCCACTGATGTGTTAGCACAGGTAGTGGAAACCATGGTAGTAACGTGATGAAAATGTACTTGATTATTGCAACAATTCATAAACGCCGTAAGTGGCACGGATGAAGGGGGTTTTGCCCTTAATAGGTATAAACGTATAAAGGGGTACCGTTTGTCTCCATTCATTCTTAGCAAGCTGTGATAAAATTTTGTCGGTCTGTTTAAGAATCACCCTGTATATACACTTAAACAAATGCCAAATAACAAAATTTTTAATCATAGGCGTCCTAAACGGTAAGACAAATTTAATTTTTAATTTTTATGCTGTTTATGGTCTGTAACATAAATTTTAAACCGATTTTTACTAAAAATCCGTAAATTGTATCTGAAAAACACGAAAGACCTTTTTTTATGAAAAACTATGAAATTTTGTTGTTGAAAGTGGCAAGAAACCACAGGCAAAATAGAATAAATTTTTACCCTAATCCCATCTAGTTTAGGAAGCCCCTAATTAAAAATTTTTACATTTTATTTTTGTACTTGTTTAGGTGTATAAAAGTTATCATCTGTACCAAATTTTGAATTTTTTTTCTAAAATGATTTCGGAAATATTGAAAAAAAAAACTATTAAAAGACGCACCCCTTGCGTAGCATTTTTCGATATATGTTCATAGAAAATTTTTGTTTTAAAAATGAATATTCTATCTCCTGTTTAAATTTGTAACAATAAAAAGTATTAAAAATATATTTAATTTTTTGTTACTTTTGTGAGTTAATTTTTTTATGTTTAATTAGGATCTCTTATTTTATAAAATAAAAACGTGTACTTACAGATTTTTGATTTTTAATCCGCCTTCTTTCATTTCATTTTCATGGACCAACAAGCTATCTTGTCTAAACAGATTTACATGCTTATAGAATTTCTAGTTTTGCAGTTAACGCATTGTATGTTAATCAGTCTACCCATAAGTTCTCAGTACAGCTAACTTAAATCAGAGATTTTTGGAATTTATCAGCTTGTTTAAAATCGTGGATAAGTCTGTTTTTTTAAACGGAAATGTCATACAGTTTTAATTGTTAGTACCGATAGCAAATTTATTCGTTATAATCTTAATAGAAGAAGTTAGGTGTTATAGTTTTGATTTAATTTGAAAAAAATGTGATTTAATGTGTAAAAAAGCGTTTAAAAAATATCAAAACAAAAAAAAAACAATAGAAAAACAAAAATAAATTCAGTACCGCTAAAAGTTCTTAGAAATTTGAAAACAAAAAGAATAAAATCAAAAATCAAATTAAAAGGTAGGCGCAATTTGTAATGATTTTTTTTAAACATGCTCTAATTTTTAGCAAGAAATTGATAATGTAATTGTAAGTTATGACGTTATGAGGAATTTAATGAGGAGGGTTGTAAAGTTATTGTTTCCAAAGCGACCAGTTGGCTGTTGAAGCAACCTCGAAGAAAACAAACCTTTACAATTGAGAGGTTGGGGTTTCTTTATCGCTAAAGGCCCAAAAAGGTATAATTGCCTCTATTGCATTATAAAATTCAAGCAAATATAGACAGACTTTAATAAGAAACACTACATGTAATTAGCAAGTAAATGAACAAAATAATCAGAACTGTTTGCAATAAAATTATAACAAACATCAGACGTCAGTACGGAATTTGTGTTGAGATTTTCGAAAGTGTTTATTGATTTAACTAGTGGATAACTAGTGATAATCTACAATGTACGAGTATGTACCTCTCCAGAAATTGCTGAAGCAGCAAAAGTGACATCATTGGTAAATGTCATGATAATTATTGTCATGGTAAAAGTAAAAACGTTTAAGCGAAAAAAAACAAAGTTTTTACTCCATGCCTGAAAAGTTGAACTTTCACTTTTGTCAGTTAGTACTAAAAGGGTCACTTTTATGATGTTTGCGTATCCGCAAACTCGAAAAAATACGACAAAAATTTTTATTAAATTTATAATAATTAAAAAAAAAATCATTTAAATAATTAAGTAACATAGACTAATAAACGTTTAATTTAAACTTATCGAAGTTAAAAGCTACATTGGAAAATGCAAAATACAATTTTATTTTGTAACTTATTTCTGAAACATCCTGCATTTTCTGAAAATCATTTATTTATTTTAGATGATAAATTTTGTATGCGAGGTAAGTACACATTTTTAAACATTTTAACATTTAAATGACAATAATGGACTTTTTTACTGCGATGTGCTCACCACTCTATACATACAGGTTGCGCCAGAACTCGCGCCCCAGAGAAAAATGCCATATAAGGTAAGATACCAGGAACATAGAAAAAATCTTATCTTATCTAAAAAAGTTATCTATAAAAATTTTGGAGTTATGAGAATTTAAATTTTACATTTTGACTTTCTGTTGGAGAAATAATTTTCTAAGTTTTTATGCTACAGAGCCCTGATGTATACAGGATGTTTACAGTCTTGGAGTTGAAAATTGACCTAGTACTAGAAGAGTAACGAAATACTGTAACCGAGGAAAAAAACTCACACAATTGTTATTATTAAGAATGTTATTTAACTCCAAAATATTGGTACACGGTTTGAGGGTCACTGGAATTATTTCCTTCTTCAGATAAAATTGTATTCTTGCAAGAAATAAAAAATTGTATCCATGACAATGAAAGAGAAAAGTCACATTTTCCAATAGGTTTTATTCGTTTTTCTTATTTTTTTTCCAAATTTATGGTCATGGATGGCAAAAAATATTAAAATAATAAATTGTTTGTCATAATTATGATTTACGGTGAAACACAAGGTAGTGATGCTAATGGCCATTGTTGCAGTCGAAGCAGCAGTTCTCAAACAAATAGTATGAAATGAATTATTTCCTTTAACAAAGTGAATTTTTGTTTTATATAGCGTTTTAGTTTTCTTCTACCATGAATATCATCTCATTTAAATTTCAACCTCAAGACCGTAAACACCCTGTATAGTTGTATATGTACAGGTGTCCCATGAGTAATAATAAGCCTGAAATTTTTTTGAAGCAACCAACGTTACATTTCATAGATAACGTGGATATTAAAATATTTTGTTATAATTAGTTAAACATAGTAATCGTGCCTATTTTTTTTTGACAAATTTTCATCAGTCAAAGACTAGTCCAGTTTTAGAAAGTCCGTCTATTTGGATATTGCGCTGGATAGAAACGTGCAGTCTGCAAAGCGTTTTTCAAACACTCATCATAAATGAGAATCTTGTTTTTTTCGGCAAAATTTTAGTAATTCTCACCAAATTTTCCGAGATTTGACTTTTTATTAATTAAAGTTGAAGTGTGCTGTTTGGACACTATGTTTAATTTGTTAAAACTAAATATTTTAATATCCACGTTATCTTTGAAATGTAATTAATGTTGGTTGCTTCCAAAATTTCTTCAGGCTCATTATTACTCGAGGGACACCCTGTATATAGTATAGATAAATGCATTTTTTTTCTTTTCTTATTAAACATAGTTGAAATCAGCTCCTCCTTGCGTTTATTTGAACGTAACTGCCGTAGTGAAATTTCTTGCAAATGATTTTGTTAGAGATGTTGTGAGTGTATCGCTAGAGCAATCCGAGTAAAGTAGTGTAATAAATAACAGCAATTAACACTGACCAAGTGTAGCCCTGCAACAATGAGAACTAGTGAAGCTCTCAACGGAGTTGCTTATGTCTTCAAATTCAATTTTACGGTTATTGGCGCTATGTCGCCATGAGCGCGGCTAGCTTTAACATATCGACTGCCTGCTAATTTAAATCTCAATTTAAACTGAGGCGGAACGGCTATTACAATAAATCAGTGCAACACCCTCACCGTGTCCTTCCCTTCAGTTACCATTCACAAACCGATCGCTGTCTCTGTCCCACTCACTAGCTTCCGATGACGTAAACAAGACCGACAGCGGAAATCTATTCGATCCCCATGTTCTGCCACCGTCCGATTCGAATTGATGATTCGGACAAGTTGCGCCGCTCTTTTTCCTTTATTTATGCATTATAAGTTTGTTATTTGGGGGAGTTTTTGCTGTTTTGCGACAGACTGCGGTCAACTTGCTGGGAACTTTATTCCAAATCAGCATTCTTATGATGATGAATGTGCTGCTGTCCCTTTGGAATTGGCCCAAAAAAATTATATTAGCTGCCGTTCTCGCTCGATTGAAACACTTTAAAGCTATTTTCTGCAATCTGCTGGGGCGTGACGAATGAAAAGGAAGTTGCTGCTATTAGCCGAACGGATGTAACAGACAAGCTATTGAGGTAGGTCACTTAATCAGATGAATAAACAATAGTGCAATTACTGCAGGTATCCATCGGCTTTTTGCAACTTACCACACTCAATGCCACCGACACAAAAATACGCTTTTATCGGATGAATCTGGCTTCAAATTAATTTCGTATTATTACTTCAGTGATCGGTTCTGACACTTACTAGATTCCTCGGAGGCCTCTTGGCGATTACATAGCCAACGCCGGCATAAATTTTACGCGGCTGCTGCATAGTCAAAATGACTTAGCAGGAGAGGCTTCAGCACAAAGAACTCGCACCTCAGAGAAAGACATCAGAAACATGAAAAAAAAAAATCTGGCAAAAAATTTTGACATTTGACATTTTTTTATGTCTATTTAATGATACTGATGATCTGTATACAGGCTGTTCGGTCCAAGTCGCCCCGGCTGATAACACCTATACTTAATTCTTTTTTTCAAAAAGAAAATATTATGTAATTCTTGGCTTTCTTAATAAATGTATCAAATTTTTTTAGCACATGTGGTGTTGCCGGAAATGCTACCAAATTTAGTTTTTCAAATGAAACACCTATGTTTTTTTCCCTCCAAACAATAATAATTGACCTGAAAAATACTGTAAACTACTATTTATTACATTTTGCGTAACTCAATGCAATCAAAAAACATCTTAAATTTTAGAATTCTATATGGAAATTGGTCGCGTAGCCTGAATTTTAATTTTAAAGGAAACGTGTGAAGAAAAAAAATTCTTGGATACAGTTAAATTGTTGGTTTGACAAATCTAATTTGTCAGTTGATGAGCGAGTTCTCTTATAGAAACTCTTGGATTTTCTTCGACTAATAACAGAACATTCAGATTTCTATTTTCTTGTTCTTCGCAAAGAACCACAGGTTTTTTTGTTTTAAGAAGCGAACCTATTTGTCTCAGTTGTTTTTCAATTCGACTAAATTTCCAACGATTTGGGTAAACTCTATTTGAGTTTTTTCTCTATACTGTCTTTCAGCTTCCGCTCTATTTTTATTGCACTTAAAAACACTTCAAGCTGATCTACCAATTCGTCGTAATTAATATCATCCATTATTAAAGATCTCAATAAGATTTATTGACAAATTAGGCTTTGTCAAACTAACAATTAAACGGTATCCAAGCATATTGCTTTTTTCATGAATACCTTGAGAAATAAAATCCGCATACGTTGCAAAATTTGCAATAAAATTCAAAAAATTAAATTGTTTTCTGAGTACATTATGTAAAGTAAAATGTAATAAATAATGCTTTACCGTATTTTTCATGTGAATTATTATTGTTTCGAGCAAAAAACATAGGTGTTCCATTTGAAAAACTAAATTCGGTAGCTTTTTCGGCTGCACCGGATGTGCCAAAAAAATTTGATGCATTTACTAAGAAAGTGAGGAATGAATAGTATTATTTAAAAATTTTGTATTTGAAAAAAAGTAAGTTTAGGGGCGACTTGGACCGAACAGCCTGTATAACCGACCCAAAATTGTTGAAGTTAATGAGCAATGTAGAAATTGGTGAGATTTGGAAAGATAGGTGTCGAAGAAGACAGTACAGGTGCCAAGTCCGACCCTGGCTGATATTATTTATGAGATCGGTGAGCGGTGTTGAGCCGTGCTTAGCTAATTCGTAATGAACACCGGCGGCGGCGCAACTCGGAATCAATTAGTGAAGCAGTTTAACAGATAATTCACCGACCCAACAGCCGCTGGACCTTATATAATAATGCTGATGCCGACATCCATCTTGAACGCCGACATCTACAGCAATCTGTTATAATCGCACCCTGATCTTTATACAAGTTCGTAATTAGTTTGCAACAGGAATATGGAGATTATCAGCTATAGGAAATTTACAAAAACCCAAATACCAATATACAGAGTTAATTAAAGTTTTATTAGTGTCTGATGTTTTAATAATAGGATTAGGAAGTAGTGAGTGAGTAAGTATAAACAGGGTAAAAAGGTAACAAAAAACGCTTGCTTATACCTACTTAAATTAAATAGATTTTAATTCGATTTTTTTTATTCCGTGTTCATAATTAAGAAAATGTGCAAAACTAGAAGCAAATAATACATACAGGGAGAATATATAGTATGGAACCAACAGGTTTTTTTTATCATTTGCCTCCAGAAAACAATAGTTAATATAAATTAAAGTAATA
This sequence comes from Tribolium madens, assembly GCF_015345945.1. Taxonomy (NCBI): domain Eukaryota; kingdom Metazoa; phylum Arthropoda; class Insecta; order Coleoptera; family Tenebrionidae; genus Tribolium; species Tribolium madens. The sequence continues at coordinate 1,269,168 of NW_025401068.1, read as the reverse complement.
TAAAAAAATGTGATTGTATTTTGAAAACGAAATTTTATGTTGTTTTTGAGTTATACGATATTTTTGTCAAAATTGCAATTAGACTAATTTTTTTTTTTTAATTAAATATAAAGTAGATAGTTGTAATCCTTAAATCATAACTTTTATTCTTATAGTGAGTTGCCATTTAAAAAAATTAAAAAAATTGTAGAACTTAAAAACAAAACAAAAATTCGATTTTTTTTTCTTGATATAGCGTTATTCATTAACCTAAAATGGAAACATATTTTAAAATTTATTTTTGTACCTCTATACACTTTAAAACTTTTAGATAAGAAAGTACTATTTAAAAAAATAATTATTGTCAAACAAAAACACAGGGTGTTCTATTTTTATTGTTACAAATTTAAATAGTAGATAGAATATTCAATTTTAGGACAAAAGTTTCTTATGAACGTGTATCGAAAAATGCTACGCACGGGAGTTACACCCCTTCAAAGAGGTGCGTCTTTTAATGGGTTTTATCCAATATTTCCGAAACCATTTTAGGTAAAATGACAAAATTTATACACCTAAACGAATTCATAGATAAAATGTTGAAATATTTAATCGGAGGTTCCTAAACTGGGTGGCTTTAAGGTAAAAAGTACTCTAACTGCTTTGGCTGTAGTTTCTTGCCACTTTCAGCAACAAAATTCTAAATTTCATACTTTTTTATGAAAAGTTTTTTTGCGTTTTTCCGATACAACAAACCGATTTTGAGTAAAATCAGTTTTAAAATTTATGTTACAGACCAGAAACAGCATAAAAATTAAAAATTAAATTTATTCGTTTTACCGTTTATAAATTTCGACATTTCATCTTGGAATTAGTTTAGGTGTATAAAGGTTATCAGCTGTACCAAATTTTGTAATTTTATCTTTTCTGAAATATTGCAAAAAACTCATTAAAAAACGCACCATTTTTAGGAGGTGTAGCTCCCTTACATAGCATTTTTTGAAGCATGTTTATAGGACTTTTGTCTTAAAATTGAATATTCTATCGTCTATTTAAATTTGTAACAATAAAAACTAAAAATCCTGTGTGTTTCTACATAAAGTGACCTAATGAGCAACAACTTATTATTTTTTATATGGTATTTTCACACAATAAGCTTATGGATTCGACTGTATCACAATCAGAAGTTTTGTTTTTTTTATGAACTTTAAGCAAAAGAAATCAAATATGTTTATTCAAAAATGCCTTAAACTAAATGTAAGACTCAACAAAGTCAACATTATTTCAAACTATTTTGACCAGAAATTTAATTGTAAAACTGACCAAGATCGAGATATTTTTGTGAGAAACAACGTGACACTTAAATTGAATATTCAAACTGGAATTTGCCGCAATAAATCTTTAAGCAACATATTAATTAAGTTAATCGTGTTGATATTTCATTGACCATTGTCGAAAAGTCAAAATGTTGCAACCTTTCAGGTATAGAAAGCCTTTAATTAATGTTAATGTGCCCAATAAATTAAAAGTTTCAAATTTATGGCCCAAAATTAGCGACACACCTTCTTAAATTATTCAGTAGGTACATGAATTTGATGATAAATCCTATATGAAACACCTAATTAATATCAATTTAGTGTAAACTTTCAAAACTTAATCACCTATATTACGTTTTTTGTTTATCAAAACCGTGTCTAATTATTAAACGTTGCAACTGAGAATAATTTGACGCTGGAACGTAATTAACCTAATTTAGAAAAGAGTGAAAATACCAAGAAAAAATGTGACAAAACGGAAGATTTACAATGGAAATAAACCAAAACTACCACAAAACCACATTGTAAGTCACAATCCATTTAAAGTAAGAATGGCGAAACCTCAGTGCGGTAAATATTTACACCCCTTGTTAAATGAACCCTTCACGGTTCCTCCACCTGGAAGATTTGAAAGAATTTCGAAAATGGTTTTAGTAGAATTGGCGTTGTAAATTTTATTTGACAAGACGTCAAGATGAGTTGTGTGACTAATTTCACCCGAGTGCTGTCAATATTACGCATGGGTCCGGATTAAGCCGATGGAGGTAGACTCCGAGAGCATCTTCATTGCTATTTTATATTCATTCATTCCGTTCATAACTTATAAGTCGAGGTATTAGCTCGAAAGCCTTTTATGTTTCATGACTCGCAACGATTTATTTATTTAATTTTTAATAAAGTTATAACCGTAAGAGCTTTCTTCAATTTGACACAAATTACCCGATGCCATTAGATTACGTATCAGACCAAACAAACCTTTTTTGATCCATATTGAATGAGGACGGTCCAAATTAAATTACCCAACCGAAAGCTCAAGCTTTGATTGGTGCCGCAATCGCGTGCTCACAATCGAACCCAATACCATAAAAAACACATTTTTCTCCCATTTTCTTATCTTCCAAATAAATAATGACCAGGGCAACTAATTTGAATAGAGTTTTTTACCAACTCTAATATGCTTTTGTAACGAGATTTTATTCAACATCTGCCCACTCAGCTCTCGGTTTTTTCTAACTTATTATTGAATTAATCTGAAGCTTTAGGTGATTACAACTACTGACATCTTGTGTGATAAAAAAGCCGAATTTTCATATAAATATTCATGAAGGAACGTGTTGTTCTACCACTCAACATATTAAACATATTTCGAGCTGGAGTTTGGGTAGGCACTTTATTTCAACATTACCTACTTATAAAAAGTTGTTTGTATTAATAATTTAACGATGCATAAGTTAGTAGACATTTATTAAAACATCTGATTAAAACATGTTACAAATTCTCTAAACATCAGAATTGTTTAAATTAGTAACAATAAAACCTATCCAGACCCAATGTTCAGAACCTCCAATTTTAAATTATGTTCTAATCGATTTGGAGCGATGTTGTACTTTCTTTATTAAAATTGACCAAAGTAAAATTTAGTCATTATCAAAATTCTCTTTTTGATTAAAACCTAACTCAGAACTCGGGCCCCAAACAAATATGCCATGTATTTTTTTTTGATAAAAGAGTGTCGAGATATTACCTACATACTTTAATCGCAGTATGTTAATGTATCTTAATTCAGAAAACTGATAATTTTTAAAACTCAAAAATTCTATAAACTTTATGTTTGTATTTTAACGTTAATTGATTTTTTAAAACATTGTTCTTTGAAAAAATTAGATAAAAAACAACCGATAATTTCTTGAGTACGGTAACTTTTGCCCATTTGATCACTTTTTGCTACATTATTTATTCATTTCTATTGTATTTTATTTGTTTACAACTATAAATTACATGTACCCCTAATTAAATAATTCTAATTGTAATTTTTATACAGGTAGTTTAAGCAAAAAAATATTAATTCGTTAAATTAAATTTTGAAATTTGAGTATTTATTTCTAGATTTCTTTTTGTTTACAAACTTATTTGTTGCAACATTTTTTATTCACAATCACTATAGCAATATGCTGGCTCCTAATCTTTTGAAGATCGGGAAATATGTCATTACATCCCTTAGTCGGGAAATAATTCAAGAGAAATTACCAAGGTCACAAACCCACTAAATGTCAAAAACTTAATTTATTTGCATACCAACTACATAAAAGTATCAAAGCATCATCTTTGATCAAGTAACAGATTGTTTAGGTCCAATGTGACGGTGAATAAAATAGCATATACACCTCGATAGTAATGTCATTACTGCTCAGACTCTTAGGACTTCGCCCTTGCTTCAATTTCCGGAGACTTCGTGGAAATGACATTTTTACCAATTCGCATGTAATATACTATTCTCTGTTTCTTGTTGAGCTTACTGATTCTCATCGTAAAAGGAAAAATGATCGGGAGTCGAGTAAGTAAACAAAATTGATGTTCAATAATTGTTTATTTAATTTACAATCCACATATTATATATACACAACAACAAATTCCTTTTTAACATAGTGTAATACAATGAAAAACTAGGTAAATAATTGACAGTGAAGAATATTTTTCATAAAATATACAATTTACGGTACGTAAACTATTTCTTATAAAAATTTGGTTCTATAGCAACAGTTAAAACAATTTAAAACTGAAACACTGACTTTATCTGATATGATGGAATGCCGGTAGTGTAAAAAAAAACAAAATGTTCGAACGTGCCGTAGAACCAACAACAAAAGGAACGTTTCAGTTCTCACAATTAAGAGAACTTAAGTACTACACTGATGATTATGTACATTAATACTGCTATCTGTTGTACAAAATATAATTACACATACACTTTACAAGTAAGTAATAAAAAAAATCAGTGACTCTACCAGGACTCCCTATTTTACACAAATAAATAATTTCAACGACAGTTTATTTACAAGGATATAATCTCACAATTATCGTCTTCCGGAAAGACTCTTTGGTATAGTTTCGGCTCGGAGCGACTCTTCATCAGTGTCCGGACCGCGAAGTGGGACTCAGTGAGGAGGCCTGTCGAGGCAGCGGCGACGCATAGGGGCTGAAACGGTGCATCGAAGAGGGGAACACAGCTTTGGGTAATCGCAGATCGGAAGTACTGACGGAAGTGGGACTAGGCGATCCCGAGGAACTGGGAGTGGAAGAGGGCGGCGGGGTCATTTGAGGCCGGTGAGGGGGCGGCGGACCCAACAGACCCGGGGGCAAACCACCATGGATGGGGGACTGCCAAGACGAGCCGCCCTGACTCCACAGTTGGCTCGTCAAGCCCAGAGGAACAGAGGGTCGTTGACCCAGGTAGATTTGTTGACTTGGGGAACTGTTGAGAAGGAACGCGTGCAATTCACTGGGGTTGTAAGGAGCGCCGCCGGAGGCTCGGCCCCACATCTGGATGTGTGCGCGAGCCTTCTCCATCATCGCGGCCGAAAAGAGGGAGCCGGCGTTGTTGTTTTCGGCGTCGAGGGAGTCGCTGGAGTAAAGACGGAGGGATGAGCGGAGGAAGTGCTGGTCCATGAAGAGGCTATCCATTGGTTCTCTGAAAAAAAAGAGAAAAATTGTTAAATATTTATATCCAAAAAAATATTTTAGTTTCAATACATAATAAAGCAAAACTCTTTTGGCTTATCCAAAAAAAAATATTAGTGTTTTTCTTTTGGTTTTCCTTTTTTCTCAAATGTATGTGACATAGGTGGGAAATAATTTTGAGAGATAGTGAAATACATTTGACAAAAAAGGAAAACCAAAAGAAAAACACTGTAAAAATACGATAAAATAAGATCAAATTTTTTATAAGTAAATTCATTAGGTAAGCAGTTTCGACTTTTAATCGAAAAATAATTGTTAAGGAAATATAAAAATTAAAACCAATGATGTTTAAAAAAATGAAAAAAACAAAAACTAAAAAAAAAAAATTGTCGGCCTAAAGCAAAATAGATGAGAGACAAAAAAGACCGCCTCATTTCCGGTTCGTTGTAAGACAAAAAGTCTAACTGAATTAAGTAAGTAATTATCACTCATCAACCAAAAAATACATAATCTTATCTTTCATGATTTCCAAGAAGAGTAAGTTTTAAAGCACTCAACGTGAATTAATTATCATACAGCTGTACAAAAGTATAAAAAGATTAAAACACCGATGAAATGCGCACTTAAGAGCAATAAAATAAAATCAAATTTTATGCAGTGTCAAAAATAAACTACAGCGCGATTCAAAAGAACAGTATAATCACTCGGGTGATGGTATTAAGAACCATGTAATTACTCTCAAAATTGAAAAAAAATATCGTAACAAATTTCCTTAGGTAGAACTCTTCAAAAGTGCAACTTAAATATTAATTTTTTATTTATTAGGGAAAGGAATTTTGTGTTTTATCAGTAAAAGACGTTAGTTTTAACGTCTTTCACTAATAAAAGAAAAAAGAATGCATCTGGAATTTTTAAAAATAAGTAAAACTCTGTAGAGTTTCTCCCAAGAGGTAAAGTTGGCAACAGCACATCAAAAATTTGTTGGTTTCTGTAGTAACTACTTCTTAATGGATCCTTTTGGTATGAAAATGATAAACAAAAACACGATTTAACCCGTCACACCAAACTTTTATTTTAAACACGACGCGTTTCAACCACAAAGTGGTCATCCTCAGTTTGGTGTGACGTGTTTTTGTTTATAGTATATAATAACTAACGTTTCTTTAAATTAGTGCAGACACAAGCTGGTTCAAAATGTACTACAGCGGGCCAATACAGGGTGCGCCAGAACTCGGACCCCTGAGAAAAATGCCATCCATGTAAGATAAGACACTAGAAACATGGAAAAAATGTTTAAAAAATTCTATCTATAAAAAGTTATGAGAGTTTAAATTTTGCACTTTGATTATTTATTTCTGTTCGAAAAATAATTTTCCAATTTTTTTGCTACAGGCTACATATTTGAGATTCTGTCACGATATAAAAAAATTGTTCAACTTTTTTTGAATCACCGTGGATAGTTTTTAGATTATAAGACATCATGTGAAAAATGTGATTACTACCACCTATCGGGTGAACATTAATGTTTGTGACAAAAAATCTATTAGCATCACTGAATAATTGGTAACCTTTCTAATTTGTTAAATATATGAAGATATTTGTATGTCAATTGCTTATAAAAGTTTGACGCTTGAATTTGAGAGTCAAGGTTGTTAAACTTAAGACTTTAAATTAGACGCCAACTTAGAGATGAAAATCATAATGATTTGCAGTCACTCGGTGGATAAGTAGATACTTGTAAATAATTGAATTTTTGTACTAGACGAGGTTTATTTGAGTTTTGATGTGCAAATTTGCGAGCAATGAAGAGGGATCTCTCGCGCGTTACCGGAAGATTGAGGTCCGGAGTCGGTAAAAAAATCCGGAGGCAACGAACCATCAGTGGTGGAGAGTGTGCGGGCGGAGCGCGGCCGCGAAAACAATCAATAATATTGAGACGGAGCGATCGCGCGGTGAAGCGATAATGAGAGGCTCCGGGGCCCCGCCTCCGGCCACCAGGGGTCGCTAGATGTTGTATACCGCGTCCTAATTAAAGACAAGCAAAAGCCCGAAACGAGAAAATAACTGGGAAAACACCGGAGTCTACCTGAGGTGTGAGAAAATATCTCGCCTTCATTATATCATCAAGCCGTCGTCGTGAAGACAACGATTGTCTGAAATTACAGGGCGGTACATATGAACACGCCCCCTAGCGGCAGCGCAAGATTGAAACACGTAAATTAAATTCTATCACAACAGAAATGAGGCTGTTTTTTATGCGCCTGAAGCCATATGAATTATTACTTATCACTTTCACCATTCGTGTGCGTGCTCGCCTCCAAATCAAACCGACTCCTTTAATTAGGACGAACCTCTCGTCTGCCGTAACCGCAAAAGACCGAACACTATATTGCGAATATCGACAATATTAATGGCTTTATACTGCCGCTGAACCCGCTACATCATCGACTGCTCAAATAACATGAGGACTTGAGATGGGAAATTAACAAACCTGTAACTTTAACCATCACAAAAGTGGTTATTCCACTGAAAAAACTACATACATATTTGAGTTTTTAAAAATCAGAGACATAAACCGAGATGCCAATTTTGTCAAATTTTGTCGACAATTTGAAATACTTATAATGCGGGTACCTAGTCAAAAATTGTCGAATATTTTTATGAATGGTCATCGCTTTATGAACACCATACCATGTGTTCGCAAGAGTAATAACTATGAATAAAAATCTTCGACAATCTTTGACTACGAATTATGTTCAACAGCCTACTCAATGAACCAAATGGCAAATTTTAATTTCATTTTCATAGCAACCGGGTAAATAATCAAGTTCACTGCGACCTCTAGTGGAATATTCACTTATACAGGGCGATTCAGATAAGATAATGAGCCTGACGATCTGGCGATGCAACCCAAAAAAACAAATTTCATTTACGCCTTTGATCCAATGTAAATTAGAATTTGCAAGTTGAATCCAAGTTATGATCTCATGTCAGTTTGACATCAGTGCAGAGAATGATTATTAGTGCCATTCAGTTCTCGCGGAATGATAGAGAAGTCAGAGAAGTCTTTTCGGTGTAAACCCAATACAAAATGTATGAAAGAATTAAACATTCAAGGTAGGCAAACAGTTTTTTTATAAAACATAAATTGCTTGTCAAAGCACTATCAGAGCAACATAAGATAACTTGGATTGCAAATGCAAATCGTAATAAAAATTAGATCAAAACGTAAATGAAATTTGTTTTTTGGGTTGCATCGCCAGATCGTCAGGCTCATTATCTTATCCGAATCGCCCTGTATTTTACTACGAGTAGAATATTCGCTTGAATTTGCGTTGCTTACGAAAGTAAATATCTGCTATTTTATTGGTTAATATTAAAAAAAAGGAAAGTAAATAGTCTAATAACAACTTAAAATCCAACAAGTAGGTATTTACGTATTTTGAAAAAATAATCCACCGAACTTTAAATGCATAGTAATTTTAAACTGATAAAACTCTTTTGCTACATTTTACTACCTTTAAAAACAACGGTCATATTTGCTGATTAGTGATTACACAAAATATAGGTGTTCGTTCGTTATTTCACAACGTCATAAATAATAATTATTATATATAATACACTTGCTGACGCGAAGTTAAATGCCACTAGTTAATTTTCAAATACATTTTCTTTGTACTCATGAACAGCATACAATACTTTTTCAATACCTAATTTAAAATTTTTAATAACTGAACACAATTTTTATAAACTACGTATCCAGAGATCAAGATAATTTGTAATCGAGTCATTCTTGGATCCAAAAACGTATGTCTGTAGACGTCAAATAAAATGACAAGTCGAAAAGTAAGACGGCATGATCAAAATGATGATGATTTATATAACCAAATTTATGATTCACTTTCAAAAAAAAAACGGTTCTATTATACGTCGGCGACTAATTCCAGCCCATTTTGCCGTTTTACCTTTCGACTTGTCATTTTATTTAACATTTCACCTGCAGTTAGTTCAAACAGACATACGTTTTCGGATCCACAGATGACTCGATTACAAATTATCTTGATCTCTCGATATAATTGACAATTGATGTTCAAGAAGTTGCACAACAATTAATGTAAAAATTTTAGAAAAATATTAAAAAAAAAAGTAATATCACAAAAGAGTGAGGATAGGTATTTCCAGGCACAAAAATGTAATAAGTACACATCAAGTAAATAAAAAGAATGAAAGCAAACGTTTTTTGCTAAAACTATTTATTTGAATAATAAAGTAGATACTATAAAAATGTGACGTTTTATAATAAATAAAAATGTTCGAAATTTTCTTTTGTTTTTGAGTTCTACAAAAAAAAATATTTGTTCAAATGGCAACTTACTATAAAACATTTTTCTCATAAAGATTATGATGTAAGGATTACAACTATCGACTTTACATTTAATTTTTTCAAAAATTTTTTTTTACATAAATTGCAATTTTATCAAAAAAAATCGCATAACTCAAAACCAAAACACAATTTTGTTCTTAAAATACGATCACATTTTTTATATTGCTTGAATTTATATTAATTATTATTTTCTGGAGGCAAAAAAAACCGCTTGGTTCCATACTTTATATTCACCCTGTGTAAATATAATAAAAATGCAAAGTGGCTGCAAAAGAGCCTAATAATAAGCAGTTTTTCTCTATCCACTAGTGAATAAAGTAAAAACTAACTTCATCCATCCTTGAGGATAAATTGTGTGGAAAAAATTGTAGTATTTTCACTACACTTACCTTCTGTTCGTACAGAATAAATAAAACAACCAAAAAGCATTGTTTTAAGTACTTAGAAGAACCTATGCTTCAATAAAAAGCAATTATCTTCATTAATGATTTTCGTATAAAGCTTTAATAACTATCTGCATCACAATTTGAAGTCAATGATTTATAGTTTCAGCAGAGATTGCTTCATCGTAATTCACATGTGTGACCAAATTAAAAATCGCATTTACACACATCAGATAGAGCGACGAAATAATACACTTGAAATCGCCAACACGTTCCATAGATAATTTTTCTCACCATCATAATTATTCTAAAAAATCTTTTGCACACAGTTTCTAACGAGTATTAATTAAAAATTTTTGGTTTAGTGTCATAACATTAAAACTTTTTGACAAATTGTCGTCGTTGCTGAAATATTTTTATAGCCACGGGTAATCTGTAAATTGAGAGGAGGTTTTCTGAATCGTTACCGAGACGATGTTCCCTCTTAATGTCCACTTCCCTGATAATCTTAAAGCTCATGATGTATACGCCCCAGCGACTCCCCGAAAGTCATCAGCTACTGTGCTACTTTATAGGCAATAAAACCCGCCACTAATAATAATAAGATAATTAGTTTCAGACCTATCACCCCAAAAAACGTTGTTTTATGAGCACTCCAGGCCGTTCTCGGCCCAATTTAATTAAAGGTAGTGGAGAGGCCGAGAGTACACACGAAATCGATACTGTTTCGGAGCCATCACAAAGCTTATTACCTGTCAAAATCCGTGAGTCTGGACGAATCCCTGAACCCTTTCGCGAATGGATTCGAATCGATTTTCAATTTCGTGATGAGTTGATTTTGATAGGCCGTAACTGCCGTGAAAACCGATTCGGGGAAAATAAATGTCCTGTACTGCTCCTGTTCCAGGTCCGTAATCGGGCCCGAGTGCTCCCGCCACTTGACGATGTGGATCCGAGGTTGATACCGATGCATAGAGTTCAGGACAATCTGCAACAGATAAGAGACGTCGGTCATAACTCAAGGCTGATGAAGGCTCAGGTGAGCTAAAGAGCGTCTTTATCGCCTCTAGACCCGGCAGCCATTGTAAGGTTTCGCGCCACCAATCATTATTCCAGCAAGAGTTAGGAGTGTGTTGCTTAGCAACTCAGGTTACGAGGGGACCTCGTTGAGGTTACGCTCTGCTGAACGCAAGCGCAACTCCAACTGGGTGTCTATTGCATTTCTCTAAACGAAAGCATCAAACGGTGAAGCCCCTCGATTGGGGTATTAGTCAACCAGAAGAGCTGCGGAACCACACGCAGATATACTCTTTTTCAAATTGAAAAGTTGTTCATGACTAAAATTTTTAACAAAATTATCCACTACTTTACGAAATACTAACATAAAAACAAATGTAATTACAAAATAAAGTCTATACTTTAAGTAGGTACAAAAAATGAGTCGAAGTTTTAGTTGAAAAATTTACAACAAAAATCAAAATACAACATTGTAACAACCTCATTAAAAAACACAATTTACGTTAGACATCAGTACATAACATTCAGTAAAATTGATTTTCATGAAGATTGTTCGTTCCAATTTTTATTTTACGTTATCATTAAATAAAGGTTAAACAAATGTGCTAGTAGTGAAAAAATGATATCTAAACCCCGGGAGAGAACAATTTTATAGTCTCGTTTTCATTATTACTGTCGTGCAAAAGTCAGCTTTTTTCTCTCTTGCAATAATTATCATCAGTTTTAAAAAAATGGAGCATTTGTAAGAATAATATTGAAACTATCGTACTTGCATTAGCAAGACGTCATAAAAAAGGGATACCGATTAGTTCTTTTAAAGAAGAAAAATTATAAATGATCTTAATACCTATTCGCTTTTCACATAATGATGTTGGTAATTATGCATAATGTATGATATAATTTGCAGTAACTTGCATAATTTAGTTTGCAAAATAATCTTTTAAAACCTAAAATGGTATACGTATTATGCATAAGTTCAGCAAAAAAAAACACTAAAAAACTCCGTTTTTTATTGTCTAATTTAAATGTCACTGAAAGTGCCATAAAAACCCTTAGAAATATTGTTTTCTAAAAATATAAAGCTTAAAGCTTTAACTAAGTGTTTTTGCTGTAGCCTATACCTATCGAGAGATCAAAATAATTTGTAATCGAGTCATCTTTGGATCCAAAAACGTACGTCTGTTTTTGAACTAACTGCACATAAAACGTGAAATAAAATGACAAGACGAAAGGTAAAACGGTAAAATGGGCTGGAATTAGTCGCCGAAGTATAATAATAGGACCGTTTTTTTGAAGGTAAATTATTTTATTTGTTAAAATTATCATCTTTTTGATCATGCCAATTTACCTCTCTACTTGTCATTTTATTTGACATTTCGCAGACATAGGTACGTTTTCAGATCCAAGGATGACTCGATTACAAATTATCTTGATCTCTCCAAAGTTATTTACGTATTCAGAGCTGTTAAGAAGGTCATAACGACCGAGGGAGTTGTTTGTGGCTCGACGAAAGAAGGCCTATATCTTTCCGCGGTCATTATGGCCCTTAACAGGACGTTTTCAGTCAAATTAAGTTACTATATTAAAATAGTATATTAATGTACAAATTGCAAAAGCACAAATTTAAAATTCCGAAACGAGCGGCGTAGCGGCGAGTTGAGGTACAAATGAGTGCTTGAAGAACCTTCTGCAACAAGTGCTATATACTATTTTTTCTATTTTGCCGCTTTATATCATTTAATATAAAATAAATTAAAAAACGAAGATTTTAATTATTTTTTTTTCTAGAGAATTTTGTGACGGTTGGCGACATTTATGTAGAATAATTTTAGGCGGCTGTAAAAAATAAAAATAATTCTTATTTTCACATTTGGAAATGAATTATGAAGAAAGTCCGTCACTAAAATTAAATTAATGCTATCGACTTATTCTAACACCGAAATAGAAAAAATATTATTTTAACTCTTTCTCCACAATATTTTCGCTGAAACTTCTAAGACAATGTTGACAATAACCAATTTTTTCTGTGAGATTTTTCGTTTTATACTTTTTTGATAAATGTAATGTTATAATGCAATATTTTTACTAAATTTATTTTTGTATCTAGTACCAGTAGTACCTTTCAATTTTACTTTAAAATAATCATGTTTTAACTGCCTTCTCAACATTCCTTTAAAAAACAAAGCGCCTTTTATTCACTGTGGGTTGCTGGATCGCTATCATATTACTCAAGTCCGGAAACATTTATGTATAATATATCCCCTAGGCATCAAATTAATAGCGATGCCAGTGAATACTACTTTTAAATTCTGTAAGAAATGTTCATTTTCAATTTTTTACTTTTATAATTCTAATACTTCTAGTCGTGCTATAAAAATTAATAATTTTAAGCTTGAGGCATGGGTGATTCAGGTGTTAATAACGCTTATTTTACAACCTGACAGCTTCATGAAATGACATTTTTATGTACAAAACAGCTGTTTTGTAAATTCTAGGCTCGAACATTATAAAATTCTCCAATAAAAAATATAACCACTAAAATAGGAATAAAATCAACTAGATTTTGATTTCAATGTAACCTAATTATTTTTTATGTTTCCATGTTAAATAGAAGTTTAATTTTTCCTTCAAACATGCACCTCATCCACATTTTTACATTTAATCCTTTTTAAGCGATTAAAAATTGAACTCGCTATATAGTATTTTCCGTGACTTGGTCATATGTTGGATTTTTAAAACTTACATTATTATTATTTATTATAACAACTTAATAGTTCAAGTAGATTATTATAACTTATTTTAGATGTTTCATGTTTGATAAAAATAATTTACATACGAAGGTATTTCTTTAATAAGAAATTTAAACTTTTTGGTTTGCTTTGTTTTTTTATCAAGTTATTCAATAGATAAATATAATTTATGTTTACCACTACATTGTATTGTCTTTGCCAACACAATAATAATTTTAGGCCAGAATAAATGTAGTTCTATCCTAACCACTAAAATAAATAACACTGACCCATCTTATTTTATTATTATGTTTAACTATAAAATTTTATTGTAATAATCTCATGCGTAGATTTAAATTTTATGAAAGCATGTGGATTTACATTTAAACATCGCAATTTCAAATGTAAAATTTCTCAAAAATAAAATATCGTTATAATTTTCAGATTCAGGCAAGTGTAAACAAGTATGTACACTGCAACGCTTTCACACTGATAATAAAACAAATGACATAATTGTTATTAAATTAATAAATGCAAGATAAAAATATGATGTAAGAGCTTCTTCCGTGTTAGATTTTGATGTGCAATAAATAAATCTCCTTATCTTCGTGCACAAATAAATACCAATTAATTTTAACATATAAAACTGTTCATCATTGTGAACTTAGCAAAAAGTAATTAAGTCTGTAAACAACAAAATATGTTAATGCGCTTTTAGCATACCCATTACCAACTCAAATTATTTATTACGCTAGTTTAATTATTTGTTCCTAATAGACGCTATCTGAAAACACGTTTTCACATAAAAATTAATTAATTAAAAACTTGAAAATGATTCTTTAATACAGCGAATTTGGAAGTTGTAAAAATCTCTCGACAGTTCGTCAGTCGTTAAATTAATCGTATATTATAAAGGGTGGTCCTCATCTATGCCATGCCGATTCTGGCGACATTTCACGCTTTAAAACCGGCAGTTATAAAGTTATGAAACAGCTTTCCGTTGAAGTCATAAATCGGTAATGAAATTTTTCCGCTGATAGACATTTCCAAATTCGTCAGAGTTAAAAGAAATGAATTTTTTACATCGTTTACTTCTAAGAAGGGGTCCCTCGCGATGACAAAAAATAAAAACGCTGTCAGTTTAGTATTAATCAAAACCATTACAGAAAAAATGTCATGCATATTAAAATCAGGAGTTATGATTATATGACATTGTAAACTGAAAGGAGAGTGTTGTGTCCCAGCTGTATTAATCTCGTGCTGGGTGTCCCGGATGCATGTTTACAAAACGAAGTCGTCGACGAATCACCTGTTTGTCCTGAAGAAAAAGCGGAGGATGTGCGTTCGTGAATGCGCTACCTGGAGCGCTGGGGCTCCTCGGGGAGTCCAAAGGACAACAAATTTCTCACCTAGAGGCTAACAAGGCATCTCGTTTAAAATCCATTTCATGGAGATTGAAATATGAGCGTTTGTGTGCAGGCCAGGCCTTAGGGGGGCCCATTCATAAAAGGCCTATGTTTGGAATACTAACCATAAAACGCTGCAGATATTTATTTTTAATTTGTCGATAATTGGACGGCTTCCCCGATCGATTCTATTAATTCCACAAGAAACGATGAATTTTTCCACAAAAGCCTTTAAAAATTATAAGTTAATCAATCATCCAGACCGAGTGGAGTTGACGTGAAAACATGAAATCTTAAAACACGTACCTGCCTACGGTTTTTTAAGTGGAAAATTATTTTCGTGTTCGGGCCATTTGATAATGCAGTGTGATTGCAAGCAGCTGCTAATATTTATTCAGAATTTTTAAAAATTTTGACTTGGGATTTGGGGACAACACGAGACTAATTTCGAAGAATTCTTCAAGCTTCTGCAGTTGAAATTGATCGGATGGATCGAATATTTTATTGCAAGCGACAGTGACCAGTGGGTCAACTAATTCCACTGTCAAGGCCATAATTTATGGAGTTACAAGTAAGCGATGTCGGAGTCTTAATCGCATTCCTGATCTGACATACTGAACAAAGTCACAAATTAGTACTAAACATGTGCTCTTGTGTATTTCATTAAGGTAACAAGGTGTTCTTTTATGCGACCACCTTATCTCGCATAATTTCAACATTGTCTAAGTCGTATAAACAAATTCGTCATTTTTCAAATGAATTTTGTCGCACAAAAGACATCTTTTACTGTTTACACCGAAACTGCGAGACTTAACAAGTTTTAAAACGATGATGAAAGGCTAATTTTATTGGCCATAATTATTATTTTTATAGTTATATTGCCACAGGCTGTATAAAATACGATATTTACGACTCTGCCTCACCTGTTCTTCTATTCAATGGTATATAATCCGTGGGTCGTACACATCTTATACACCTGACAAAAGCTGTTTGCTACCAACAAAAACCACTTATTCATCCACACAATTCTTGGATAAATAAATAGCTTGTGAATAAACGTGTAAAATACACAACAATTTTTAATCCTATTAACAAAGGGATGACTTTACACCGATGCGGTGTCACAATCGTCAAAACACGACACTTCAACGGGCCAGTCCCATGAGAGCATAAAATATTTCCCATTCCTTTTCCTTTAACAACCCTTTGCTTATCTACGAACAGCTTTGTTTACTTAAAATTTATGGAAGTTTGGCAATTTTTTGGTTCCTCTCAAAAACTTCTTGTTGATTTAACTTTTCGATAAAGTTAAAATAAAAAAATCAAAATTAAATAAATGGGGCGTTGGCTCGTGTCTTCAACATTTAATAAACCATTTATTATTCGACGAATTTATAGCTTTTTAGCATGTTTCAAAAGTTTGTTTCCTCAAGAATGAAAAAAAATAGCAGGGCAGCAAGTGTTGTCAGCTCAAAAAAATTCGTTAGAATTTACACTTTTAAAACTGATTTTTGTTAAAGTAATTTGAATTGATATCTAGTTTTGGAGAAATATTCAAAGCGTTAACCCAGGAAGGATCTATAAGAAAAAGTTTTATTTTCTCGATTAATTCATGAACCATTTTTTTTGTTTGGCAATAAGTTTTTAGGAACTTGGCATTTGATAAAATTTCAAAGGGGTTATCACACGTGAAATATCTTATGTGATGCTAACGCAGTTATTTCATCTTCTTCAAGCATTCTAATTATTGCCAGATTGTCAATTTCCTCAAATTCTTCCATTTTAACTCTTGCAAGTAAATTCGGAATTAAACAACAATCAAACGCAATTGTCAAACTAAATCTCATTTAGCCTATCTATTACTCACCCTAAATGTTTCAATATAAATAATTAGTGCACTAAGTTTTTTGATTGATCAAGAATACAGCTGGCGAAATTTCGCAATAAAACTAATCATTTAGGATACCATTTAAACCGATACGAGAATAGTACCTGAGCTGAGCTGAAAAAAATTACTTACACTTATGATTATCAACAAATTAAAAAGTTATTATGATTTACGTTTTTTTTTTTAATAAACTGGTTAAGGTTTTACAATTAGGAAAAAATATAAGATAACTTTTATTAGTATCAAACATTTATTAATTTTTTCAACCTGGTATAGCAAGATCTTGTGATCAAACAAAGTTTTTTTCTAAAGTATCACCAATTTCGGTCTAATTTTGTTATTTTTAGGCTTGTTTTTAACAAAATTTTGCGAAGTAATCACTGAGAAACGTAATAAAACGCTTTCGACTTAATGTTCGGTTTGTTTTAGCAAAATCTCGCAAAAAGCCGGAGATTTTAGTTCAAAAACGTGCTTGAAAGTTTGAAATAAGCAAAAGTGTAACACCATATTTTCTATTAAACTTTGCGGTTTTTTGGCTAAAAACGTACTGAAAAGCTCGAAAAAGGCAAAAATATTATAATATTGAACTTAATTTAGTGACTTTTGGTTTGTTTAAGCAAAAAACTTAGATTTTAGCCCAAAAATGTGCGCAAAAGTTTCAAAAAGTTAACGAAAACCCCATTTTGTGTTTTTTTAGATTATTTTTGATTCTTTAATAAGGTGTCAAAACAATAAACAAAATACTAGTGCTGTACACTTTAACTAGGTTAATTAGTTCAAGCCAACTAGTTAATACAAATTAACCGGTTAAATCAATTAACTAGTTAATCGTTTAAATTAGTTAAACGGTTAACTGATTAACCAGTTAAATGGTTAATAGGTTAAACAGTAAATTCATATTTTCCTATACGAGTATATAAAGTAGAAATTATTGTCAAATCATATACATATTTATAACATATTACGTTAATATAATATTTATTAAGTTGTTGTTTTAATATAAAATAATTATGTAATATATATTATAGTTATTATACAGGGTGATTCTTAAATAGACCGACAAAATTTTATCACAGCTTCCCAACGATAAATGGAGGTAAACTGTACGATTTTTAGGTTTATATCTTTTAGGGACAAAACCCCCTTGATCCGTGCCACTTACGGCGTTTATGAATTGTTGCAATAATCAAGTACATTTTTATCAAATTAATACCATGGTTTCCACTACCTGTGCTAATACTATTTACGAACACGTCAGTGGCGTACGCTTTACTTCGAAAATCACTTAAATAAATTTTATTTGGAGAACGGTTAAACAAAGAATTTTTTAAATATTTTTTCCAGCATGTTCTCATTTGATACTACCAAGGATAAAATTTTGTTAGTCTATTTAAGAATCACCCTGTATATAAATAAATAAATATTATATTAATGTAAATATGTTAAAAATATATAATTTAATAATAATTTCTACTTTATATATGGAAAAATGTAAATTAACTGTTTAACCAATTAACCAATTAACTAGTTGGCTGATGAACTAATTAACCTATGGTTAAATTTTATGGCCGGTTTGGTCGGCCAAATTATACAGCACTATAAAATACAAACAAAATGTTTTAAATTAATTCTGAAAAGATGCAGATTTTCTTTGTATTGAATTTGTTTGACGAATTTTTGTGCGCTTAAATAGATGTTGCACCCTCTAGATCTCAGAAACTATAGACATTCGGATAAGACCTTTTGAGGTTAAAATACCTCAACTTTAGACTTCTACTGCTATCAACTCTCAAAATCAATTAAAATCACAATTAATTAAATTAAAATTACAACAATAAAACAACAATTAATTTTAATTACAACAATTAAAATCACAATTAATAAAATACACTTTTCTTTCCGTAAAATTTTTATGATTTAACACATTCGTACTGTTTAAAAAAACCTACTTTTACTTTAGTTTATTACATAAAAATCACATTTCCTCAGTTTATTTTCCATTACATTATTGCTACAAATATTAATATTTTTTTTACTTTTATGATCAGCTGTATCCTCAATTTAGACAAGCAACAGTACGTAAATAAAAAGGAAAATATGAAACAATAAACAATTAGAATAAAAAACATCAAAAGTAAAAGTTATATTTCCTTTGATACTTAAAAGCAAGTCGTATTCATATTTTATAACAAATACATTATATGTAATTATTCATCTTTCGTTCTAATGAATTTCAACATGTGTATCTAGTGGCATTTACTACCTGCATTTATTTATAAGTATTAACAATTTTAGACTCAACAACTTTTCAATCCCGTCAATTAATTAAAAAAATGTAAAATAAAATTAAGTGCTTGGCGTCTGACATGACAATGCAAAAATTCTGCTTTCGTATGCACGTCCATGTATATTCCAGTAGTACATAATTTAATAACATATTAAAATTCATAATTTGAATTAAAATCATAAACACGCAAGCAAGTTCTAAGCTGTATGTTAATTAGTTAATAATAGTTGTTCTCAATATCGTAGTGTGTTATTAATGCCCGTTGCAATTACAATACAATGAGCAAAAAAACCACAAACCTGTCCGTTTTTATCCATTTCGTTGTTGGTGAGTTTAACCTTCTCGAACGAGACGACTTGTTTTCGTAGTTGTTCCCCGGAGAATGGCGAATCCGGATGTGCGTATATTCTGCACGGAGCCGGAGGATCAGCCTTGCCAGCCACCAACCACGAGGACCGGTGATAAGCGTACCGATAACGTTTGTTATCAACCGGAACAATGTCCAGAAGTACGGCGTATCGCTGGTCCGGGCGAATTCCGGTGAAGGAAACCCTCAAAGTCGGGAACATTCGTCTGAAAGAACAAACAATCATGAAGCGGCAAAAATGCATAAGTGAAGATGACCAAGCAAGTTTTTAATAACAACGTGTAGAGATTGCTAATCGTACGAGTTTTTCCCATTACAGGCGCCTGATGCCTCTTACCCACTTCCGGTCTCTTCTAATTACACATGCTCCACTAAAATAAAGCGATGTTAACTTTAAATTAATTTTGAAATTATAATTAAAAAAGCGCCTAAATGAAAAAGTACTTAAATATGCTAATCTCCTAAGCAAAAATATTAAATGTCATTGTTACATGTGTAAAGGTAGGTGTTATTTTGCCCCATAAATCGTCCAGTTTGCTAGTTATTCGAGTTATCTGGTGTGATTATGATTGTGCTGTTTCATTAGATTATATTAAGGAAAAAGAATGCTATAAATTACAGGAATTATTTACTTTTTTACGCCTCGTGCAACAGGGAAACGTACTATAGCTCCTTTAATCACTACTTGGATTAATTAATGGCTCTGTAGGAGTGGTGGCACACCATAAAACCACAACACCTTTTACACAGGTAAAAATCATCTCGCCTTTACGAAATTTCCGTTTTATTTTTCTCGTGTGTTGAAAACGGCTATTAGTCCGTTGTCTATAATTTGGTAACCAAAATGTTTGTAAGGTGGCTAACATTATAAACGTTGCACATATGTTGGACGTTCTTGAACCTGCTAATGCATGTTTCGAAAAGCCGGTGTTAAAATTCCTAAATTACCTTCATTCTCGGTAGACAGCCTGTAATTTTGGTTTCCTTAGCCGCCTCGATCTCACGTCGACTCTAAAACGTGTTTACGATTGATGTTGCATGTGGAAAGGTGTAAAAATTACAGTTTTCCAGTGTTTTGTTGGAAAAAAGCTAGTTGAGGTCTGGCATTTTGCTGAAGGCCCTACATCTTGATTTTACGTAATTTCTAAAAGTACGCCGTGAGCCACTGAGTGATTAAGGAGCATTTAATTATTTTTATGCGGCTAATCGAGTTGTTTTAATTAATAGTTAGCCGAGGTCCTCGGGATATTGTTAAGTTGCTTCACAATCATTAATCAGCACATGCCGACTTTCCCTCAGGGGATTACGATTATTATACTGAATCATTTTACACTCTGCAACACGCCATAGATAGATCGCTGTTTTGATGGGATTTTAGTCTTCTAGGTTTTCAAATTTTCTCAGATTTTGGTTTCCATCTTTCAAAATTTATAATAATGTACTTTAAAAATAGTTTTTACTAATTAATAATTAAATTGAATTAAAAGCCAAATTTCAATAAATTATGATTAAGCAAAGTATTTAAAAAGCATCTTCATATACCTTACGAATTTTGTAAACCTAAAAGTTTTAATTTTAATATCATTTAATATAACTACATATTTACATACAATAACAATATTTGTTAAATTTTATACAAAAAATGTTTGCAGCAGACGTGAAAAATACGATTCTATCCCAGGGTAATGACATTCGCACCAAAATTTGTATACTATTTTATTCACAATTACATGTTTCATCAAATATTTGTAATAAGATATCTGTTTATGACAAAATAGTAGGTGTGCCAAAAAATTGAATTTTCCACAGTGAAGTTCCTAATGAAGCAGTGTATTCTCTATAAATATTAAAAAAATTAATTTTAACGTTGACTGTCCTGCATATTATCGACCAACAAATACAATAACGTGTTTTCCAATCCGTGAATATCTATAAGGTTAGGTAAATCGGTATATTACAACAGTGGTTGTAAATAATAGTAGATTACATACCGAGGTGGATGGTGCTTCATTACCACGGCAAATTTGATGTTAGCAATAAGCCGAGATAATGTTTTTATACTATTTTATTCACAATCATTTTCCTTAAAAAACAGAAAAACAATAAAGAATTTGCAAAAAACATGTCAACTGACAAGAAAGTGACCACTTCCCAACCTAAACCTGAGATTTCATATCAGTTGTTAAACGAAGTTAAGTATGTATTTTGATATCACATACGCTACCTTTTAGAGGCTCTAAACAACAGGTATTTAAAATTTGACATTTTAAAATCTTATTCACTAAAATACTGCTACTGAAAAAAACATGAAATAACAAAATATTATAAATAATAAACAATAATAATAAATAATAAAATAACAGAAAATCTCAGGGTTTTAAAACCCAGAAAATAATGCTAATTACATAGTTAAAGCAAAAAAAAAGACAATAAGTATCTAAGGGCATTTTTTGTTATACTGTTTTTAATTGCCCTAAATTAAATTTCGGATTAAATTTCAGATTTTTCGAAGTTGAAAACACTGAAAAATACATAAAAATTGGCACGTATGTTCTATTAATGTTGACAATTTAAATTCAGAATCACAGTTTTATAAATATCATTAAAAGATCGATTATCTGTTTGTGCATAATATTAATTTTTAAAATACTACCTCCAATTCTGTCAAATTATTCAATATCAGCGAATTAAAAAATCCAAGAAAGTTTTAGTTCATGGCTGATACTACAATCCAGAAGTTGTAGAAAAAATACTGTATAATAAAAACATATGTTACATAATAATTTGTTCTCTGGACTCTGTGTCCCCTAAATTACAAATTTAAAACAAATCTTTGTGTTTTTTTTTTTGAAACTCAACTTAATGTTAGCTTTTGTAGAGGTATTTCATAGAAAAGAGTGTAATAAAGATAATGATGAGTCAAAATGGTACGTCGTCTTCGTGCAGGCTTCACCACGCAAGGTCTGCGTCGACGTGCGAAAACGAAAACGATGACAAATGGAGTGCGGTGTGAACTTAGCTTAGCACCGCTATCGATTAACGATAAAGTGGAAGTGAATAACGCAAAGGAGTTAAAGCATATCCGCTGTATGTGTGCTTATTCACCTGCTGTACAGGTTTCGCAAAGCCTGCAATTTGCTGTTGTGATATTTTGTAGTAACTGCAAGCTCCTCCGCGTATAAAAATTCTTAGCACTTTCAAAGCGATTTTTGTGTGATATAGGAGACAATTTTAATATTTAATTTATAGCAAGCCTTTTGAATGTTTCACACTGGGCTTATACGCTATAACGTTTTGACGGGTATATGGTTATTGCCCATTTGCATTCTTTTAAGTCGTCGAAGTCGTTTTTTGGGAGCTAAACTGGTCACACTTCTGTTTATTTAGAATTAACATAAGAAACGTGTGTGACTGCTTAATGTTTATAATTCCAGAATTAATATGAAATATGTCGTAATTAATTTCTTCAAAACTACCTTGCCTAATTAATTGACAGCCCAACGAAATTAACATTTAATTCAATCCTCTCTTATAAATTTGAAATTAGTTTTGTGTCAGCGCAGCGGTAATCCCCGGATCAAATTACAAAAATTTAACCTCACCTAAACGACAAACTATATTTTAACCGTTGATGGCCAATAATACCGAAATTGTTAGATGGATATTCCCAACTTAACAAGTTTCGTGTGCCATTAAAATGCATTTGCTAAAGGTTATTCGCAGTTACGGACAAATTAAACGATGTTTTTCGAACGCTTATCATAAACTCACTAGATAATTACACACAAGTCAAATTTTAAAAATATTATTATTTCGGTTTTTCACAAATAGCATGTGTCTCATCACCTTGAAAATGTTTATGCTCAAATAATAAATAAAAAGCCGGATACATAAAGATATTATTTGAACGTAAAACCAACTTATACGGTATTTAAATTGAAAATTTGTTAACATATTGGAGCCGACACGTTTGCAAATTGCAAAAATATAATCACTTGTGAGTTAGTATAGAAACAAAGAGTGTTCTATGTTCTAAATATTTCAAGTACTTGGGTTTTAATTGGGGCTCTTTATTAATATTTCATTACGACGCCATGCAAACAGCATAATAGACAAGTTGTGATAAAGTGAACCCACAATTCAGTATTGATTATTCAAAAGTACACACAAAATGATAAATTGTTCTTAATTCCAAGCCTTATAAACTAATGAGTGTTTTCAAAATTGAAATCTCGTAAATGTGGCCTATTAAAGTATAATTACTTTGTTCAGTCCCAAGGAAATCAAATTACATGTAATATATCATATCTTCGGCAGCTGCTCTCGTTCTCCGATATACAGGTTGAAAGAAGCTTGTGACATTTTGCATAATGTATGAATATAAATAAGAATAAATAGCTTAACAGCGTAATTACTCTTGATTATACTGGACAAACAATAAAAACCATAAATTTTATTTCGCAATATCTATTAAATAACTTTGCGCAATGTGGAAGAGATGTCTTTGTTGAACAAAGGTGTTAAAAGTGCCTGAAATACTCTGCTTTCAATACATTTTATGATCAATAACTTTTGCAATGTCCTTGTAGTTAATTTGGTTCAGTAATGTGACGAGTTTCATAGTTTTGTAACATAGTTAATTATGCCATAAAAATATCACACATTTATTCACAGTTTGATTCCAGAGAACGACTCGACTGGCCACATTTTTTGAAAGAAAAGGACAATGGGACCAAAACTTGGAGTTCCATTCCAAGCTTTCGCTTTTTAACTTTTTTTTTATACCTATCTTAAAAACACAAAAATTTTTACTTCGAAATTTTGGGAAAAACAACAGCGTTGAATTTTTTTTTATTTTCTTTTGTCGGTAAAACTGAAAAATTTAGTCCATCTTTCACGACAGAAAGCTGTAAAAGTGGTGATAGTCTTGAGACTAAATCTCGTCTACGAAAGCGTTGTCGTCTAGCGATAATTCACGCGATTATTAGCTTCTCCATGTAAACTTAATGCCTTCCGTAATTTAATGCTCAAAGGATAATACATGAGTAATGACTTTATGAGAATGTGTAAATGTTGTAAACTTCCCAAATGTCAGAATTACAGTTACGTTAAAGCATTAAACCGAGTGCGCAGTGTTCTTAGTTGGAAGGAGATGGTAATATTTTTATATACTCTCCTAGAATGGCTAATATAACGACCCGTAACGGTGAATGTGTAAACGACTATTGCTAATTGTATTTCGTGAGTTTGAGATTCTTTGTTTTACGAAACTGCAAAGATTTTTGAGAAATAGACGTTACAAATGAGCTAATTAGCACACATCGTGATGGAAGGAATTAGTGTTTAATTGCCCTCTTAGTTCATAATTTTTTTCCGAAGACGGAAGCTGTTTTTTTACTACATAAATAATTAGGCTTTTGTCTAACAAAACGACCATTAAAATTCTTTCCGAATTTTACAGATTTCAAGTGATATAATTTGTAGGTAAGTAGATTTTTAAAAGGTAATAATGGCTTTTTTATCTATTGTCACGTGAATGCAATAAAATATTATAAAGTTACCCGACGTGAGTTAACGAGGCCAAAGTCTTGTTAACACACTAACAGGTGCGCATTTAGTTGTTATGTACCTACACACGATTATATCCAATAATTATCGTATACAACTGTCCGCATTCAAGCAAAAAAGCCACTGCTTTTCAACAATTATATGTCATTTTAATGGCTATTTGAAAAAATTAAAAAAAATTCCAAACGTGTTGGCACAAAGGCTGATTACAGCTTGGTACCAGAGTACTTTACGATACGACAATAATAAATGTTAATTTGTAGCCCAACACTCCCTTTCTACAAACGTCTACAGCAATTCTGGAAAAACATGTCTCTTTATAATCAATAAATTTTCGATTATTTACGTAATTGAAAATTAAATTATGCTTATTTATTCATATTTAGCCGAGTCAAGGTGATATTTTCATATGATATTATAGAAAGTTGCTGGATTGTAATTAAAAGCACAATATTTATGTCGTGCTATCATCTGGTTTCTAGACGATGCAATTCGTTATTAATCCTAATTTTATTCACTTTTGATAGCGGTAACACT
This sequence comes from Tribolium madens, assembly GCF_015345945.1. Taxonomy (NCBI): domain Eukaryota; kingdom Metazoa; phylum Arthropoda; class Insecta; order Coleoptera; family Tenebrionidae; genus Tribolium; species Tribolium madens. Next base: position 1,243,632 of record NW_025401068.1, on the reverse strand, counting down.
GAATTGTGTGTATAAAATGTATTGTTGAAATGTGAATTTATCACTGATAGAAAGTTATTTATGACATTTTTACCATTATTAATTACTATAAATGCTGCTGATAAGCAATAATTAAAACTACAAACATGTATAAAATTATATGAAATTTGAAGTGTAGAAATACTCAAAGTCGTAAAATTTGAAAATAGTTCGAAGAGAACTTCCTCCTGCTGTGTGTTTCGTTTTTTATTTTATTACTGTGGACATTATTATAGTTTAATATGTTGTCTAGACTATCTCGAGTTCACGTGTAAACGTTTTCGACTGGTTGTGGTGATCTGCTCAACGTCTGGAGAGAAGCCACCGTCGTCGTTGAAGAGTGAAGAGGACAAGGCAAGATGATTTAAGACTATTGTCAGCTGGTACGAGTCAGGCGGGTAGCTGGTGCTTGACCCTCACTATTAAAAATATTAATATAGGCATGCAAAGTAATTCGAGAATGTAAATATAAATATTATAACTAGATATTTATCATAATTTCCTCTCTTCGTTTAGAAGGGCGCACAAAGTGACGGGCAGCTGTTTGTCAGCTGGGTTCACATATTAATGATCACTTTGTAATTAGCCACTTTAGCCACCATGTAACATTGTGCATACTACCACTTTATAAAGTGCACTTTTTGCAAGAACACTGGATAAAATCATAATTATCGACCACATTTGCAATTAAGAAAACTCTTTAATAAGCAGATTTTAATGTTTCCAGAAGTCATAAAGTTTATTTACAACTTTATACTTGAAATATACGAGCTCTCATTACAAAGTGTCTAAAAAAAAATTCTTCACAGACTATGGACATAACAATGACAGAGGTATTTCATTCCAAAATTATGTTTCTTAAATGTTGGTTATTTATAATTCTGGGACTCATCATTAAGATAACTACATAGTTTTTAGTGGTAAAAGCTTGAGTCGTGTGCTCTTCCGGTTTCGTATAAGCGTAACAGTGTTTCCGTCCCAAGATTAATGCAGAGATAGCTCAATATCAGTCGGATAATCTTCAGTAATTTAAAGATAATATATATCATAGTCGAGTCGACTCTTTTGACAAATAACGTCCTGCATATCTTTCCATCACATATAATGATCCGTCTAAACGGACCACTCCATGCTGCGACTCAAAATATCACCAATAGTATATTATATCACAAGGTAGAGAAGAGATTTTTTTATAGCCGATCTGTATATTTCTTGAAAGAAATAATAAATGCGAAGCTATAAAAATCATCTCTACCGTGTTTTATATAAAAAAAAATTCACTATACTGGCACATTTATTACCCAGAAATACAACGGTGAAAAATATAACCCTACTTAATGGACATGTTGCCTCTGACGTAACATGTAACTACTATTTTTGTTAATTCATTATTACCTACAGTAATTAATAACTTATCTGAGTTATTAACTTAAATTGAAACTATTATTTTCTTTTTATCGTAAATAAAGTTATGTCTTTTTTGTACCTTTGCAACTATTAAAAGAATTTTCTAACTTTATAATATGACATATTTGTTAAAATAACAAAGAAATTGCAAAGAAAAAAGAAAAAAGTGTTAAAATTTGCCTCACTACCGATAGTATTTTAACATGAATTAAACACATTTGTTGTTCTGACAGTTTTGATATAGACAGAAGTATTAAAATTGGAGTTATTCTGATGTTTTTAATGAGGAAATTTATTAAGTCTTTTTAATTTGATTTTAAATGAATTTCATCTCGATATACTCGTACTTCCGTTAGTACTTGTGATAGTAATAGTTTTCAATAATAATATTTTAGAAATATTTGTATCAATGTAATATTATCCTGGTCTCTATTTATCTTTAAAGAAACATTACAAACATCAAGAAACTCTTCAAGTCTAAATTTGCGGCTAAAAACAATGAAATAAATGTACCTACATGTAATAGGTATACGCCAGCTTTCAGGGGGTCTGGAGCCTTAAAGCTCTTGCTCCATAATGAAAATGATGATATTGACTACTAGGAGAGACAAACAACTTTACGACTTCTCGACTACTACATATCTACTCGTAAATAATGGTACATTTTACAGGTAGTAGTGATTTTTTTTTAATCTTGAGCTCCAATTCAATAACGTTTTGATTTATAATAAAAATAGATTTCTTTTGAACCAAAATTCCCTTTAGCTTTGAGATAACAAAAATATTTGTGACTTTGTAATTAGATGAGTGCTAACTTTTATTGTCCAAACATACAGAGTGTTACAGAACTCGCATCCCAGAGAAAAATTTCAAGTAAGATAAGATACCAGGAACAAGAAAAAAAGTTTGTAAAAATTCTATCTGTCAAAAAATTTTGAGATTTATTTTTTAGCATTTAACCTATTTTTATGTCTATTCAATCTTGTAATTTTTTTTTATAATTATTTAGTAAAGGTACAAACATTTTGCCAATAAAAGCCAGAAGTAACATTAAACAGAGTTACAATTTGGGATACAGCTTCCTTGTTTCTTCTTCTAATAGCCTATAGCACAAAAAACTAGGAAAATTATTTTTCCAACAAAAATAAATAAGAGTCAAAATGCAAAATTTAAACGCTCATAACTTGGAAATTTTTATAGACAGAATTTTTTTAACATTTTTTTCATGTTCCTGGTATCTTACCTTACATGGGATTTTATCTCTGGGGCGAAAGTTCGGGCGCACCCTGTATACAAAGATGGTTTGATTAATTTATATTAATTCAAAGTTCTCAGAGATCTAATTAAAATCAGTTTTAAATTTAAAACAATTTGAAGATTATTAATTGTTTAAGTTAGTGAACTTTCTTCTCCAAGAAACCCAGTTACGGTACCAGCACTCTAATTATTTATTTATTACCATTCTTCAGCGTTCACTTCCGTTTTATTAACAATTAAAGCCACCCACGAACACGAAAAATTATTCCATTTGTTACCATACTAATCATGTATTGTAATCGCGGCGAATTTTGTTTAAAGCCCGGTGAGAATTCCGCGTTTCCACACGCTGGAATTCATGTTTAAAAATTAGTATATATTTTCGGGTTTCTAGCAATCTCTCATGTGGACCAAGCTTAATAATTGACGGCAGGTCGCGAGCTGCCATTATCATGGAATTATCGTTTCAGTTTAGACCGCGGGTTCATTAATTATTGGGGGAATTGGTGACAGGCTAGGTGAGGTGGTGGTGGCGGCGGCGGCAGCCTCCCGTGGGGGCGTGGTGCTAGCAGCATCTGCCACCGTATCGATCGGTGGTCGCAATGGCGCGACGCGTCTGCTGTCGTTCGGAAACGACAACCCACGTCAATTGCAAACCATCGCCCACATTCCGGAGCCTTATGCAAAGGAAGAAAAGAATAAGAAAAAAGAATGAAGCTAAAATAATATTTTCAAACGTTTTTGGTAAAAACTGACAAACACTCCTACAAATAAATTCTATTTTCCACTTCAACAGACGTGGTTTTGTAATTTGTAAAAACTAAAGACGTTAAACTACGTCCTTTTAAAAAAAAATTGAAGAAATGCACTACAGCTAGTAAATGGGAATTATCTTATTTAGACTACTTCCGCAATTACTTTTTCATAAGTACGAAAGATTCTTTACCTTTTAACACTGTCTCGTACCTATATGAAGCACAGTTTTAAAAGACAAATAAATATCTTTTCCATTCTCATAATTATGTTGAATAAGGAAATCATTTTAGTGCGATTTGGTTCTATTTGCCGTTACTTGAAGGAATAGCAACAGTAAATTAGTCACCATCTCCCATGTGAAATGAACGCCATTCTTTAAAATGTTGAAAACAAATCAGCCAAATATTATTTTGGTAATTATTCTAGTTTAAAGTGACCAACCGTCTTGATTTAGCCAGGACATGTTTAGGTTTTTATTGTCTTGACCTGTTTTACGTTTATGTCCTGATTTTCCCCAATTTAAGGATATACACATCTAAGTGGGCAGTTTTTGAGATTTTCATTTGTAGCGAAAACAAAGTGTCTTTCAAGTTAAAAAAAATTCTTTTCGTCGTCATTTCAAGTGGTCACTACAAAAAAACTCAACTGAAAGTAGAAACACTTAAAATCGCTTATAATAACCAAATAAAATACCTATTATAAATATTTCATATTATACCTGCTAAATATTAATTTGGCTTGCATAGATTTTTTTTAATATGTGCAGAGAATACGAGTAATGGAACTTTCAATGCAATTCATACAAAAAAAGATTGATATTAACACAAAACAATGAATTAATATGTAAATTGTTAGATAGGGTTATGAGATAGGTTATGTAGATTGTTAGATAGGGTCCAAAAATTAATGTTTTTCATGGCAATATTTTGCATCCTATGGGTATTCTTATATTATTACCTATACCTACTTAAATTTCTATACAGTTACATTGATAAGACCCGTTTTATTATTTTTTATTTTGTGTTTTGGATTTTTTTTTTTTTGATTAATGTATCCTGTTTTTAAATTTTCTGAAGTTGGTCACCTTAACTAATTTCAAAATAATTATTAAAAATATAAATTACTTATCTAAAAACATGGTAAATTTTTTACTATTCAACTTTGCCATTTAAGTATGTAGTTTATTTAATATACATATCAGGTAAACAGAAAGTATAGAACCAAACCTTTTAAACTATGATTTTTTGAAAAAACTAAGTAATTGGTGACGGATGATAAGCTATACTTATAAAAATGTGGACATTTCTCAAGAATACCTACAATTTTTCGATATTTTTGTTTTGTTTTTGAGGTTAAAAAGTGTTTAATTTTTTCAAATGACAACCCACTATGAAAGTTTTATGATCTAAGCACTACAACCATCTACATTTTATTCAATTGTTACAAAAAAATCATGTAAGTTTCACACCAACAACTTAACAACAAAACAATTTCATTATCAAAATACTCCTAATACTTTCTGAAGGCAAATAATAATTTTTAAAAAAGTTTGCCTCAATACTTTTTATTCACCTTGCATATTGTAGTTTCACGTTCTTCTTTTTAAATTTTTCAATTCTTCCTTAAAGCAACACAAAAACTAAAAATAATAAATAATACATCTCATGAGAAGTGCGCAAGCGCACTCGTCGGTCAAAATTCTCACTCGCGTATAATGATGCATTTCTATGACTTATAATATAATGTACTATTTTAAGTTTTAATTTGTTTTCATAAAACTAACCTACAAGTGAGTATGTGTAAAATAATGTCAAAGCTGGCTGTAAATTTTCGTTTGAAACGGCCCATTTGTCCATTTCTCCGCTGGAAATTTTAAAGGAAACGTATTGTTGGGCTCAAAACCTTAGAGGGTTAAAAATTCAAACGCAGTTGTCACAACACTAATTTCAAGGATAATATCCGAAAGTGACATTCTTCAGGACACCGTAATAAATTGAACAAGCCTTAAAATCGTATCGCAGCAGGCAGTGCATTTTCTAGAAAACCAAAATAACAATAGTTAAAGATAAGAATGAAAAATAAACAAAACTGAGTGATTGTAAAGAGAACAGCGGGTGGGTGTGCAATAAATCACACACTTCATCGCTAGCCAAGGTTTTGTGTGCTAGGTGGGTGGCTCAGACTAGATTTAACAAGTGTGTCCATTTACGACCAGTTTTGTCTCGGACATCCTCGGACGTGATGCACTTTTATTGCACTTTACATAAATATTGTCAATGTGACATCGTAAAAGTTAGAAAGCGATAAATCCATTCAGCACCCAAAGTGACCTACATGGAAGGTGGATTAACAATACTAACAATAGGGAGATAAAAAACACAAAATTTGGCCTTCGATAAATGCCACCACTAAGTTTATTGACCAATTAAAAATAATTTAATTAAGACTGAGGATTAAAAGTGTTTTGGTCAAGGTTTTCTCAGTCTAGAATCCGGGTGTATAATTGCAAAAAATGACCCCAATATTTCCATTTTAAATGGTCATAATAATTAGTCATAATTAAGCCGAGTTGGTGTAGCATTTTTGTTAGTTAATATTCACCGTTTCTATAATGTTACCGTTCTCTATTATCGCACTACTTCGATTACCATCGAAATTATAGAACAGGACTGCAGTATTATTATCTGTCTATTGGCAAAGTTTGCCGCTTTCGATATTAGCGTTCTCAATTATCGATGGGAACACGGACTAGCACACCTGTCACCGCAAAATGCGTCGATATAAAGCCGCCGCCGCCAACCACCCCCCGACTGTCACACTCAATCATGGCGGCGGCTTTGCCATGATTAATACATTATCATGCTGTTTGTTGATTTTTACAACTTTGAAAAATAAATGTGCAGCAGAATCTTATACACTTATAAGTCTTATCCTTCACATAAAATGGTCGTTTTTAAAATCAGTTTTTATTAATCAAAATAATTTTCGACAGCTCGAACACAGTTTTGTAAATGACAAAGAAGCTTATTTAAATCTTTACTGCAAAAGCACAGATTTCTAGAAGCAAAGAATCCACTCAAAGCATTTTATAACCGTTCTTGAAAATTTTTTCAGGAACACATTAGACCAGATTTTTGAAAACGAAAAAAACCAGTAAAAAAACCCAATGTAAAGTCTGTTTCTTTTTAAACAGTCTTAACGTTGACACCCCTAACAAATTCATTCATGGTAATTTTAACAAACGAAGTTGGCAGTCCCGGTTTTTGATTTAATTTATAAAAAAATGTCATTAAACTTCACCACATGAAAACTCAAAAACGGGGACAAATTGGGTATCGTAAACAGTTTTTCGAAATTTGAAGACAAAAAGTGTGCAAGCAGAAGTCAGAAGAAAATCACCGCTAAAATTTAGACGCAATTTGTAATGCATTCTCTAATTTATAGTAAGAAATTGATGAGAATATACAACATAAACATCAAAGAGAAAGAACACAATTAAATTAGTAAGTCTGGTTGCACCGTTTTTGAAGAACTAGTTGAAAAATTAACAATTTTGAAACTAAACTCGAGAGAGAATTTAGAAAATGCATCAAATTTGAGCTCATTTCAATAAATTACACAAAATTTATTGCCGATCTTCATAAACTCTGCTTGTATCTTTTGCTAAATATTTTTTTTCTATATACACACTCTTTTTCATTAAAGTTTTTGTAGTTAGAAACACATTTTGTCCGCAACATTGTACTTACTTGCAATTATAATACTGTGCGATCAAAAAAAAAAAATAAATTAGAGTAGGCGATGAAAGTCCTTCAGATGCCAATCCTGATTTTTGACATCAAATGTCAGCGGAAACTTTGACAAGTTTGCGTTTTATTCCTTTTTAGTGAAATAATGTTCACTTTAGAGCAGAAAATTTTTATTGCTGTACAAGACCAAAACGGTGAATGGTGATTTTCACTTTCAGTTTGTGTGGACAATTTCCAACCAGATTCTCAGCCAATGTGTTGCCAACTGTAGAATTTAATCGAGGCCTATACTCTAATTAATTTTTTTTTGATCGCACGGTATATTATTAGCACTAAATTTTGTCATTAGGTATTGATGTCTGTCCTCAGGTATTTGATTATAAGTCTTACAAAAAGCAAACAAGCACACAAGATTCATAAAAGTCAAAATTTTGATATCACAACATGAAAACATAACCATAATTTTTTAACAAAATTTCAACAGACAAAAACAAAAAAACAAACAAAATGTGTGGCTATGCAGATAAGCTGCTACCAACCTTTTTCACCAAAATTTTGACTTTGTAATTTCCATTTAAAAAAAAAACAAACTATAGTTTAAATCAAACTTTTTTAAATCAATGCTATGGTGTTTGTGTAAGTTTTTTTTCTAATTGCAAATTCTGTAAATTCTGATCCAAAACGTAATGTCGAAGCTGAAATGTAAACAGTTGGAGCAAAAATGTAGATTTTGTTGACTCGTGTTATTAAAAAACAATTTGTGTTATCATTGGGGGATCAAAAGGCGCGCAATTTACCGATTGAGTTATAAAAGATCTCATCTATAGGTAGGTATAGTATGTAGGCATGGGTTTGGAGTACAGGTGCCAAGATGGCTTCGATAGGCCCAGCAACTTAATTGCCGGATAACTCTATCACCATTGTTTATGGGACGTGGTTTTACTGCCGTAAAAGTGTTCGATTACATGCATAAGTACTCGCTTTTATGACAAGTCACTGTCCTATTATAAATTTTAGCTCGATTTCCAATATACCCGCACCACACACGGCGTCGGTGTTATTATTTGGCATTATTATTGTCTCTGTGTTTCTCTAAGACCCATTTAATTGGATCGGAATCAGAGTTCCATTTTGTAATTTTTGCGGGAAGTTGTAATAAGGTTGTCTAACAGAGGCGGAAAGCCGAGCGTGATTTGATTTAGAGGGAAACTGAGCCGTAATTAACTACGTAGCTCAGTGCAGAGAATTAGGGAGCCATTTCCAGACACATTTCCAGAGATATTTCTGCCTGAAGAGTATCTAATTCAGATCGGCTCTTGTTTCGGCCGCCCCTCGAGTTGTCTTCATTGATTTCCCTCCTGCTAAAGCTCACTAAATTGCTTTTTCCTCTTCCCCTGCCTCTTGTAAATACCGGATTCCGGAGGTAATTTATGGTCAAGGTGGAAGCTGCCCCCGGACAATTAATACTCGATACATCACCGGCATTGATTCCTGATCGACGATTACGTAAAAATTTGATACTTTCACGCATTGCGCCCGCACAATATTTTACATCTAGTAGCGACAGCCTGTGTAGGCTGCTGATTATATTTGAAATGTGTACAAATGTAACAAACACGTCGTTTGGGAGGACAGATGTGAACCCGGGACAATAGCAGTAACGAGGTGGCCCATAATATCTCACAATTCTTCCTACTTTCAACTATGCATTTAGTTTTTACAGCGTGTGTCTGTTGCTGATCATAAACTCTTAACCTAAGCTCTAGTTACGTCATTATTTAAACAGATAAAGCAACCACAATCGCGAAACTGTCACACAATGTCGAGTTGCAAAAAATGATAGAGATAAACTTTATGTCAACTGCAATATCAGCAAATGCAATTGTTGCTCCTAGTGAGAATTACTTTTTTTACAATCATATGTGAAGTTAAACCTCACACTTCGAAATCAATACGCAAAGTTAGTCATTTTTTTGTTAAGGGCACAGCAGTGCGAAAGTTGCTCATTTCACACACTGACGGCGTTTCACGCATATCTCAGGCTAGATAGAAGTATAACAACTACATTTGATGTATTTTAAAGAATTAAAAGGGCTTTAAACTTAATGTTGGTTTAAAATGTGAAATTTTTGTCAACTAGTCCGTAGTAATCAGCACATTCTAAATAATATTTAATTTAAAGCTCGTTTAAATTCGATTATGAAACTAGCCCTTAGCTAGTCCAAATTTCCAATTTTTTTAAATCAATAATACTCAAACCTTTACCTTCATCATACTTCAAATAAAATTTCGAAAGACGTTCAAATTAGGTAAATTCACAAGTGCTTTAAAATCAAATGCCGACAGTTTTTTTGGAGTCATTTTTAATCCATTGTACCTATTTTAAGAACGAAATTTTGTTTCGTTTTTAAGGTATGCAATTTTTTGTTTTAAAGTACATTGCAACAATCTATAAAAAAATCGAAAAAAATTGACTTTAGCTTAGATACAAGTTGTAATCCTTTGGCCATAGTCTTTGTCAAAAAAATATTTCAAAGTAGGTCGCCATTTAAAATAAATAATAAATTTTGCAGAACCCAAAAACAAATACAAATCTCCAAAAATTTATTCTTGAAAAACGATTACATTTTTATATTGAAATAAAAATTATTATCGATGGCTAAGCACATAATAATTGTATGTCCATTTATGGCATAAATTTACTTAATATGAAATTGTCAATGATGTAAATAATCATTAATATTTTGTAATTTTAAATTATTAAAATAAATTTCTCGAAATCGTAAATATTAGACATAGAATAATTGTGCGCTTAGCAATCGTTATCATCTTTCCACATTTTATTGCTAGTCTTTTTAGACGTGAGTCTAATAAGAATGCCAGAATGAGTAATTTTCAAAACTTCTTCAATCTAATCCATAATAATTAGAAAAACAAATTTTTAAAGTACAAAAGAAATACGCAAATTATAACCTAATATTTTTTTGATTGAAAATAATATTTGCTTAATTACCACTAGTAAAACTGTATTGTCATTTTAGTAAAGTATTTTTACTTACTTTAGACGAAAATATCACTTTTTATTACTAAAAATTCTTCATAATCTAATTTTATTACAAAAACTGAACTGTGACATTCTATATACCTAGTGTCGATTTTTCATAAGAAGAGTTTTATCCAAAAACATAAAAATATCGTACCTACCTATTATTAACGAAAACTCAGACAACGTGTTAACAAGGACTGAAGTAACTGGTAGCAGGTGTAAACAGTTTAATGTTATGTAAATGTTACAATCTTAAATCTGCATATGTTTCCTCATAATTCGAATTTACTGATAAAATTTATTTCAAAAGAAATATATCTTGTACCAAATTAAGACCTGGAAAAACAAACCATCCATTAAAAGTAAAAAGTCAGCTCGATGAATTAACAATAAATATTAAAAAAATTAAGAATGTAGATACTTTTAGCTTACAAAATATTGATAATAGTAGATTATGTTATTAAGGAGAAGAGTGATATATTAAGCTGAACATTTATTTTTCTGACCGTATTGAGGCAAATAATTCAGCTGAGCTACATACTTTATTCACAAACCTTTTTAGATGAATTATAAAAATGATGAGCAGGTATATTAAAATTAGTATACGCTTATAGGCTTAAAAATAAAACTTTTAACAAAGTAATCTAGACACAAAAGTGGCACTTTATTGCTAGACCTAAGTCTTAAAAAGGCCAATCTCCATTTTCATTGTTCTGAGATATAAATTGCGCAAGTTTTAAAAGCAATATGACTGTAATTTTAAATGGGCGAATAATAATGTGTGAATAACTCAACAACAGGAGACTGGCCTTTTTTGTATCTATCTAAATGAACTCGAAAATTTTATCGTGTTGATGATATCTCATATCAGTCATATCTCAAAATCGCTGAAAGTGGAGATTGGCCTTTTTAATACACCGATCCAGAATGACGTATCTTGTTTTTAATAATTAATTAATTAAATTAATAACACTAGAAGGTGGGAGTTAATAATTATACACAAAAGTAGATGTTATTGTTACAAAGAATAGTTTGTAGTTTCGTGTTACAAATGAAATAAGACTATATGCCCTCTCATAATTGGGCTATAAAAGTAAGTAATAAAAAGCATGAATTTAGTAGAATTGTGATAATTCCCGCCGAAATAAATTTGTTTGTGTATAGGTATCTGAAAAAAATCAGAATCCACCTTAAGCAGGGTTCTCCTGGTATGCACCTTTTTTATTATCAGCCTTTTAATCTGACATGTGTCATATATCTTTCTACCATTAAGTTCTCATTGTATAGAGGAAAGAACAGTCTTAGAAGGTTTTACGTTTGAGTTAACGCCAGATACGTGTGGAATATCATTAGACATTCGTTAACATATTTTCACCGATAAAAAACAAGGTTGTTTTCGGGAAATAAATAGAAATGTTAAAATAATCAATTCAAGTTTTGTCTTGCGTCGCGTTTATTAGCAAAGAATCATAAAAGCGTGTCGGCAATAGCACGGCTATTAGTAATTTACATTCGGTATTGTGTTTCGGAATTTATTTCGGTAATGATGCGAGACCTAATCATGACCGCAACTTATGGCTTGCCGATCCTAAATCAACACGTTGTTGTTTTCCGAAAAGTTCTTTGCCGACCCGCTGAGCTGCTTATTCGAAATGTCATACGTGTCAAGTTTTAAGACCGAAATGAATGACCACTCGACTCCAAGATGCTAGTTCTACGGTTTCTTCATCACAATTATAAGTTTTTGCAAAGCCAAAGGTACTCTTGCGTAAGTGATGGCTACCGTTGCGAGACGTAATAATACTAATTTCTTCTCGAAAGTGTTAACAAAAAATGAGGAATACTGTAATAAATAAGTAGGAAAAAGCGACGAGGTTTAATGATGAAAACCAGTGAGCGGATGCGACGATATACTTTACAATTGACCGACAGTTGGGGCTTACACGCGATCTGATCATCAACTATGCGACATTTGTATAACGCCAACTTTGTATATTTACACCCGGTGAGTCGCTTAGAATAATTGAGGGACACTCGAAATTACGAGTAATGCAGGACCAGAGCTTTATTTACGTTTTTTTTGGTGCCCGAACACAAATTACCAAAAATTGACTATCCGACACTTTCTTCAACACTCCACTACAGCTGACTCTATTCGATTAACTTTCAAGTTTCAAAAATTGAAATGCTATACTTTTACCAAATTTATTCTCAGATTAAGCTTTAGGTTTATATTCTTTAATGCTAGTAAAAAATAAAAAAATGTTTAAGCTGTTTTAATTACCACATCTTATTTATTAATTAGGTGTGTAGGTATATTAAAGATGACCTAAGCAAAATAAACTTTGGATAAACACACCTTTCAACACCTTGAAATAAATTTACCATCAAATGAGATGATGATGAAATTGCTTTTTCTTAGAAAAATCAAAGTTACATTTTATCTAAAATTGGGTTCTAGATTTAGTAACTAAATAAAAATTTGTAAAATACGTAATTATGTATTTTAAATAATGTTAATTAACAGTCTTTTGTTGAAGTAGTAAAAAAAATTAAACTATTTTGGTATTCCTATGTAACAACACTTCTGACGCATTAAACGAAATTGTTCTAATGGAATTTTATGGTTAATTTTTTGACGTTTCGAAAAACCAATAGAAACATTCAATTTTAGTCATTTGTGTCTCTTTTAGCCAATCAAAACAAAATTATAGCGGAAATTTTCCACTTACAAAATTGCCGTAAAAGAGAACAATTTTTTTTTTATTTGACGTCTGATTTTTGATTGTAAACGTTAAAAAATAAATCCGTCAAATACCATAAGGGACTTGTTATTTGATGATATAATTCCTTTTATCTGCAAACGTCAGAAAAATGATGCTTTTATGACTAAATGACACAAGTAAAAGTTTTACTTTTCAGCCATGTAGTAAAAACACTGTTTTTCGCCTAAGCGTTTTTCACTTTTACCTAACATTTACTATGACATTTACCAATGTTTGTCTTTCTTGTCTCTTTCGCTGCTTCAGGAATCATGGTGTAGATTATCAGCATTCGACATTTTGAACCACTATAAACTATTTACACTAGTTATTCATTTTATTATTTTATTTTGGTCATTTATTTCATAATTATTGTGTTGCTCTTTTCTCCCCCATCTGAATCGATTGCAAATAGTATGTGTTATTTGGAGTAAAAGTACAGGTTTATGTGGCTCAGTTGAATCATTAAACGTTAAAATAAACGTTCAGCTTTGGCACATAAACTATCATTTTAACTCCTAATAACATAATATACTATTTTTTATGAATAACAAATTAAAGATTCTAACCACGATAAAAACTTAGTAAAGTCCTTGTAATAAAAATAACATTGTATAGTGATACACATTCATGCATAAAGTAAATATTAAAATAAACAAAGAAATAAAAAATAAAACAAATTAATACATCTAGTACAAAAGTACGTAATTCGTTCAAAAATTCGTCATAAAAAGTATAAATGAACGATAGAATTCATATTCACATATCGTAATTTAAAATATATATCGAGTAAGTAAAAATATACAGCGTAATTCAAAAAGACCGTACAACCACTTGTATAAATTACTTTCAAAATTGCAAACACAAATGTTGTATCAATTTTCCATAGTAGTTCTAACTCTCCAAAAGTGTAATATTAATATTAAATTTTTATTAATTAGAGAAAATCATTTTGTGTTTTTTAGTAAAAAAGTTAAAACATGCGTCTAAAATATTAAAAAATAAATGAAATGTGCATAAAACCCCTGTCAAATTTAGAGATTTTCTCAAGAGGTAAAGTTTGCAACATCAAATCAAAAATTTGTTCGTTTTTATAGTAACAAACGTTTCAAATTATAGAGTGCAGACATAAGGTGGTTCAAAATATACTGCAGCGTTACCAATTTGTGCTATCTTTAAATATTCCTAGTTTCAAAATCACGCGACCTAAAAAAATTATAAAAGCAAATCTGAGCTTCTGCAAGTAGTCATACGAGTAAAGCTCGTATCCATAAACATTAAATTTTAACGACCTAGGCTATTATTGTTCTCATAACAAGCATGAAGGCAGTGCAGATATGATCGAATAACAATCAAGTAACACAAAAAACATTTAAAAATTTATATGCAATAAGAATCATAGACACCAACCCACTTTATCACCAGAAATTATTTTTATGTATACGGAATATTTCAGAAATAAGTTGCAATACAAACTATAGCTATGAATGCTGATGTTTTTAAACTAATGTTAAATAGTTTTCGAACTTTAATTTCTTTGACAAAATACTCTTTTTTAATATTTATTACCCAAAATCTATAAATTTTGTATAACTACCTATACATTTTTGACAATTTTATTTTTACCAACTCACTGCAACACGCGGTGTAGATATTGATGTTAAACTTTTTTTAGTTATTTTTTATAATACATATTGTAATTTCATCATCAATGAATAATAGTGAAGATTATTTAATGTTGTAAAAGAATACAAATAAAAATTTTCATAACATAAACAAATTCTTTTTTTGCGTAATTTATTTTGTTATTTAACCAAATAGCTCTTATAATTCCAACGTCGCAACTGTGGACATTTAAATTTTTCCACGCTGATAGATGATATTTACTTGTTATTTATTCTACGAGTTTGAGTGTAAATCGGACGCATTATTTCACCGAATGGATTTTTAAACCACGAGTGTAACGAGTGGTTTATCATCCACGAGGTGGAATAAAGCATCCGATTCACACTCAAATAATCTGACGTTTTGTATTGAGAAATGCCAAACAGTTGTCAAAACTTCCTTACACGGGAGAAAAACAGTAAATTTTGACAGTGTCGAAGAATAAAAATATGTTTCTACATTGTTGTAAAATCGTCAATGCGTAAAATTTTTTTTTCTTTTTCTACATTATTCCTGTTCAAAGAACATGCCCAAGTAAAAAAATTAAGTGGTAATTGTTGTAACGCCACCTTATGTAAGAGATATTATAATTATAAATGTATTAAAAATGTACAAGTGTTAACCTCCCTTGTACAAACCTTATCACAAAAAAATGTAATTTACGCACGTGTTTGCGTATTTTTATCAAAATATTTGTCTTTGCGATAATTTTACACTAATAAAGATGTTATCCTGTAATTAATAACAAGTAAAGGTTAAAACAGCGAATATAGAATGTCTGTTATCAGAGTAATGGCCAGGAAAGTGTGTACTTATGTATTGTCCATACTATTTATCACATCTACTTAACTTTTTTCAGTATTACAGTAATTAGCGTTATTGTTAGGAGTCAGTTGTTGTATATGCAATTGCATCGTGTTTGATCCGTTGGAACAGCTTGCGTGCAGTTTTTCATCATATGTATCCGTTTAAACTTCTTTGTTCATTGTAAGCAGTCATTCAACCGCAAAATTGCTAAATTATTTGCGAACATCATTAAGGATGCAGTCACAGATTCCTATAGAAAGCAGCCGTAAAATCAAGCAACAACAATGTTTATCGAATTTAGATTGCTCTTACAAGGTTTCAGTTTCGCGATTAGTTCCTATTTGAATTAATCAAGCTCGTAATTGCTCCGTTCTGATGGCTTAAGCCGATAATGTCGATGTTACAAGTCAATAAATAGAATCAACCCCATGGTACATGAATAGGAAGTTGATTGTGATGTAACAAGGGTCCACCCCCTCCCTATCATCACAAGTGGCCCTCTAACGCCTCTATAAATCCGATAAATATTTTATCGGACAAATTGCCCAATTAAAAGGGGAAAATATGAATCAAATGATTGGAGAAAAAAGTCGTATCATTAGAGAAAACAATCTAATTAAATTGGACTGTGCACGAGCAGCTACTGGCCTCATCTCATCATTACTCCAACAATGGTGGCAACGTTCCGGAACAAAATCTTCGCTCTTGTTCACGCCACTATACTCCAGTAATTTTCTCGAACTTGTTACGCATTTGATGTGAAAATGGCTACCTACCTCCCAGTTTTGGTGATGATCATTTCCGTTCCAAGATCGTGGAATTTGTCCCAGAGGTCTTTGGTTTCGAGATGACATTCGACGTTGAGCAACTCGTCGCAGTTGCACGATATTTTTGCTTTCGAATTGGGTTTTTCTTGGACTATGTCGGGGGATTCCCGGTCTAAATCGGCCGGTTCCGAACCACAATCTGAAATTGCGGGAGATTGTCGAAGTTTGGGTTTTGAAATTCTCGCGGATTCGCTGTCCGAACATTCCTCCACGTCAACTTCTATATCATCGTCCTCCAAGGGATCCTCGATGTCGGGTGAGCTGGATCGTGAAGCGGCACCTGGAAAGTTCACTCAAATCAGGGCTTGATCGTGATAGGGAAGTGTTAATCCAGCCATGCATTTTTTTTAAACTAGTCCAATTCATATGTACAGGGTGTCTAAAAAAATGTTGTAATTCCCTAAGTCAAAATAATTAAAAAGTTCCTATGTCCGGAAATGCTTCCTGAAGATGGCAGGAAAAAAGCCTTTTTTTTCTTCAATTATTTTAGTGATTGATAAATATAAATTTACAAAAGTTTGCATCCAGAGTAATTTTGACGCTGAATCAAAAATTGTGTAATCTAAATAGAAGCGGAGGCACTGAGTTTAATCTATTTAAGACGTAAAATTTTAGTGTGGAAAATATATTTGAATTTTTGTAACAAATTCAAACTCCGTATTTAATTTTTTTCAAAAAATATTTATTATGTTACTTTTCTACGACGCGACGCACCTTTTCCCGAAAAACGAGATTTTTTATAATACGCGCACCGGCCTTACGATAATTCTGAAAATCAAGCCCCATAATGTATTTTCATATAAGGTTCGATCGATCTAGGTCTATAAGGAAGCATTTGTGGACTCATGTTAGTAAAAACTTTTTTTCTTATTTTGACCTAGAAAATCATCCCCCAAAATCTTGCAATCTTTTTTTCCGAAAACCCTGTAAATACAAATTTCCAATTTAGTTTTAAATTTCAGAAAATATACAAGGTGTGTCAGAACTTGCGCCCCAGGAAAAATTTCAAGTAAGATAAAATACATGGAAAAAATGTTTAAAAAATTCGACCTGAAGAAAAATTTTGACATTTTTTATTTCTATTATATTCCGTTAATGATACTGATGATTTTGTATATGTTTTTATATAATTATTTAGTAAAGGTACAAAAATTTTGCCAATAGAAACCACAAATAACATTAAGCAAAGCTACAATTTAGGATACAGCTTCCTTGTTTCCTTTTCTAATAGCCTGTGGCAAAAAAACTTAGAAAATCATTTTTCCAACAGAAATAGAGTGCAAAATTTAAACTTTCACAACTTCAAAGTTTTATAGATGGAATTTTTTAAAACATTTTTCCCATGTTCTCTGGGAGTGAGAGTGGCACAGCCTGTATTTTTCTTTAATGCAAAGTACACATATGATTGTCTAAAATTTTTGAATAAGCAAGTATCTTCCAATTTGTGTAGTAAAATTAAATAAAATTACATGCCACTAAGTCCATTATCTAGTAATACAGCGTGGTTATAATAATTGCCGTAATACAATTAAACTGATAGGTACAAATGATTGAACATCAAGAAACAGAAATTGAAGAATTAGGTTTTGTTAGTCATAAAACAATTTCAATTAGACAATAACTTGTTCTTACATGCGAATGATATCACTTATGCATGAAACAGAAATCAAAATAATGGTTTTCAATTATTTCATGTCTTGGTAAAGTGAAAATGTAATTTTGCAATTCCGTTTGAGAAAATATTAATTATGAACTGTTATAACCGCACCTCTCTTATTATTTATCCCTAATGTCCCATTTTGTTACGGAATAAAAATATGTAATTATTGTTAAACTCAGAAAAATATAGAAAAAAAAGACATGAATACCTCTTTATTTATATAGTTAAATACCAACACGTATTTTTTTTAATATTTTTTTTTACTACTGGTATACATATTCTCATACCTATTCAGTTGAAGTAATTTACGCTTTTTCAAATTTTAGTTTTTTATAGCTTTGTTCACCACCATATGCATAAAAATTGAATAATTACATCCATTCATCATTAATATTGAGACATATTTTAATAAATAGTAAAAGTATACGTAAAAAATGTCGTAAAAGTTGATGACTGCCACATAAATCCTGTTTGACGGGTTTATTTTTAAAATTTAATAAGGGTAATAATTTTGAAAAACTTGACTGTATGAAACAATTTGTCTGTAACTGATAATTAGATACTTTTAATCGATTAATTTATTAAAATAGTGTAGATAATTACTTGCAAGTACAAAATTCCTTTTTAGTAGTTTGTTAACTTTAATAGAGGTTCTGGGATTGTTAATCAAGTTTAATCTTCATAGGTATCATACACTAATTATCAGTTAATTACTTCGTGGAGTAATAAAAATAAAATAGGTGATAATTAGCTATTAGAGGTTTGTTAGGAAATATTTACACCATCGGTGTCTTGCAAACGACAACTACTTTTTAATTTAAACTGAAACAACATTTAGAGAATATGTAAAAATATCATATTTTGTGACCACTATTATTATAGTATAATCTTCACAAAAACTTTGATATTGTTTATAAATAAATAAAATTGCCCTAAACAAAAACCCCACTAACACGTGGACATTGACACTCAGAAACAATTTTGTAGATTTTACAAGTCTAAGTAATATTCTTTATTAAAAATCGATTTTCTATATTATTGAAACTTGGCGCAGTCGCAAATTTTTTTATCATGTTTTTTGAAACTACGAGTTTTCTTTAAATTAAGTTTATTGTTTAACTCTCAAATTAGAAACAAACAATTAAACTACATATTCGAATGAATTAAAAATCTTTTTTTAAGGAAAATCAATTATTACATCCACTGTTTTACCTCAAATTAACAAAAACGGAATTGAAAAATGGAGAGACAATTTATTAGGAATCGTTTATTAGTATAGTTTGAAAATTTGGTGAAATAGAGGCGTTTTTTATTGTAAATATAATATGGGAGGAATATTTTAAATGCAAAGGTAGCAACAAAGCTTCTTTCTTTTTGTAAAATGGAAGCTTGTACAGTTTAGCCAGTACAAATATCATAAGTAATAACAAATGTCAACAATAAAAAGTGACATAGACATTAAGTACACTTTACTGCCTATCGCAATCATAATTTGTTAGGTTTATTAGAACCCTGAATGTCACGACTACCTACATCAGTTTAAATTTTGTTCTTAAGTGAAATTATTAAAGTAAGACCAAGGTGTAGCAATAAAAATTGTAATGAGGTCAATAAAACAAAGTCGGAGGCTAGGTAATGAGGTACAATTGGTTGAACTGACCGTCGCCTGGCAGTTCTCTGGCGTCGGCGTCCGGCGGCGCGACGGCTCCTCTGGCCATAATCGCGGCGATGGAAAAGTCAGTGGCGCGCGTCTTCGCCGTGGGCACAAGCAACCCAGCGGCTGCACTTTCCTCGGGCATCGCACCGAGTAGCATCACAAACACTGGAAAGTCACAAGTCACAAAGAACCCATGCACCGTCAGTCAACAACACATGTCCAGTACAACTGGTACCCACTGAAAGACTGACTGGTCGGGGCCGCGGACCGGCGGCGCTGCAAAAGGGGGCGTTCCTCGGGGCGGGGCTTTCGGAGGCGTGGAGGGTTGTGTGTGTGGTCTGCTATCAGTTTCGCGTGACTTGAGCTATCAATCAGAGGCTGTGGTAGCAGTGGCGACATAGTCTGTAGACAGGCCACTTGATATCACTCCCCGGATTCCCTGGGCCACCCACCGGTCACCGCCGGCAATCGCCAACCCGGCCATTGCTGCCCATTATAAGCATGTACTCCACTCATTCAATAGTCCTACTATTCATTCCGCTGACGCTGACGCCTGTCTCACGCACGTCAATTATTACACACATTGCCAGATGCGCATTCTACTGGAGGAGGACGACGGACATTGGCTTCGGATATAAGATGACGAGGTGGTTTTAGCACTAATGCAATACGATTAGCTTGCTTCCTTACGACTTGCAACTAAGAATTTATTTTTCTACATTGAAAAGTACCAATTAAATACATTTCTAATTATAACTTATCAAAATACCAAAAAGACAGATTTGATGAGCGCAATGTAGATATTTTAAGTATAAAATTATCATCTTGCTCTATTGAAATATATTATTTTTCCAACACTAATATCTTAAACTGTTTCTATACCTACTACATTTGGATTTGAAATTTAGATATTTTTCCATATGCTTTTTAGACACTAATGCCTAGCTTATCTGTTATGCTTCCCCTATTATACGCTCTTCTATAAAGTACGTCGTCAACCACAACGTATTTTATAAGTACATAAAATATGATGTACCTACTTTTATATTGGAATTTTGTCAATTTTGATATTATTTTGACAAGTTATTTTATAACAATTTTTAAATTTTTAAATTTAGTAAAATTTTTGATTCAATATTAGCAGTGTTAGAAAAAGATTTTTATAGTTTAAAACTCTTATTGTCATAATTGCTAGTTTTTGAGAATCAGCAAAATCAACATCTTCAACATTTTTTAAACATACATACTAATTAAAATTCTTTGTACAATTTATTCATATAATACTCCTACTAAATGCGTATTACCATACCTACCAGATAATGCACATGTTCACGTTATGAGTATTTTCTAAACCTCTATATAATATCTATATTTAAATCTCGGTGTAATATATTAAGATACAAGTTGCAGAATAAATTTCTTTTTTAAATATTTCATAAGTCTCACAATATAAAAGTTTTACTGTATAAACGTCTAGGATATAAAGAATGCAATAACAAAAAAAGGCTTAAAGCCGCAAAATAGAATATGAAAAATTATACAAACTTTAAACGGAAGTTTCTTTAAATGGTCTTACCTATAGCTAAGTACCTATTAAGACAACAAGAAATTTGTACAGTTTAAAAATCAAAGTGGCGGTGTTAGAAAAAGTATGCAGGGTGTTTCAAAAATTCAAGTAAGATAAGATATCAAAAACATGGAAAAAATGTTTAAAAAATTTGACAAAAATAAATACAGGGTGATTCTTAAATAGACCGACAAAATTTTATCACAGCTTTCCAAGCATAAATGGAAATAATCTGTACCCTTTTTACGTTGATATTTTCACTTACTTACTTTATGAATTGTTGCAATGATCAAGTACTTACATTTTGATCAAATTAATACCATGGTTTCCACTACCTGTGCTAATACTATTTACGAATACATCAGTGGCGTACGCTTTACCTCAAAAATAACTTTAATAAATTTTATTTGGAGAACGGTTAAACAAAGAATTTTTTCAATATTTTTTCCAGCATGTTCTCATTTGATACTACCAAGGATAGAATTTTGTCGGTCTATTTAACAATCACCCTGTATAGAGTCAAAGTGCATAACTTCAAAATTTTTATAGACTGAATTTTTTTAACATTTTTGTTCACGTTCCTGGTATCTCTGAGACGCGAGTTCTGGCGCACCCTGTATAAAACTGATGTTTAAAAAGTATTGAAAAATTATTTAACACATTAAAACTATATATTTAAAAATTAGTATTGTAATAACTTTTACATTCTGAAAATTTTCAAATTCCTAATATTTTGCCTCACCTTGTATATGCAAATGTTAATAACAAAAGATAAAAATACCAGGTGTAATTAAATAGGTATATATACAGGGTGAATATAAAGTATGGAACCAAGCGGTTTTTTTTAATCATTTGCCTCCAGAAAATAATAATTTATATAAATTAAAGTAATATAAAAAATGTGATAGTATTTTGAGTACGAAATTTTATTTTGTTTTT
>NW_025401068.1:1149596-1220713 GCF_015345945.1 Tribolium madens | reverse complement strand
TTTTTTTTATAAATCATAAATTGCACTGTCAGAGCAACATAAGATAACTTGGATTGCAAATTCAAATCGTAATTCAAATTAGATCAAAACGTAAATGAAATTTGTTTTTTGGGTTGCATCGCCAGAACGTCGGGCTCATTATCTTATCTGAATCACACTGTATAATCTTGAATGATTTAAAAATAAAACAAATTAAAAAAAATGTGTATCAAGTTCAAAAATTGTTCGGTAAAACAAAATAAAAAATTGAGGCTTTAACATCAGTCCATAACTTCTGTCTAAAACTGTCTAAAAAACTGATATAATATTTGGCAATGTAAAAGAAGTAGTACTTATACTTATAAATCAACTTTCAATTTAATTAATGTTAAATAATTTACAGTTTTAAATAATTATTAATTAAATTCAATAGTGAAATAATTAAATTAATTTTTTATCCGCTACAAACTAGCCTTCAGTGTACCTAAATAAGCAAATGTTATAACACTTATAACACAATTATTAAATCGAAAAATTTTAAAGTAGTGAGTCGAGATTATTAATCGCGGATTCGCAAAAAGCGTAGATTGGTGCTCTTAAATAAACGCATAGCGTTTGAAATGTAAGAATTAAAAATTTTCAAATTTTTAGTTTAAAACCTTATTGAAAAATTGCCTATCTCCTAAAAGCATTTTATTGCGAGTGCTTTTAAAACCATTCATTAAAATCCATTTAATCATCATAAAGCACTATCCAACAAATATCTTGGGGTTATGAAAAGGCACGAGGACCGTGTGAAATGACTTTAGATTCGGTCCAGGTGGGTCATGACTTTTCAGTCGCCCAACCAATTCCCCATCATACTTTCACCATTTCATTTCAACAACTTGCCTGTTCGATACCTCCAACAATGACTGAGTTTACATTACGTGCTATACTTTTTAACAATTGCCGAGAAGAAACCCATAAATTCTATCCTGTTCTCCTCTGGTGACATCTATTAGAGGCCACCAAAGCAGCAGATAGTGAAACCCAGTCCTCGTCACAAAGGTTCCAATGTTTTTGTATTCGCACAACAAATATATTGTATCAACCACAGATTGAATGTGCAGTTAATTGACCGTTAAGAATAAGAAGAAAAAGGGACACTTTTAACAAGTCAAACCCCCTTGTATGGCTTGGGATGGACCTCCTGTTGTTAGAAAACTGTTTCCACTCCCTGAAAGGTGATACTGGACGACGTTACTCAACGGCGAATGGAAATTTATTATTTCTATGGCTCCATGGTGTCTTCTGGGACTCACTGTTGTCTTAAAATCATTTTGACACTATTCCCACCTGTTGGAAAAGAGGTGGACTTCATTTGAATAGTTTGACACCCGTGGATTATGATTTATTGAACGCTTCAAGAAGAATAACTCATAGTTAAAATTCAGTTCTTAAATTTTGATAAATTGCAACAGATGGATGAAGCTTTAGTCAAACCGGAAACCGTTTAATGGGTGCTTTCGACATTTCGTCGTAATTACATGCGATTAATGTATTATAATATTAAATTATCTTTTAAACGTTGAAAAAGTTATCGATTTGCATAATGATCAACCTGCAGCTATAATATTTTCTCTAATTTAAATGAAGTGCTTTTGTTGTACTATAAATTGATGCAGGAGGTTATAGAATAATGATAAGGGCATATAATTTCCGTTTTGTTAGAAGTAAAAAACTTACCTATAGTGACTTTCCAAAGAACCAGTCACGTATATTTAATAAAAAACCTCGCGAATGTCCCTGCTTACTGTCGAGGACTTTAGCCAATAAAATTTCCATGAATGTTCAACAATCGGATGTTGGTGCTGTAAAGACAGCTTATAATAATCGTCAGAGAAGAACTTCTGGCCACCCACAATTCTCGTTTGAATGAAGAACATTCCTCGAGCTTAGCATATCGCCCCATGGTGTTGATGGCACTGATAAACAAGGTATTATTCGAACGCGTCAGGTATCCGATGACATAAAAAAGACTTGTTTATATTGCCATACACTAACTGCATGATTAATGGCTATGACACAATACTGAAAAGGATATACCAAACCATCACAAATGCCTGGTTAATACCCGAACTCCACACCGAATGCCATCAGGCGGTTACTCTCGGCCTTTGGAGGAGACTATAACATCATTTCTCATTGTGACGCAATTAGCTCGCTACAAATTCATACTCGTATCCACATTACGGCCGCTCTCGGTGGTTGATGTTAATGGCACTTAACGAGCGACTTGTGAAATCAGGCTCTAGTGTTCTGTTGTACTAATCTATGTAATGCGATCAAATGCACTGTGTTGGAATGGCTTTAGTTTATTTCTTACAAAATATGTACCACAAAGCGTCGATTGTTTTTCCGACTAAAAAGCAATTTATTAGATTTTAGATCATATTGTCACCAAAAATTACAAGTAGAAGTAATTCTAATTTATTTTAACTATAGTGAACTCGTGAAAATAAAGTTAATGAACTTTCTCGCAGCTCACTATTACCGAAAAAAAATTCAACTTACAGTTAACTCGCTATAACAAAGTTTCTGATTAAAATTGTGAATGTTTCTTATTTTCAATATAAAATTTTTACAAAATACGCATGAAAAATTTGTTTTTAATCAAACATATATTTTTTTTTTTTAATACGCAATGTACAAAGAAGTTGAACCTAAATAACAATAATCATAGGAACGTTATTTGAAAGAGCGAAAACTATTCGTAAGAACTCAGAGAAGCTGTAGATACGATGGGCAAACCGAGTTAACAGAAAGTAGGTACCTAGAACGTACCTAGTATTTTCTTCTCAGTTTTTTATTCACAATAATAATAATGATAATTAAATAATAATAATAATTACATTACTTTTATTCAATCCTCTATGTCAAAATTAAATTTTATCTACTCTTTTCTTCATGTTAAAATGAAATTTTATCGTCTCGATGATAAAAAATACATCCATTGTTGTACATCTGCAGCTGTTACTTGCTAACGATCTTTGCCATTACATTTCATTGTTAAATTTTACTTTGACATTTATAAATATCGATCAATTGTACAGGACGATAAAATTTTTATTATCTTTTCAAGCATATTAGTTGTTTATCTACTTCTGAAATAAATCCACTCGTGACTCCGTCACTCGTAAACTTAACCTTTTCACTCGTAGATAAACAATCTCTTTATCGTTTTTTTATCGTAACTATTGCATGATGTGTAAAGTTGGAAAATATAACATTTCACTTCTTTTAACATATCAGGTTCAGGTTAGGAAATAACCACTTCCCAACCCGAAAACTGCTAACTAAGTAATATGTCATGTTTTTCAAAATTTGATAATTCTTTATTGGCTTTCTGTTCATTAGGGAGGATGATTGTGAATAAAATAGTATACAAACCTCAGTAGTCGTTGCTTCATCGTAGCTCGATTTCGCACCTTGGTCATCAAATTTCGTCTTAGTATTGAAGCATCATACCGGGATGTAATCTACTATTGTTTTGTATGTGATGACTTAACACCATGTAAAATTTTGCCTATTATTTTAAAATCATTTATTCAAATTTAAAACAGTTTGTAACCGAACTGAACAAACCGTATTCGAAAATCAGAATAATAACTACATTTTCATATAATGTAGTATTTTTGTCATCCAGTGATCAAAACCTTAATATAAATTAGGTTATTACGTTTTATAATGTTACGAGTATACTTATTATACTTTATTCTATTGTTGTCATCAACCTATAGCAGGTATAGGTATGTATATTTACTTAATTAATATGCACCAACATATAAAATTTGCAGATAATTTATTAATTTTGTTTTCAAACTGTATGTTATGTAACTTTAATTGTTAATAAATACAAAAATGTCTAACTCCCTATTCCTATTAGGGCAGAAATATACCTTCTTAAAGCAACAATCACAAATTGTCTTCCACCACAATTTTAAAACAATAAAGTTGTACCCAATCATTAATAATAAAATAATAATAAATAAATAATAAAATTTTAATTCAATTTTTTTCTAACAAAACCTCAGTTTCCTGATTACATAGGTACGTAAACTACTATTAATAAATAGTTAACATTAACATTGTTAAATAAACACTTGCATATTTTATTATACAACTTATCTCATTAAAATCTTGTTGCCAATATCTGAAAAAATTAAAAACAAAAAAAAATATAGTATGTATGCATACATACATGTATGCATGTATAGTATGTAAGTTAAAAAAAAATGTTCCCACTTACATACTTATTTTTCTAACAAACAGTTTATTTTGATTAAAATTAAATCTGATTTGTCCTACTTTAAAAATCTTGGAATTCTGCAAAATAATTTGCAACATTTTGTCATTAATCTACTTATGGGTAAAAAAGTGAATTATTTAACAATAAATTAATTATTTTATTGAATTGAAACTAACTAACTTAAATGGAAGTAAAATAAGACATGCCTAATACAATTTTTTTTTTATAATTTTAAAAAATCTACCTACTAGGCTTAAGACTATTAGTCAGTTGATGCGTTTTTGGCGAATATAATAAATGCAACTTTTGTTTTACATTTTTTTCATTTTTTTCTACTGAAACCCGTGTGTTTGTACCTACGTCTAGTACAATTTGCGTTGCAGAAAAAACTTTACAAGATTTATAAGATTGATTTTCTAGTTGTATACGATTTTTCTGATCATTTCTAGAATTTTTTACATTTTAAAATTATAATTGTGAACATTTTGCTTTTTGTATTAGGTAATAATCAAAATATTCACTGACGAAATTTTATCTGAAACACTTTGTATGTCCAAATTTTACTGAAGAAACCTAATATTACAACACTGCAATCTTAAAGAAACATTGCAGGATTTGTAGATAAAAAAAGAATGAAAACGAAGCTAAATATAATTATAAAAAATTAAATTGTCTTTTTTGTCTTTTTCTAAGAAAAAAAAAAGATTCATTACTTTAAACTTTTTATTATTCCTAATTTATTATGTTAATTTAAAATTTTTGATGTTTTAACAATTTTACTACTTGTAAAAATGTCTTAGAAGTGAAGCTGAACTTGGCTATAATTTTCAATTTTAAAGTTGAGATAGGCATCGCCGCTTTGCAACAAACATTTTAATGTAGTGAAACAGAACAAAAATAAGTTTTAAAATGTGTGTAAATCGTGTAGCAGAGCAAACTTTATCGCCGTTCATAATAGTGGCGACAGGTCTCCAGGGCGGCGGCATCCCAGTTCGTCCCTAGGGTAGATGGAGAGCAGTTCATTAGCATGCAGCCCACAGGGCACAATCGCAGCTCCGTTCCACGCGAAAATAGCCGCATTAATTAGCATTTAGATGGTTTAATGATAATTAGTCTGCGCGCATTAGAGCGACCAGCTGGGGGATAAAACATGGCGGCGTCAGGACGAAACGTAGGAAATGGTGTGAAAAGAAGAAACCAACCCCACGGAGATGACGCAGATACTCAAATTATCGTGACGCTCCTGCGCCTAATCGCGTTTCACCGACGCTTATGATGAACTTTCTCAGATCTGCATCCAACTAAACGAGATCGTTTAAAACTTCTGCCCGCGATAACGCTCATATTATGCTCAGTTTATATACGCACTGCTTCAAATTTACATAATTACAAACCCAAAAAACTCACTTGCTAACGACACTTTGCCATTAGAAGACATGTAGACGAGTCAAAAAGCATGACTTTGCATAATTTACAACACTTGGAGATAAATATTGCAACTATTTACCTCTAACACGGATGCGGACACGTATTTACCTCTAACACGGATTTGCTGAAAAGCGTGAGTTATTGAGTGAAATTGCATAAAACATAAAAATTGTTTTAGAAATTCTCAACTACAATCTGATTTTAAGGGTGTCCGCGACCAAACTAGATTACTCTCTTAATACACAACAGAATTTCAAGTATTATACGTCAAAGGAAAGGTTTTTTAATTCTCCAGACCGATACATTACATTTAAAAAAAAATGTAATACTCGTACCTTTAAATAAATTAATTAAAAAAATGACTTCTGATCTTCAAAACAACTTTATTCAGTTATTTTAGAAGTAATCGATCTTGGTTTTTTCAGGATAATTTAAAAGAATATTCTATAGGCTGATAAGTCGGCGTTTCTTTGAAAAAGTGTTTTCTTTTTGAGATTTGTGATTGATGTAAAAGTCACGTTATTTAAACCTGAAGGGTTTAAACCTAAAGATTCGTACTTAGTATTTTGGTATTTATTACAAAATATTAATTTTGAACTAATTCAACAAAAGTTATGTAATAAAACATTGTTGTTTTCAAATTATTAATGAATACATTTTGCCTTAAAATGCCTCTTAGTTCATTACTTTTACCACTAGAGGCGTTGCTTGTGTCACTTCTGTCGGGGTTTGTGGGTCTCTCTCTACCTGTCCTTGTCCCAACCCAAGCAAAGGACGAATTTTTTATCATAATAATTTTCGGTTATTATTAGAGAACCGGAGACTAATTAAACACTTTCCTTGAATTCAAAAAACAAACAAATTTTGTGGTTCTTCAAATACCATTAATAGAAATTGAATTTTAGAAAGAATTTATCTTGCACCCACATTGGTCACCAAATAAATGAATTTGCCACATTTCATGTTGTAACTCAAATTATTGACTTTGACCTTCAATAAAAAATAATGCAGATAAATTTATTATTTTTAAACAAATGCTCGCCAGAAGTCTAAAACAAATAGTTTTTTAGGGGGCAACTATGAAAAAAATCATTGAACATATCGATTTTGTTTATTAATTATCGTTGTTTTTTATAAAAAAAAATTGGGCCCATCACAATCTTTTTTTATAAGACATGCACTTATACTATACTATAAATGAAAACTTTTTCTACGGTTAGTGGTACCCATAAATGTGGTCAATGGCAAAAAATCGCAATGGAAAACAAGGACACTTTTAAACTAAAAGAACCTGTAGCTAAAAAAAAAATCATTTGATATTTATTAGATGTTAAATTTTGGACGATTTATGATTCGGTTGACATAAAAATGTAAAACTGACTTTTTGTGCAACTTTTTTTTCGATTTTTGTAAATTTTTTGCCAGAGAAAAAGACAACAGATCAAAACAATTTTTGAACTATACAGGGTGTTTCACGTAATTTTACGAGGCCTGCGCCTGTAAGATGCAATCAATAATACATATTCCGATACAAACTCGATTACAAATTTTGAAAAATTGAATAATCTTCTCTAGTTTGTTCACCCTTTAAAAAATTACAACGTTTTTAGTTAGTTAGTAATTAAGATAGATAAACTAAAATCATATTCATGCCGTTTCTTGATAGAACAAATGATAATTGTTTCTGAAAAACTGCAGTTTATGACTATTAATGAAACAGTGATTAGTTTGATAACTACTGTCATGGGTTTCCAAAAATTAAATAGTTAGAAGTGTATTTTTTGTATCCAGGGTTTTGTGACTTTTGTATATTTGGGTGCGTACATTAGGCGCAAGCCTCGTAAAGTTGTGTGAAACACCCTGTATAAAAAACGTACTGCAACTTAACTATTGTAAAATAAATTTCAACTTAAACTTTCAAATTTTAGTTTCAAACGTCAATCATAATGACAATAAACCGTGGCTTGCATTGACAGTTTTTGAATTGACATAATTTAATGTCGAAAATTCCATTTCTGCAGTGGTATAAATTTGACTGTAAAAATTTAAATTTATGAAATTAGATGTTTTGTTACCCCATGCAAAAATTTAATTTCAATTGAAAATGGAACCACGTTTTACCTGGCAGCTTTCTAATTAGTAAATACCGATCTGGAAGATAGAATAAATATGATTAATTTTTTTTAAAGTTAAAACAATATGTAGCTTTCTTAAGAAGTTTCCGGGGCAACTTCCACAAATTCAAGGAATTAAACAATTAGCGAATTAATCTTTTTTACTTTTCCTACAATTTATTACCCTTACTAACCCAACCCCTAAAAGCAGGTAAAGACTGAGTTTTTCTTGAATACAATATCTCAACGTGTTTAAAAGCTGGAGCAAACTCAAAACTTTTTCCTTGGCTCAACATTTCGTTGATGTATCTGGTTTATTGTCCGAGTGTTTTAGTAAAGTTGATGATGGCGAGTCAGCGAGCGTAATAAGAAGTCCAGACGTCGGTATTGCTAGGCAATCAGTGGCAATATCCTAAAGTACGCGGCTTGGAAGAACGAACCAAAAGTGCTGAACGTGTTCAGCACGGATCAGCAACATATATCAGACAGATAACCGCTTTCTGCCGCTTGACCGGAAAACGTGCTCATCCTACCAACAAGCGCCATCTGTTCGTCGGCCTTCTAATATCTCTTTATTTATCTATCAGCGCAAAACATCCCTCTTGAATCGGTAAGTAATGCAAAACGAAGGGTCTTATCTAAATGGCTTGACCACGTTCTTATGCGACTTCTGATTCAAATCCTAAGTTTATGTTAGTGTTATTGCCGCTGAGGCCCGTCTCAAACATCTTGCTCACCCCTATCTACATAAGGACGAGGCTATAAAACATATTTGTGACCGCCGTTCACCCACGAATCAAACCTGCATTGAGTAATGGAGAATGTTTTGTACTCATATCAGAGATTTTGTATAATAATACACTAAAATGGAACGGCACAAAGGCGGATGTTATCTTTTAGGCAAGAAGTAATTGGTCACTTAAACAGATAAGACCCAAGCAATAGACTTAAGTTATTATATAGTTATCTACTAGTAGAACCTACAACTATGTTATTACGTAGTTTATTGCCAGTTGCTAATAACAATAAATACCTCTAAATACTTCTAATTATTGCATAGTACTACAATGTTGCAACTGAAACACTAGATTTTATACTATCAAAAAATTACTTTAATTAAGTGCTTTTGCAGAATGATTTTTATTTTTCCAAGTTTCCCCATATGTTTATGCACGTTATATGTAATTTTATAAGTATATGACTTGGGGGATGATCATAAGACAGTTGGTATGCTGAAAGTTAATGTGACTGAGACCCTTGGTAAAAGCGTGTATAATTGACAATAGATTGACTGTCAAGGAACTAATTTTAGGTTCAAAATATAGACAACTCAAAATGCTTGCAAATTTTGATAGTAGGTAGACCTTTTAAACTGTTTCACATCTACAATGTGTTCCCGGATAGGTGAAACGACTTTTGTAAAAAATTAAAAAAAATTCGACTTAAATCTTTCTTTCTTGGGGTTTAACTCTGCTTAGTTAAAGATTAATTTCTAGCATAATTTTAGTTTTGAAAAATTACGTATGCCTTAGAAATTTAGAAAAAAAAATCTGTAAAGTGCTTTTTATGTGGCAAATATGACAAAAAGCAAAAAAAAAGTTGTTCACAATCAACACTTACCTAGGCCCCTATATCAAATTTCAAATTCATTGGCCTACTATGGTTTTTAATTTTTTTCCAAGATAATTGCTTTTTATCAGATACGTCAAACAGTTATTTAGTACTAATAATTTAAATGAAATTTTGTAATAAAAGAATTGTTGAAAATTGTTCTTTGTTGACCGATGATTTTGAAATTTGGTATACAGGCCTAGTAGTTGATTCTATACAACTTATCCTAATAACTTTTTGTACACACTTTGCAAAAAAAATAGTTTTTTGAAAATTTCCAAGATGTACTTGATTTTTTAAAACTAAAATTATCTTAAAATTTAGTCTTTAATCAAGCAGGACTAAACCCCAAAAAATTAAAATTAAAATCGAAATTTTTGTTATCTTTTCCAAGAGTCGTTTCACCTATCTGGAGACACACTGCACATTTAAGTATACAGGGTGCACCAGAACTCGCGCCCCAGAGAAAAATGGCATATAAAGTAAGATCCCAGGAACATGGAAAAAATGTTTAAAAAAATTAATCTATAGAAATTTCGGAGTTATGAGGGTTTAAATTTTGCATTTTGACTCTAATTATTTCTGTTGGAAAAATAATTTTTCAAGTTTTTTTGCTATAGACTATTAAAAGAGGAAACAATGAAGCTGTATCCTAAATTGTAACTCTGTTCAATGTTATTTGTAGCTTTTATTGGCACAATTTTTGTACCTTTACTAAATAATTAAAAAAAAACATACAAGATCAGTATCATTAAATACACATAAAAAATGTCAAATGTCAAAAAATAAATGTCAAAATTTTTTGACAGATAGAATTTATTATCTTACTTGAAAGTTTTCTCTGGGGTGCGAGTTCTAGCGCACTCTGTATTATTATTAGTGCTTTAATAACGATAATTAGGTAGCTTTGGAAAATTCACAAAAAAAACTTATTCAATATCGCTGATCCTTTAATTTAGCCACCAATTTAGCTACTGCAACATATTGCTGAGCGAAATGATGTATGTCTAGCCATCCTCCCTTTCCCAATCCTTAATCTTCTAGTTATTGCCGTGCATCCTGGACTTAACAGCTTAGGTCCCGGATTTTTCCGGAGCGAATTCGAGTCTAATATTGCAAGTGGCGCACTCTATCGGTAAGTTTAGTATGCAGGTCGTGTGGACGGCGCCGTCTGCTGCTCATCGCAACATTCAACGAGTGAGGCTCATTTGGGTATCTAAATCCCCACAGACCGTCACGGTTTTTATAATAAAGTCCGACATGTCATGGCATTGCCGTGGAGAAATATTAAATTTTAACTGAGATTATTCCCTACCACAATATATGTACATTAACTGCACGTTCCGACAAATTTACGCTAAATGGGACACTCGTTCTTTAAAAGCCACCACCATAAATCGTCGCCACCTATCGGAGCCGTAAGGTAATTAAAAAACGTCCCGATGCAGTGATACAATTAGCCAATAATCCCTGTGACCAAATCCCTATTTATTCCTCTCCATATATCTGACAGAAGGGCGGCAAGGGACCCATCTCCGTTATTATGTTATCAAGATTAAATACACGCCACTTTTATAAAGGGAATTGCTTCTGTGGGGGTCGTTGGTGAAGAATCTGCCAAACGGTGGCCCACAAATCATCGACAATGTTTACCTGTGGCGCTGCCACTGAATATTTCGCTGATTTGCATTCTTTATTCTATTAAAAATGTGAATATGTTTTAGTGTAAAAATACAGTTTAAGAATGAACAGAAAATAGTTATTTTTTCACTACTAGCTGAGTAATTCCACTCCAAAACGATCAATTTTAAATCTCATTGTTTCCGATTTTCGTAATCTTATAGAACGCATAAAAATAGGTGACACGTATTTTACAGTTTTTTTATTTTTTCAATGCATATAGAAAAAACAGGGATGTACAAAATTAAATACCTCGAAGAAAAAAAAATATTTTAAGAACAAATCAATATATTGAAATGATTTTTTTTAACAATAGATATAAATAGGTACTTTACGGACGTGGCAATGCATGTATTCCAAAAGCTCCAAAATTATTTGAAAATATATTATTTAAACAAAAAAATTTACAATTACGCAGGTTTTTAAAATGCTTAAAAAATTTATATTAAAGCCTTCAGATTTTTACTATGTTCCCATACAAATTTCAAGATGAACGTTTCAAAAATGACTAAAATTTTTTTTTTCAGAGCATTGCTTCCATGGAAATTAAATATGAAAAATACCAATTACCGTCATTAATAAACTGTTCTAAATAAAACACATAATTTCTAATAGTTCATTAACATTTATTTTTCAAAAATCAAAATTTAAAAGTACTCTTTATATTTTATATCTCCTGATATTAGAATAAAAGAGTGTAGGATTCGTATTTTTTTATGGGGTTTGATAGACTAAGACAATATTTTAAAGAAACGCAATGTTTTTCAAATTGTCAACAAAAAGTATCAAACCAAACGTTTTTGCTTAAAATAATTATTTATTATTTGAAAACATTAATTGATGGTTGATAGAGTACTGAAAAATGTGACTATCCACATTACATTCAATTTTTATCGAAAAAATTTTCATATAAGTTGCTATTTTTAAGAAAAAGAATTGCATAACTCAAAAACAAAACAAAATTTTATCTAAAATATGTTTTAGATTTTAACACTTTTTCCCTTTTCTTTGCAGTTTCTTTGTTATTTTAACAAATATTTCATATTATGAAGTTACAAAATTTCTTTAATAGTTGTAGAAGTACAAAAATGACATAACCACATTTATGATAAAAAGAAAATATTAATATTATTTAAATTCAGGTAAGTAATTAATTACTGTAGGTAAAATTGTAGTTGTAAATTACGTCTGAAGCAACATGTCCATTAAGTAGGGTTATATTTTTCACCGGTGTATTTCTGGATAATAAATGTAGTGGAAAAAATGTTATACGATAAAACACGGTAGAGATGATTGTTATAGCCTCGCATTTATTATTTCCCTTGATGCTACGCATCTCGGGAAATAAACAGCTCGGTTATAAAAAATCTCTTCTCTACCTTGTGATATAATATACTATTTTGAAACAGATAGAATATAATGAAGTGAACATAAAGCCTCTATTGTCGCCATGTACGCATCTTAGTTCCGCATAATTCCGTCTAAGGGTGGTATGTTTCCTGGTGTTCGGGAGCCAGGCGATTCTCCTTGGTCACGCGCAGGCCTCCGTCAGCGGATACCGCAATTACTGGCCCAACTTCAAAGAAAAGCCGCCACAACGGCCCTAATCGCTCTGCGAAATGCACGGATTTATTAATATTCATCTGCAGCTGCGATTGTTCTCCACAGAGCGCACGTTTAAAATTAACTAACTCCGTCGCATCGGTTCGTTTACAACTTTGTTATACGCTTTCATCCATACCGACATAACTTTTTTCAACTGAGAGGAGAATGCATAAATATTAATTCTGATGAGCTCGTCACTCGCTGAAATTATTGTATGCTTTTGAAAACGGCTGACGTGAAATTAAAACTAATAAGCACAACTGACAGAAATTGGAATGATATGCTTTAGAACAATTTTTTTGTAAAAATTATAATAATAAAAAATAAATCCAAGACATTAGTGTCGGAAAAATCAACAAATCCCCTTGCAAGATTTCATTAGTGTTGAATTTGCAAAAGCGTCTACCTTGGAGAAATCAGGGATGTGACATATTTCATTTAAACCGTTGCGACTTAAGGTATGCGTGTCTTGCTGGAAGGTATTTCTCCACTTCATGTTATAATGCAGTATTATATATTTATGAAAACCACAATCTGATATATTCAGGATTCTGTGATTACAGATGTCGCGCAGGTGTCTCGCGTTTCCGGCAAGAATCCGGGTTTTTCTTGGGTCTTCACCGGATTTGATGTAATTCCTCGGAAAGACAAAACACCTGCACAAAAATAAGATTTTTATTATACATAAGCTTGTACCTTTCGGTTAATCTCAATTTGAGTAATATCAATTTTTGGGTTGAGTGACTTATAAAATTGTATTTCTTTTTCTATCACTCAAGCCAACTTGTGTGGCCGTAGGGGGCGCTCATGTGGATTCTGAACAGTTTCATGAGTCGTGTTGATTATTTTAATGTTCCGACCATAATTTGATTATGTGACCGTATCTGACGGCTGTTACCAGCACAAAAAGGCCGTGAAATATTTCTCAAAAATCGGTTTTGTTTTTCGATACAATGTTGAGGGACGTGGAACTCAGCTTTGATCTTTTAATGCGCCGGATACAATTACACTTTTATGACTTTTATCCTCATTTCATCTGATATGGACGCAACAACACATATTTTAATGTAATTGGTGACGTTATCGGCACGAAATCTTTGCAAAACGCCTCACTGTCTACAATTTTATTTTTTAAATTTAAAGTTGTAATAAAATTTTTACAAAAGTTGTACTTCAAAGAACATTTACATTGGTTAAACTACCTAGATTATAAAATTATAAAATAAATCTTAATTAATATTATTGCTATTGTTTTATCATATACAGGGTGTCCCACCTTTTAGATCTAATATCTCTGTCAGTTTCAAACGGATCCTAACGGAATATAAAACGTAGATTACTTAGAAGGTAGACGTTAATGTCACATTACTAAAACAATCCTAACCCTTAAAATATAATTTTAACATGTCTTTTAAAAATGCTAAATTACTTAAAATCTATATCAAATTATTAATTGCCAATAAAAAATGCCATAAGTGAAAATCTGTCTTTGAAAAAAGACCTGCTTACGAAAAAAAGAGTAAAATTGTGGCAAAACATGAGTGGCTATAAAAAAAGAGCATATTATCGATTTTTGGTCACCCTTGGCTGGCGAGCTACTTCAAAAAGTTAATAACTTAATTTAGAAACTGCATTTATTAAACTAATAACCAGTTCAATACAACAAAAGATACCTACTCGAAGCTATCACTATTGGCAACACTGGTTCTAAAGGTATTCTAACTTAATTTACCATAGGTTTTTAGGATCGTACAAAATGGTACTTAGAGACGTTAAACTATTGACTTTTAAACTATTGACTTAGAGAGAGTTAAATTTGATAAATTTCTTTGAAAAATTAGGTCAAAATTTGAACAATAATCGACGTATTTCTGCTGATTCAGACGAGTGATTTAATTGATTTTTTTTATTTTTTTTGTAGTTTCGCTTAATTTTAAATTAAGAAAATATGTTTTGTTAAAATTATGTTTTTTATCTTAAATTTTATTGATACGAATTGAATCTCCACCTCTAAATTGTCTACATTTAAATTTCATAAAAATCCATTGCCAAATAAGAACAGAGATGTAAGGCCCGAAAGTCTTACGTGATGAAACAGCCTGTATATGTATTAATTTTTCTTAAATTAAAAAATTCTATCTGACATTAATTTTTTGACATTTGACATTTATTTATGTCTAGTATTTAATGATACTGATGATCTTGTATACAGGGCTACGCCGGAACTCGCGCCCCAGAGAAAATTTTCAAGGTAAGATACCAGGAACATGAAAAAAATGTTTAAAAAATTCTATCTGTCAAAAAATTTTGACACATATTTTTTGACATTTGACATTTTTTTATATCTATTTAATGATACTGATGATCTTGTATATGTTTATTTCCAATTATTTAGTAAAGGGACAAAAATTTTGCTAATAAAAGCCACAAATAACATTGAACAGAGTTACAATTTAGAATACAGCTTCCTTGTTTCCTCTTTTAATAGCCTATAGCAAAAAAACTTGGAAAATTATTTTTCCAACAGAAATAAATAGAGTCAAAGTGCAAACTTTAAACCCTCATAACTTCAAATTTTTTATAGATAAAATTTTTTTAACATTTTTTCCATGTTCCTGGTATCTTACCTTATATGGTATTTTTCTCTGGGGCGCGAGTTCTGGCGCACCCCGTATATGCAAATATAAGTGTAAATTAAGTAATTAGCTTTCCCTAAAAGTCCAAAGTATGATTTCGAGAATTTATAGCCATTAAGCACTTAAATAGCAAGCAGTCATGTTCAAAGCAGCTAATTATGCAAATAGATTCTGTTAAGATTCAAGCAGTCAAATTAAAATTTTTGATAGCGTAAAAACCGCCCTTCTTTCAACAAATCGGGTGAAATTTCCAAGCTGTCAGGCAGTTGTTAACTTTTAAAGCTACTTACAATCGTTCAATTTTAATAATAAAGAAGTGAATATTTTTAAAAACTAATTAATTTTTCCATCGTTGTAATCACTAGCGAGTGGCTAATGAAATAGAGTGCCAGTTTTGCTGGTTTTAATCTTGAAGAGGATTCACGATCCGCTCGTTTTGGATGATGATTACTTAAATGCATGGCTTCAAATATGAATATTTCATAGGTGGAGTCCACACCTATTGTACCGGTGACAGTGAAAAGGGTCCATGTCGAATCGAATTCAGTGCTTAACTGCGACTTGGACCGTGAGGTGTCACTCCATCAAGCCGTTTATGCTTCTGGGGTCCTATATAGACCTCCCTGCGCACCGTTTACGGTCAAATTTGTTGCCTGATTATAATAAAATTATAAGAGCGAGAAGAACCACGACCACATTCCAAATTCGACTGACTAACGTTTTTTTTTATGTGCAACTGCACGAATAATGACGACGGAAGAATAAATAAAAGCGAGCTTTGATGGTTCTTGCAGAACCACTTAAGAAAAGTCGAATATTCGTCAACTAAACTTTTTGATAAGATGAAATATTAAGCTTATACATTAAACTCTTTTACAATTATTTTAGAGATTGCAATTAATTTTTAAACCGTTTTTATCCGCACCTAAAAATATAAAGAAGTAAATTGATGGGTCCTAGGGTGTCCACCCCTCAAATTATTCCGATTAACTCCGGAGATCAACATTTAATAAGTAACATCCGTATCGTACGATACCGCTAATCTGTGTCTGTTTCACCCTGGGTGTGTTGTAAAGTCCGCCACCCTCTTGATTCATATTCTACTACCGCATCATCCCTATTGTGCAAGTGGAGTTAATGTCACTTTGTTGTGTTTGCCTGTGTAAATAAGCGATTTATTTAATGCTAATGACGATAAATTGGTCGAGGGTGCTTAGTAGGAAACAGTTGCACTATTATTCTTTGTTTTTTTTTTAAGTTTTTAATCTGATTTTAATTATTCCAACAAAAGTGTCATTTGATCATTTATTGATTTGTGTCACTAAAAAAATTTTAGTTAATAATAATTCTTTACAAGTATGTATGGTAAGTACCAAGCACGTAATAACGCGAAAAAAATATTCGCAAAAGTGTTAGAATATCCGGAATCCATTATGTTTTCAGTTTTTCAGTTTCTAGTCAGTAAGTAAGTATGTACATAAACATAAAGACGTACAACGTAAGTCTACATCTAAAAAGTAAACAGGCTAAAAAAGAAAAAAAGTGCAAGAAACATCGCGAAACTATATTATCAAAATTAAAAAAATTGAATACACAATAAATAAGTTACCTACATAAACAGTAAGTGCTCAAGCATAGGGTAAGTCCGGGGAAATAAGAAATCTTAAATTTTTAAGCAATTCAACAATAGACTTAACAGTTAGAGTAACAGAATAACAGTTTGTTTACTTTGTGATGTTATACCTTGAATCATTTCAAAAAAATTAGTTGAAAATTTACAAAAAGTAAGTAATTTGACGTTTCTTATTTTTACTTATGGTGTAATTTTTAAAGCAACACATCCAAATATTTTGTGTGTTCTGAAAACACTGTAACAATAGGTGTGTGAAAAAATTTAAATATAATCCTAAAATATCAAAATCTTTTAAATACCTGATATTGATTATTAAGATGGCCATATTGATCATAAAATGGATTTTTTTCAAGTTGTAGGTAATAACCATATACTCGTAGCTTACGAGTATAACTTAAAACATGCGGTCTCTTTGTATATGTTTATTCGATCTTTTTTCAGTATAAACGAAAAAGTTTGAAGTATAAAATCCTACAACAAGCCTTGTTTTGCTGTCGTGAAAAAAGACTTCATCAAAGCTCACCAAACAAATAGCTACTTTATTTATATTTATAACGTAATAATAATAAATCAGAAAATAATAAAATAATAATAAAATAATAAATAATAATAAAATAATAAATAATAATAAATCAGAAGAACAGTAAATAATTACTACTTAATTACAAATAAGAAGTCAAAAAAATGTATATGGATGTAGATCATAAAAAATATAAAAAAATTTAAATGGAAAAAAGAAAAAGGAGAAGAAAAAGGTAAGAAATGACACTGCTTCACCCCGGGAGAAATAACCAACAACACTTTTCTATAAATATGTTTATTTCCTTGTTTACAAAATTTTTTCGAATTGGTAAAATTATAGTGAATATTTTTGTTTTTACACCTATTTATTTTTTTTTATTGAAATTGTACAAGTATCACTTTTTTAATTTATATACTATAACCATATACCCCAGACTTATCCTACGAGTAAATGCGTAAAATTATAGAATAAAAATTTAAGGTTATAATAATTGGTGAAACATTCTAAGACGTAAAGGTTGAATGAAAAAAAATATATCACGTAAACGTAAACCGTTAAAATTTAAGAGATAAAATTTTCTTTATGTTCAATGAAAAGGCAAAAAGCGTACAAACATAAAAAAAATAAAGTGGACCAAACTATGAACAATTAATTTTTTTATTTTTTATCTATTTTCATAAAATTTAAAGCTGACAGTTGTCTTTTAAACTACAACAAAAACTAATAAAGCCATTAATCATAAAGGTTAAAGACATTGTGTAGGTCAACTGTAAAAGTTTTCTATCAACTTTCATATCACCAAAACAGTTTGATCATTTTTTTTATTTCTTCATAAAAAAGTCAAACAAATTTCTCTAATTCATCATAAACGTCGGCATCTTTATTTGTTATCAGTAATAATACATATGAGCGACAAAATTAAAGAAACTCGAAATTAAATTATCTTATACTTCGCTAGGGTACTGTCAACCGAATAAATTTTTAGTATTTAGATCAATGAACGACTTGAAGGAAAACTGCTTATGTACCTATCAACTTTTTAATTGTCTTCTACAATCTACATTTAGATTCTTTTTTATTAAAATTATTTTTTTTTTTTCTGAAAACATGTTTACTAGTTTTGAGTGACAGATTTATAGTGTTAATACTATGAGGCAAATTTATATTTTTTTTTGTAAGACACCTTGTAATAAAAAAAGCACTTGAGTGTGTGACATAAACATTTAATTAAAAATATTTACACCGAAAGGCAAGATAGTGCTAGGGATTGCCACCAAGCGCGGTCCTTTCATCCCCTGTGGCTAATCTGTACGGCTCATACATATTTATTTATGTAAGCCACCCCTCGTTGATGTCGTACATAAACTCTACACGAGTTGGGCGATTAGGGTTGTTTCGAAATGTGTAACACACTCTCAGTGCTTGATACGTCGTCGTAATTTATTTTTGCAAATTTAAAATTGCTTCTTTTGAAATAAATGGAATTATTAACATTTTTATGATGCAATAAAAGCGCAAATTTCGTTGTATTCAACGGAAGAACTCCTGACAAGCGCTACTTTTGTGTTTCGTCGAAATAACCAATATTATATGCGGCTTGGTTTCCATTGTGTCAAATGTGGGGCGAATTCTGTTGGATCATAACACGGAAACTGTCAATTTTGGCGGCGCTCCTGTTGAAAAATTCTTTGTTTGTGTAAACAACCCCCAAAGGGTAACATCTGTGCGGTATTGCCTTCAACAACGTATGTGGTGTGCGTAAAATACGCATATTAATGTACCCTAATTTGCATGTAACACGCAATACGCTTGGTTTGTGTGTTGACACAGCCGCTACAGGCCAATACCACCCTGTAGTCTGTCAATCATAATTTGAATTACATTTAGCTCCGCCATTGTAAGATTGAAACCGGATATTTTCGCCAATATCAGTTTCACTTTCAGTGAGAAAATTTTCGCAGTTCAGGAGCCACAATTAAGAGAATTAAAGCTCTTCATATTAAAATCGTTTTAGTGAATTCTATTTCACCCCTTCTCAGACCCCAGTC
The DNA here is from genome assembly GCF_015345945.1 of Tribolium madens. Lineage (NCBI taxonomy): Eukaryota > Metazoa > Arthropoda > Insecta > Coleoptera > Tenebrionidae > Tribolium > Tribolium madens. Next base: position 1,201,165 of record NW_025401068.1, on the reverse strand, counting down.
ACAACGAAAATGCGCTTATACCAGATTGCCGTCTCATTAAAATACGTTAATCGCATTTATATTTGCTGTTTAAATGTGAGGCGACGCTATAACTCACTTGGAAGTCAAACACGGGTTCATGGTAGCCCGAAGGGTTAACTAACTCGAGATTTATAACGTTGACATCTGAACTGAGGTGCTAATGCTACACAAACTGGTCGCCACATTTCGTTTCTTTGACTCCAGTTCTCAATTTGGAAAACAATGAATTCAAAGCGACAAATTGGTTCTACTTTTACTAGCAAAAATGAATGATGTGAAAATATCAATTAATGTATTCCATTCCATTTTCATGGATTTTTGTGTTCAATACTAATAAATTTTTTTTTTGATATTTTTCAACAAAATAAAATTGATGTGTTAAGTTAAAATTGTTTTTGAATTTATTTTTAAAAGGTTAAAGGAAATTATATATTTTTAATAACACTAGTTTACACCATTATTGCGCATCAAATAAAAACACTTCTTTTAAACTAATTTTGTGATGCTAACTTAAGATCTGACCTCAAAATTTTTTCTTCATCACGTCCATTTGTTGAGATATACTAAAATTAAAGCTTTTAAAAATAAGAACCAAAACTATTTAATACATACTTCTTATTGGATTCTCTTTGTATGACAATGATGCACAAACACAGTTTAACTCAACACACCAAACTTTTATTTCTAACACGACGCGTTTCAACCACAAAATGGTGATCCTCAGGTGAGAATAAAACAAGTTTAATTGTGTTTGTGTTCATTATTTAATACATGTGAACAAAAATATTATACAAGGTGAATAAACATTATGAAACTAGGAGTTTTTTTCGTAAATTAACTACTTTACAAAAAAAAAAAATAGTGTAGCATGTAACGTACAATTAAAATGTGACCGTTTCTTATGAATAACATTTTTCAAAATTCCTTTTAGTTTTCGAGTTGTGCAATAAACATTTTTTTAATAGTATCTACTGCTGCAAATTTTTTTAATTAAAGACTATGATCTAAAAATGATTTCTAATTAAATATAGTTATTTATTATACAAAACGATAAAGAAATTGTTTATCTACGAGTGAAAAGGTTAAGCTTACGAGTGACGAAGTCACGAGTGGACTTTTTTCACGAGTAGATAAACAATCTTTATCGTCGTGTATAATATTTCGTTTTATTTTGTACTCACCTACCAGAATTTCTTGAATACAGGGTGATTCAGCTTAAATGGCCCACTTGACCCCTCTTGACAGACAACCCCTAATACACAAAGCAATTATTCCTTGATTCATATTAGAATTTTGAAAGTTTCATGAATCAAAGTTCGAAAAATATCGAAAATGCCACTGTCACACGCACATACAACAAGACATTTCAATCAATGGCAATTTTTCGAATAAACGCAATTTTATTTTATAGAAAAGTAAATCAAAAATTAATTATTTCGTAGCCGATGCTCTATGTGGCCACCAGCACTCTGCTCACAAGCCACGATTCTATTCACAAAACACAAAATCAAACATCACTAAATACAACATTATTAATAAAGTTTGGATTATTATCTAATTGTTCCCAAACAAAATAACAAAAATCTAATCTACAAAGGAAGTCAGCATCTAGCAGTTCTTGCACTAACTGCATGTGATAGGAATGAAATTTATTAGTTTTTAAAATTTTATAAACAGAAGATTGGCTTATTCCCACTTCTATTGCAATTGCTCTTTGCCCAATATGCCGATTTTGTTCAACAGTCTCCAACACCAGAATTTCCTTCACTAAACTAGTCGCTGTTCGTATACTTCTACGCTTACTTGCAGGCATGCTATGGTTTCTTAGATTGGTGAATTCAGTCTATCTATTTAATTTAGCGTCCAAACACCAGAGGCGCTCGCATCAAAATTTTAAAATTTTAGCGGTTGGCTGTGACACTTCTGATAGAAAAAAAATAAATTTTGACGGTGACATCGTTCAAAGTGCTTATGTGTAGTTATGATTTTTAGATTTTTATTCAGTTATTGTGTACAGATGTGTAGCTGTGTGTACAAGTAAAGGAAGTTTTACTAACAATTTGTGAATTTTGTTGATGAAAATGTGGACATTGATGGGAAAAATATGAAGCTTTGTTTCGGCCGACACCCTTTTGTGACAAGAACTCAACAACTCAGACTGTTTATGCTTCCTTCTCGAACATAATTGTTCTAATATGATCCATATAAGTATGAAACCACCTATGTTAACTAATTTGATTCAATATCTTTAATAAATCACTTTAAAAAAATACCTAAACTTATATATTCTTTGTTTAATCTCTAATAAGATGCCAGTAGCACTTATGTCCCTGTACTATAGACTATACTATAGACCGTATATAAGTATTCATCTATGCTTGCAGGCTAATTGTGACACAAACACATTTCCAGTCGTTTTTGAGGTAGGATGTACTCTTTCTGGATATTGCCGAACGTATAAATCGGCGGCTAATCTAGCATTTTTATCACTTAAACGTGTGTTTTACTATGATCATCAAGAAATAATCAAATTTTACTTTGGATTAAATGAAATCATCAATTATGACAGCTTTGACAGCTATGACCCAAAAACTAGAAAAAAAATTCGTGTTGATAGGCTGAAAAAAAGAGTTATGATTCAAAAACTAGAAGGGTCCCATTGTCACCGAATATAGCTTTTACAAGACTTCCGTTTACACCATATCAAAGAGTGTCTTTCTGTCCCTTGACATGCAAAGTTTCATAATAATCAGATAAACGATAACAAAAATATTTCCAAAGAATCATTTTTCATCCCGATTTTTGAAAAGCCGTAATTTTTTTATTTTTTGAGTTAGGTCAGTACATACTGTGCTCTCTATTCTCATTTGTAGAGGGGTATTCGTGGTTAAAATAAAGAAAATCGTATTCTAAGTAATTATTTGTATTTACAATTAATATAGTAATATGTAAATTCTTAGCCTTTTAGAAGTCAGAAAATACAGGCTGTGTCAAATAAGAGATAAGATATCAGAAACATGGAAAAAATGTTTGAAAAATTCTATCTGTTAAAAAATGTTGACATGTATTATTTTTTATTATTTGACATTTGACATTTTTTTATGTCTATTTAATAATATTGATGATCTTGTATATGTTTGTTATAATTATCTATTAATTAAGGTAAAAAAAATGCCAACAAAATCCATAAATAACATTAAACAGAGTTACAATTTAAGATACAGCTTTCTTGTTTCCTTTTATAATAGCCTGTAGCAAAAAAATTAAAATTTATTTTTCCAACAGAAATAAATAGAGTCAAAGTGGGGCGCGAGTTCTGGCGCATTCTGTATGTCATTGCATCTCTTGGTCGGGAACTAATTTTAGGATTCACAACGTTAGGAGTCCTCTGTCTACGTCTCTTGGTCATACATCTGAGCCCTACATTTCCCAACTGAGTTGTAATATGCTATTAAACAAAAGATAGAATTACCTAAAAGTAATACCAAATAAATATAAAAAAATATTTTTCGTCACATTTTTTGACATAAAAAATAATAAAAACCATTAGAAAACATACTCCGTTTTTATATAGATTTTGTTAAAAAATTTAACGCAGAAACAATTGGTTAATATTTAATTTAAAATAAAAAAAAAACTTGCGTACCCAGAAGTATTCATTCTAGCATTCTAGTATTCATTTCCTTGCTTATTTCAGGTCTTACCTTCCGCGTGATCAAAGCCCTATAAAAAAGAATAAAAATGATAAAATTTTGCTTGTTAAACTTTTTGTATATTTTAATATACACATATTAATATTCGTGTTTTGAAAACTGCGGTTGATGGAAAACATATATGGGATTAAGAACAATTTCCATAAATGTGGGGACCGAGCTAAAGGGTTTGCAAACTGTAAAAATCCGGGTAGACCGATAACTTGGATTAGAATCGGACAGAACGCTACCCTTCTCAAAACAGACAAAACATCACTCAGATACGACTCCGATTTCCATCTTTATGCAAATTCGTTATAATCTATGAGTAATGTTTCATTGCAACGTGTAATTTATATTTTACGTTCAAGTGACCCTAAAAGACCACCGGTGATTTACAAAGGTGAAAACGTATTAGCAATTTAACCGAATAGGAGCATAGAAATTTACAAGCACCGACTTTTAACTCGATATGCCATTACCGAAGGCAACACCATTAACAGTAGCGATAATTAAATAGCTGCCATATACGTGCTCGTTAAAGTCAAGCAAAGAGTTGTCCTGATAAGGATAAAAGCAGGAAACACAAAGGAGCCAAGGGACGCGTGTATTCTGATAAGACGACTAGCGGCAGATTAAGTCTCAACTACATCTCCGGTATATTGAGGAGGTCATCTGGAACGCAATAACAGGCGGCAACGCTAATTAATGGCCACCATATCAGGATATCATGCTCGACTCGTGCTTAAGTGAAGGTAGCCATATGGTTTAGGGGATGTCGGCTTCGTCACTGCTTTTTCTCCTCAACTAACAGGCGATTTTATCGACACACACCATCCCTAACATTCCACAATTAACATGTCAAATTTCTACTTCATTATGTAAAAAATCGCCCAAATAGATTGGCTTAATCGATCAAGACCAAATGTGGAAGAATTCCGGACGTATATGGACACCTTTATACTTTACCTTCATGTCGTTATTACACTTTTCTCAATTTATATATGAAAACTCCTCCCCAAGCATAAACGCACGATCTTAACATTTGTGATTTATTTAATGATTTATTTACTTCAATTATTTATTAATGTTTGATTACAACGGCAATAACGAAAATTTTTAAATTACCTATTAGTCGTTTCCGGAAAATAGTCACCATTAGCAATATAGCAATAATTTCATAATCATACAATGTTAAAAAGAAAAGATTTTGATTTATTTAATTATTTTAAATACTTAATCAATTTTGAAATTAATTTAAGTAATTGCAAATTGTAACTCAAAGCGTGCAAATTTGTACATTTGTTATTTATCCATATTTCGACCATTTTAATTTGATAGGTGAGAGAGATAATCACTTAAGTAAATTACAATCCCATAAAAAAATCTCGTCAAATGAACATTATAAATTCTACTAAAGCTTTTAAATCTCTGAATAATTTTTTGGTAATTATGGTAAACCTTTCACAAAATTGTATTTTATACAATATATTATTTTGCATTTATTTTCATAAAATTGAAATAAATGAGAACAAAACGTGAACAATTATTAATTAACATTGTTGTATTATGTCTCAAAATATACAGGGATTTTTAACAAAATAATAAAGAAGAATCTGTGTTACAACTGGACCCCAGTCACTAATTTAAAGGCTAATAAATTTTTAAAAGCTACATTCAGAAATGCTAAAAAATATAGTATTTCATAAATATTTTTCAATTTCCATTTGATATGTTGATAAAAGTCTTCATAAAAATCGAAGNCCTACTTGATTAACGATGAAAATAAAAAGTCAAAATCCGTTTTTCGTAATTATTTCAAAAACTGAAGGACATCTGACAAAAGTTTACATAAAAATCGAAGTTCTTTCGATTGCCGTTGAAAAACTAAGGTTCAAAAAATCATATTAACCTTGAAATTTGAGAGTTAAGTACCAACGTTTTAGTTATCAATTTGAAAAAGCAAAGTAGTTTCAAAAACAAATTTCAAAGTTGGCGCCAATTTCTGGTTCCGAAAGTTCATCCATTTTAAAAATAATTTAGTTAAATTGAGGATGGTCGATTTTGGTTACATACAAAATTTTAAAAACGTAGCTACATTGGAAGTTGAAAAGTTTCTAATGTAGGCCTACAAAAATCATCCTGTATATGAGATTTTGTGTCTCATCACTATTTGCTCATCATTGCCGAAATAAAAAATTGCTTTCTTTAGTTTATTTCCTAAAACATCTTCAATTCTCCTCCTTGGTCATGACACAGTAACTCGCGTCAATATTAACACCTAGAAAACAAGTGCTTTTTACAATGCCGTCACCACTGTTAATAATTAATGGTTTTACTAATAAGTTTGTTTTAAAATTTATTTTTCAAACATTCGAAAAGGTGTTTATTTAAACTTGGCGTCGTAGCTCGTAGTTGGCGATGATATGAGTGTGAACTGACCTCAATTTTTAATACGCCCGGCAAAGTGTCAAATGTCAGATTAATAAGTTAATAACTTTCAATAAGATGGTTCGTTCACAATCAAACTTTCATGGATAGTTTTGGCGCCAAATTTAAAAAAGGCAAGGAATTAAATGCACAGTATATTATTTAAAATGTCAAGTATTTTTGATCAGTAAAAATAATAAATGCACCCTAAAAATAATAAGTGCACAGTAAAAATAATAAATGCACAGTAAAATAATAAATGCACAGTAAAAATAATAAATGCACAGTATGTTACCGGTCGTCTCCAAGTTTCGTTTCCAAGAGGCTCGTTCAACATTCAAGTTGGCTACTTTTTATTTTGATTTGTAACAGTTGAATTTTTATAAATAACAGAAAAGTAATTTTTCTGAAAATCTTCAACATTTCTTTTATTTCTTCGTCTTCCGGGTAACAAGTAAAATAAAAAATGCACAATAAAAATAATAAATGCACAGTAAAATAATAAATGCACAGTAAAAATAAAAATGCACAGTAAAATAATAAATACACAGTAAAGACAATAAATAAATTTCTAGCAAAACTAATTAATTTAATACACACATTTACAAACAAAATGTTTCCGAGCAAAACTGGAATGTAGCAAACCGTTCAAAAACGAAATTGTGGTCTCAGGAGTGCAAAAAGTGAGTAGGCTAATTAGGCTGATTATTACCAATTGTGCACTTGCTAAAATGATTCTTGCGTAGGGGCCCTTGCTAATACATGTATGTATCATCCTACAATAATAGTAAATAATAAATAACAATCTTGCGCAGAGGCTATATATTGTTATGTAACCAAGACTGAAAATTCCTGAATTTTATGTGATTTTCCTAATTTCGATTAAAGTTACTGAGCTTTTATTATTTTTACTGTGCAAATTGGATTTTTTTACTGAACAAATTACAATAAAATACTGTGCGTGTTTTACTTAGCATTTATTATTTTTACTGTGCCCTTTAAAAAACACCCGTTATATGCTTTAAAATAATTTTAGGTAATACAAGGAGTTTATACCTACTATACAGGGTGCGCCAGAACTCGCGCCCCAGAGAAAATTCTCAAGTAAGGTAAGATACCAGAAACATGAAAAAAATGTTTAAAAAATTCTATCTGTCAAAAAATTTTGACATTTATTTTTTGACATTTGACATTTTTTTATATCTATTTAATGATACTGATGATCTTGTATATGATTTTTTACAATTATTTAGTAAAGAGACAAAAATTTTGCCAATAAAAGCCTCAAATAACATTGAACAGAGTTACAATTTAGGATACAGCTTCCTTGTTTCCTTTTTTAATAGCCTATAGCAAAAAAAATTTGAAAAATATTTTTCCAATAGAAATAAATAAAGTCAAAGTACAAAAACCCTCTCATAACTTCGAAAATTTTATAGATAAAATTTTTTTAACATTTTTTTCCATGTTCCTGGTATCTTACCTTATATGGCATTTTTCTCTGGGGCGAGTTCTGGCTCACCCTGTATGTATGAATTTTGTATACATACATATTTTTAAATATTTTAACATTAAAACATCAATAATAGACTTTACCAACTCGCTGGGACACCCTGAGACCAAGTTTGTCAGAATAAATTTCAAGTTTCAAGTTCAAGTATCAAAAAATATACAGTATGTTCTCGGCTTGAGTTCACAACAGGAAAAAAAAAATCTTTGATTTTACGCCAAAACTGCAAAGGAAAAAAAGGGTTTGCTTTCCTTGAAACCAACAAATCTGTAATTAAAACTTCCATTATTCTAACTCAGTAGAAAGAAAAGTTTATTTTTCTCTTGATTTTGGACTTGATTGGAATAATTTTTCTCTGCTTTTTAAAACTTATCACATTGGCGGTTTTAATTACTTGACGATTATATGTCACTTTGTCAATTAATTTATTAATTAAATAATGATAGTTCTTGTTAAAAATGACTTTGGTTTTTATCTTTTGCTTTTTATCTTCTTTGAGTTGCTATTTATTAAAATTATGTTTTCACAAACATTTTTGTTATTTAACTTGCGTACACTCATTTGTCAGAGTGACATCATTGTCAAAATAATAAAGTAAAAAATGTTTTTCCTTTGCAGTTTTAGCGTAAAATCAAAGATATTTTTTTCCTCTTGTAAACCCAATACGGGGACAACCTGTATAGTATTTTGTTATAACAAAAAAAGTTGATATAAATTAGCAACTAAAGCTGGTTTTGGTAGCTTCGATCGAATATAAATGTCTAAAATTTCTTAATTTCGTAGCAAGTAGGTATTTTTGTACTATGCATGATAGCACTTCATTTTTTAAAATTCTTTATGTCTGTGATAACAAAACATTTGTCGTAAAAACTATTTTAATCTTCAATAATAACATGTATCCCAACATTTCATCAGTTCTTTAGCTGAAAAAAAGAAGAGTATTAAAAGACTTTTTAGCGGTAAAATTTTAATAAAACCGTGTAGTGTGAAGAAGGAGCTAATAACAGCCAGTGCCTAATTGTAAATGAGTTCAAAATGGTAGTTGATGCATAAAAATGTTTTGTAAAAAAAGTCCTTCGGAATGTAGCCGAAGTAGCTGTTATATGCCGCATGTAGTTAATCGTCTTGGTGATATTAGGCAAAGAGGAGGACCGTGATGGAGGAACGAAGGTGTGAGCGGCGCCCGTGATAATTACAGACTTCGGTCACCGCGATATGATGAATTAGTTGCTGTTACTGCCTCTCATCTCTACTTGAGAACGCTTTGCGCTTGAGATCACACCACACCATATTAGAACGCTCTCGCTTGGTTAATTTGTCTCATTTCAAAAAGTTTCAAACAAAAAATATACGAAAAAATGTTGTAATAAAGCGTTTCGTCTGCGTAAGAGCGGTGAATGGCGTTTACTGCCGCTTAAGTCATCGACGGTTCCTAAGAATGAAAATGCAATAGGTTTTTTGTTGATGTGAATCGTCTTAAATGTCTTTGGTGATGTATGGTAAAGCAATAATTTTATTTTATTGCACCGGTTTGTTATGCCGCTAATTTGTTTTGAAAAATAAAAGCCAACGTTGCCAAAGGCTAACTAACCATCAGACGTCAAGCCCATCACTTATAGAACTGTTTTGCCCATAATACGAACCACTTTTCGTATTAAGATGCTGATGCTAACTCGATGAGTTCACCTTATCATAAATTTTACTATTAAAAGATAATTAAACTGAGCTTTTATGATTCACGTAAGTATCCACATATTTCGCAACACAAAATAACCTGACATACGAGGCATTACTCGTAATACTCTACTAAAGTGTTTTTATTTTTTGTCCAACATTCATTTTCAAACGATTTATACTCAAACTTCTTTTTTGAGTTTGTAATTATATGATATGTTTTTAATTTTAGTTAAAATCAACATAAATATCTTAGTAGAAAGAAATGATGCTTTACTGAAAATACCTATTTAGTAAAGGAACAAAATTTTTGCCATTAAATATGGTTACAATTTAGGATACAGCTTCCTTGTTTCCTCTTCTAATAGCCTGTAGCAAAAAAAACTTGGAAAATTATTTATCCAACAGAAATAAATAGAGTCAAAATGTAAAATTTAAACTCTCATAACTTCAATTATAGATAGTGCGCGAGTTCTGGCGTACCTGTAAAATCTGATAGTGGTGCGTTGCTTTTTTCGTCACGTTATAATAACACAGGGCGACAAAAAAAGTCATGTCGTGACAACTTGACAAATTTTATATCATTTTGTTCGTCTCAGTGAAACAAATCAAATGCACTAAAAAAAAATTAAAAAGTCCACACACTTTGAACTAAATAATTTTTTTCTAATTTAAATAAATTTAAAATACTTTAACTTTAAAAAATCATTACTCAATAACTATTAGGCCGATTTCCTTCAAATAAAGACCATTCTAAAGGGATAGCTTTGCCCTTTAGGATGATATAAAATTTGAATTTGAATATTGGCAAACTTTTCTTCGAACAGTGTTCAAAGAAGTTCGAAGTAAATCGAAATAATCTAAGAAAAACCCTAGCAGTAATTTTTTTCCATCATTACCATCGTGGAGAGCTTCTCTTTATTAGTTGTAATCCAAATTTTCTAAAGAATATACCGAGTAGTTTTCAAGATATGATTTTTTGAAGTTAAGGTTTGCTAATCAAGCATTGCTATAGCATATAGGAGAAATGCATGTTAATCTTACTTAAAATTGCATTTTTATAAAAGTATTTGTTTTAAGACTCTTCTTTTGCTTAAAAATGTTCAATTGCACCTTCTTTGTTCTAATTAGAATAAACAAAAAACTGTTTCTTTACTTAAAACAAACAAAGAGTACCTGCGTACTAATAAAGCAAATAAAGAGTTTTTCTGTTCTGAAAATGATCACTGATCATTGAGCAAAAAGGATCTAGAAGTTTAAAGCAGTAGCTTTAAATATAAGAGCAAATCTTTTTCAAGTCAAATCACTTTCCATTCAGATTCTAAGTTGTTCCTTTGTTCTAGCTTTCTGATTTTTTTTTTTGAAAATGTTCTCAGCAAATGCTTTTTCATCACTTTCTACTGATGTTGAATGCAAAAGTCAGTTGCTTCGTGTGCAATTGTTATCACAACAACTACTACCTAAAGGGTTTCCCAATAAGGATGATATGTTTTAAAAACGTCTTAGCAACTATATTTGAAATGGTATAAATGTCACTAGTTGTCATTAGTGTTAAGTATAGTATGACAATTTATCATGGCAAAATACACGCTTCATCAACGTTTAGTTATTATCCAAAAATTTTATGAAAATAATCGTTCCTATGTTCAAACTCAACGTAGTCTACGTGAAAATTATGGTCCACATAAGGGTCCTTCTGTGCTTGCTATTCGCCGAATTGCTGAAAAATTCGAAACAAATTTAACTGTACACGATACCAAAACACCAATAAGACACCGAAACGCAAGAAACAAAGAGAATATTGATGCTGTAAGTGCCAGTGTTACAGAAGATGCAAATCTGTCGATTAATCGACGTTCTCAAGAACTTGGCCTTTCAAGAATGACAACTTGGCGTATTTTMAAAAAAGATTTGGGTTTACATCCCTATAAGATTGTYTTGACTCAAGAATTGAAACRTCTTGACCATTATAAGCGTCGTGTGTTTGCTGATTGGGCTCTAGAGCAACTTGAAATTGATCCTAATTTTTTCAAAAAAATCATCTTTTCAGATGAAGCTCATTTTTGGTTAAACGGCTTTGTTAACAAACAAAACTGTCGTTTTTGGTGTGAAAAAAATCCACAACAGATTCATGGAAAGTCTTTGCATCCAGAAAAAGTTACTGTTTGGTGTGGTTTATGGCATGATGGCATCATCGGGTCTTATTTTTTTGAAAATGCAAATGAAGATCCAGTAACAGTGACTGGTGATCGTTATCGATCAATTTTAACAAATTTTTTGTGGCCAAAATTGGATGAAATTGATTGGCAGGGAATGTTTTTCCAACAAGATGGTGCAACACCACATTCTTGGAGTGCCACTATGGAGTTATTGAGAGAAAAGTTTGGTGAGTCGATAATCTCCAAAAATGGATCTGTCAATTGGCCTCCAAGAAGTTGTGATTTAACACCCCTCGATTTCTTTTTGTGGGGATATTTGAAGTCGTTGGTCTATGCCAGCAAACCTCAAACCCGAGAGGATTTAAAACTGAACATTGAACGCTGCATTCATGAAGTTACACCTGACTTATTGCAAAAGATCACTAAAAATTGGGTTCATCGAATTCGATCCTGCAAACACAACCGAGGTGGACATTTGAATGATGTGTTGTTCAAAACATAATTGTCATAGATTGTAGATTAAAATAATAAAAAGTTTTGCATTAATTTCGAAACACTTTGTATTTTATTTAATTTTAAAAAGATATCGTCCTTATTGGAAAACCCTTTACAAGCCCTTATATTTAAGGCTCGTGCCTTAAACTTCTAAATCCTCTTTGCTCAATGATCAGTGGTCATTTTTACAACAAAAAAAACTCGTTATTTGCTTTAATTAGTACGCATGTACTCTTTATTTGTTTTAAGTAAAAAACAGTTTTTGTTTATTGTAATTAGGACAAAGAAGGTGCAGTTGACCATTTTTAAGCAAAAGAAGAGTCTTAAAACGAATACTTTTATAAAAATGCAATTTTAAGTAAGATTAACATGCATTTCTCCTATATGGCACAATACCTGAATAGCAAACCTTAACTTTAATAAATCCTATCTTAAAAACTACTTGGTATATTATTTAAAAAATTTGGATTCTTACTAATAAAAAGATGCTCTACACGATGGTGACGAAAAAAAATTTACTCGTAGGGTTATTCTTAGATTACTTCGAACTTCTTCGAACACTGTTCGAAGAAAAGTTTGCCAATATTCAATTTCAAATTTTATATCATTCTAAAGGGCAAGGCCATCCCTTTAGAATGGTCTTTATTTGAAGGAAATCGGCCTAATAGTTATTGAGTAATAATTTTTTAAATTTAAAGTATTTTAAATTCATTTAAATTAGAAAAAAATATATTTAGTTCAAGGTGGACTTTTTGAAATTTTTTTAGTGCATTTGATTTGTCTTACTGAGACGAACAAAATAATATAAAATTTGTCAAATTGTCACGTCATGACTTTTTTTTTGTCGCCCTGTGTTATTTAGTAAAGGTAGAAAATTTTTCCCATTAAACATGGTTACAATTTAGGATACAGCTTCCTTGTTTCCTCTTCTAAAAGCCTGTAGCAAAAAAACTTGGTAAATAATTTGTCCAACAGAAACACATAGTCAAAGTTCAAAATTTAAACTCTGATAACTTCGAAATTTTTATAGATAGTGCGCGAGTTCTGGCGCACCTGTAAAATCTGATAGTGGTGCGTTGCTTTTTTCGTCACGTTATAATAATGTAATAAAGTGAGGTATAGATTTCAAATAATAACTGCAATAAATATGCTACGAGTTGATTGTTCATTAAACGAGAGTTAGCCCGTATAAGTTGATACGTGTTGGCCGTATCGCCAAATCAGAACGGTGTGACTTTAATGAATTATTAGACGGAGGTAATAGCCTTCCAAGTTTACACCTAAGTAATGATTTCGACACTAAACGTTAAAAGGGGCCGCTGGATGGATGGCCGACAATGGACTAATAGTTAGTGTTCGACCTGGACCGATTATTTATGGGATACACGAAAACTAAACTCGGCCTGATAATTAGATGCTGAAACTAATTAACTGCTGGAACGGGTCGGAGGTGTGAAACAAAGAACGGACCGCCGGAGGATGTTCTGATCCTCTGACGTTCTTTATGATCTTTGCCGAAAGACGTGAACTATATTTTTGCCCAAAAATTTATTTCTGCATTTTATCATTTTTAGGGTTTATCAAATTTACCTATTAATTACATAGAATGAACGAAAAGTATACAGTCAAGTATAGGTCAAACGAATAAAAAACTGTGGCATTAAATTTTCATTTTTTAGGGTTCAGCCCTGCTTGGCTAAAGACTAATTTTTAACATAATTTTAGTTTTGAAAAATCACATAGGGTCAAGTGGGATACATGTGAGGACCATAACTAAATTTGTGAATTCAATTTCATACGGCTCATTTACTATTTAATTTTAAAGAATTTACATTTACAAATGCCATATAAGGTAAGATACCAGGAACATGGAAAAAATGTTAAAAAAAAATTATCTATAAAAATTTCGAAGTTATGAGAGTTCAAAGTTTGCACTTTGACTTTATTTCTTCTTCTTTTCTGAATGAGGACCAATTTGTTTCCAAATTTTACCTTCTGGTGTCCCAGAGATACAAAGATTGAAAAAGACGTTGATTTTCTAATGTTACTAAATATTCGTTCAGAAAGTAGGCTACATAAAAAGGTAGTTAAACTCAAAATTATTGCCTATGGCACCAAAAAAGCACAATTACGTCTTTGAACACAAAAAATCTAAAAAACTTAGTATTTTAAAGGATTACAGCAAGAAAACGGTTGATTTTTAGAATCTTCCATGCGTCTATTTTGACGTTTTCGCACATTTGGCCTACTTAAGACGAACAATTCATTGAAATTCGAAATGTAATGGTTTTTTTGGAGTTTCATATTTCTCATGTCTCAAGAACTAAAGTTATGGGAAATGTGGTACATAACTCAGAAAAGAATGGGTAATAATCTGAAATCAGGAAAAACTTAAGTTTGTCTCTGCCGCACACTACAGCTCAATATAAAAAACAGTGCTTTCGTCTTTTAGGTATAACATTTACAAGACAAAACTGGAGATGTTATTGAATTAAATTACAATGTTCTGCAACCTTCACTCTTTAATCCAAACAAAAATTCGTTGAAATCCGACAAAGAATAACAAAAATATTGCAATGTAAAAAATCGCAAAATTTAAGGTGTCCGGTTAATTTTGGCGGGCAGTGTATTAGTAATAAAAAAAATATTTTTTTAAAGAAATATGGGTCTAAATGAAGTACCATGTCTCATTATTACATTTACCCTGTGTAAAGAGCTAAATGTAATATTCATATCGCATTTAGGTAGTAAACAGTGTTTTTAGATTGGATTCGGGGATAATACAAATAAAAAGGAAAAAAAGAAAAAAAGCTGTTTGTATTTCAGAGGGATCAGACAATTACAACCAAATTTAGAAAACTTCTCAAAAATTAACGTTTACATCTCATGCCTTGAAAGGCCGTCACGAATTGACTCGTCACTCATTTGTTCATCGGTAAAACAGTATCAACAAGTGATTAGCTTAAAGTTGATGAAGTAAGGGTATGATATCAGATATGGTAGACCGGAATACAGATTTAGTACGTTATTACAATTGTCCCACGTCACCCTACATATGCTTGAAAATTTTCCAAAAATCTATTTGTCTGTAAAGTGAATTTTATGTGACAAATACGACAAATGGTTATTAAGAAAAGTTCCTTAGATTCAACATTTACGCCCTACACCAAATTTCAAAATCATCTATGATTTTGAAATTTGGTATAGGGCGTAAATGTTGTTAATTTTTTTGTAAGTTTTGTGATTTTTCTTCATAACAAAAGAGCTGTTAAAATAAAATTCTTTACTTTGTGAAATAATAAACAAAAAAATAAAAAATCATACTTGGTCCATGATTTTAAAATTTGGTATACGACGGATCTAGATCTTATTTTTTTTTTGTATTTGCCACATAAAAAACACTTTACAAGAAAATAAGTTTTTTGGAAAATTTCCAATACATACTTAATTTTTTAAGACTAAAATTATGTTAGAAAATTAGGCTTTAACCACAAAAAATATTAAAAATTAAATCGAGAATTTTTTATCTTTTGGAAGTCGTTTCAGCTAATCGAAAAATAAATCGATACATTATAAAGAACCTATAATAAAAATAAGATTGTTTTTCAAAAACTCAGTATAATATTTTTTGATCACAAAAAAATTACACTCATCTAAATAAAATTGTTTATCTCAGACCTCCTAAAAATTGAAGAATAACTGTGATGATTTTAAATGAATAAGAAAGAACAGAAAAGTACTCCACTTGTCCTACAAGCTCTTGGAGTAAACCTTTTCTTGCGTGACTTATTTGTATTATAACACACTTGTGTATAAATAACTACTTTGAACTAATACACAGTTTTTTTAATTAAATCTAAAGTTAGGTTCCCAGCGCACGACAAACATCTTCTGAACTTTGATCCAAGAAGATGTTTCTTAGCATAACAAAGTGTAACGTAGTTAGGGTTAGCACTCGGATAATTTAAAAATGAAAGAATGTTACCAAATGGTAATGGTATTATTACGAAAAAAATTACATATAAATGGCACATCCAATAAAAATTCATACAAATTCTTCCATACTTCCAAGAAAGTAAAAATTTTACCGCCCTCACCTGTGAAAATTAAAAATATATAGATAGGTATGTAGGTATATCCTTTCAGGGACGTAAAAATAAACGCAAAAACATGCTTCTAGATTTAATGGCAAAAGTAGCAAATAACGAAAAAATTTTATTTTTGAAGTTTTTCTTGCTGGATCGTAGGAATAATTCCTCCTTCTCCTAGAGAAGTCTTGAGTAGTAACTTCCACCTGTGGGACAAGAAGACACTTTCCTTTCCATTGTAATGCAAATAATTATTATTGAGGTCGTTTAAAGTTCTAAATCACAATCTTTCACCAAAAAAATTGTATATATCGCGTGTTTCAAAAATGTGTGGCATAATTTTAACCACGAATACCCCTCTACAAATGAGAATAGAGAGCACAGTATTTACTGACCTAACTCAAAAAATAGAAAAATTACACCTTTCCAAAAATCGGTATGGAAAATGATTTTTTGGAAATATTTTTGTTATCGTTTATCCGATTATTATGAAACTTTGCATGTTAAGGGAAAAAAAGACACTCTTTGATATGGTATAAACGGGAGTCTTGTAAAAGCTAGAGATTTCCGGTGACAATGGGACCCTTCCAGTTTTTGGGTCATAACTCCTTTTTTCAGCCTATTAACAGATATTTCTGATGCCAAAAATCAAAAGCCCGATCATTTTTTCATAAAAAAGTACTCTTGTTAATATCGCTAAAATGTACCGTTCTCGAGTTATTTTGGTTTAAACAAAACTCTACACCGCGCTGCAAAATCAAAAAGTATGAATTTTGAGCGTATCATTACCTTGGAAACAATCCACTACGAATGACATAGCTGCAACTGCTGTGACATTTAATGTCAATTTTATTTAATCCAAAGTAAAATTTGATTACTTCTTGATGATCATAGTAAAACACACGATTATGTGTTGGAAGAAACAATGCATTAACCATCCCGGCCATCACAACATGATCTGAGAATACACCACGGAAATGTTCACACCGTAAAACGATTTTCCCTCCAAATTGTTGTTTTTTCTTCGTATTTCATTATTTGCATTATTAAACTATAAACCAAATGAAAAATTAAAACGACCAAACTAAGAACATAACCTCAACTTTAAAATACTGAAACTGTAATAATTACAAAAAAAAAACCTTATCAACCATTTGAAGTAGCATATGGTAATTTGTTGTTGTTAAAACTTGTAAAGAATAAGGCACGTTTAATGTTTATCAACATTTTTTTTTAAATTACAAGAACAACAAGAACCAATAGCACAATTGGAACAAATGCCGTTAGATGGCGCTTGTGCTGTTTCGTAAAGCGCAAAAAACAAAAATTTGAATAATAAAAATTTCCGTGGTGTATTCTCAGATCATGTTGTGATGGCCGGAATGGTTAATGCATTATTTCTTCCAACACATAATTGTGTGTTTTACTATGATCATCAAGAAGTAATCAAATTTTACCTTGGATTAAATAAAATTGACATTAAATGTCACAGCAGTTGCAGCTATGTCATTCGTAGTGGATTGTTTCCAAGGTAATGATACGCTCAAAATTCATACTTTTTGATTTTGCAGCGCGGTGTAGAGTTTTGTTTAAACCAAAATAACTCGAGAACGGTACATTTTAGCGATATTAACAACAGTACTTTTTTCTGAAAAAATGATCGGGCTTTTGATTTTTGGCGTCATAAATATCTGTTAATAGGCTGAAAAGGCTGACCCAAAAACTGGAAGGGTCCCATTGTCACCGGAAATCTATAGCTTTTACAAGACTTCCGTTTACACTATATCAAAGAGTGTCTTTTTGTCCCCTGACATGCAAAATTTTATAATAATCGGATAAACGATAACAAAAATATTTCCAAAAAATCATTTTCCATACCGATTTTTGGAAAGCTGTAATTTTTCTATTTTTTGAGCTAGGTCAGTAAATACTGTACTCTCTATTCTCATTTGTAGAGGGATATTCGTGGTTAAAATTATGCCACACATTTTTGAAACACCCGATATATAGTAAGTTAGTAAGTTGGTCTTAAATAGTAATAAAATAAATAAAACAATAATAAAAATAAAAATTTTGTATGTAGGACATAAAAATTAGGATATACCTACTACCTATAAAAATACAGGGCGATTCATCTCAGCTCCGGTCTTCTGTAGCTCAGTTTGTCGACTTTATTTATATTCTAGATGGCATTTCAGGAAAATATTTTTAATTATACAGGGATGGCCCAAAAATAAGTTACAATACAAACTGTTTTTTTTTAATGAAACACCATACTCGGCATTTTTAAATACAGGGTGCTCCAGAACTCGCGCCCCAGAGAAAATTTTCAAGTAAGGTAAGATACCAATAACATGAAAAAAATGTTTAAAAAATTGTATCTGTCAAAAAAATTTGACATTTATTTTTTGACATTTGACATTTTGTACATCTATTTAATGATACTGATGATCTTGTATATGTTTTTCTACAATTATTTAGTAAAGGGACAAAAATTTTGACATTAAAAGCCACAAATAACATTGAACAGAGTTACAATTTAGGATACAGCTTCCTTGTTTTCTCTTTTAATAGCCTATAGCAAAACAACTTGGAAAATTATTTTTCCAACAGAAATAAATAGAGTCAAAGTGCAAACTTTAAACCCTCATAACTCCGAAATTTTTATAGATATTTTTTTTTAACATTTTTTCTATGTTCCTGGTATCTTACCTTATATGGCATTTTTCTCTGGGGCGCGAGTTCTGGCGCACCCTGTATAGCTTTTAATGTCAATGTTTTTAAGCCAAACTTCTATTAGTCGATTTTGCTTAATTTTTGAATTAAAATGTTTTTTTTGACGAAAACATCCTCTTTTTAAAAATTTGTTACACAAAAAATTTAGACAACTAGAAAAAAAAATACCACTGTAAAGAGGAAAGTACGAACTTTAAGACTATAATTTTGTTTAATGTATTGCAGTCGAAAAGTTAAAAAAATGTTAAGTTTGTTAAAAGTTAAATAACTTAAAAAATTAAAATAGAACACCCTATTTTTTATTTTTGCATCTCATAGACTGATAAATTGTCTATCTAAAAAAAAACTTTTGATGTCTAGAATTGATAAATCAGAAGATATTTAATTTTAAATGTTAATTGTAGCAACAATGCATATCAATAAAATGATATAAAAATAAAATACCAAGGCAACCATAGTAATTCCCCCTCTGATCACTTATTTGGGATTCGTCCAGAAATTGTAAAAGCCGACATAAAAATTGAAATTCGAATTGTTTATTGTAAAAATAAATATACAAATAGTGCTCTATTGATAAAATTAATACCAGATACTGATTAAATAAAGTCTTGTTAATCATGTTTGGTTTATACGAATTACTACAGAGTGTGCACAATTTACTGTCAAACTTTAAAAAGTTAAAAACTTTTTAACTTTCTTATTTTAAATTAGAACCCCTATTTATTTTTATATCATTCGAAGCGGAATTAAAAAACGAACATTTTTCTAATTACAACCCTTTCTCAAATCTTAGCACATTCGGAGTTATTTGCCACAAATTCGTCAACTATTTTAATTAGAATTTTAATGAATAAAAGTCAAAGATGGCTTTGAAAAACAATTCTTAACATAATTTATTTTGTAAGTTTTAATAATAGTAGATTATGTTATTAGGAGTAAAAGTGATACATAACTCACTTTTACTCCAAATAACATATACTATTTTATCCGCAAACGATTGAGATGGAAAGAAAATAGCAACACATCAACAATCAAGTAAATCACCTCAATAATCAGGACACTTTGCATTAAAATCATAACAAACGTCACGCATCAGTTTCGGTATTTGTGTTGAGATTTCGAAAGTGCTGATTGATTTAACTGGTGAATAACTGGTGTAGTTTATAGTGCAAAATGTCGAATGCTGATAATCCACCTAGTACCTCTACAGAAAATGCTGAAAAAGCGAAAGAGACAAAAAAGAGACCACAGTGATAAATGTCAAAGTAAGTGTCAAGTAAAAGTGAAAACGCCTAGGCGTAAAAACAGTGTAATTACTCCATGTCTGAAAAGTAAAACTTTTACCTGTGTCATTTAGTCATAAAAGTGGTCACTTTTGTGACGTTTGCGGATAAAATATCATAAATTGACTTTTCTAAAATTAACAAACTACTAAAATAAGTGTTCGATATGTGCTCCGTTCTCTTAAAGACACAAACGAAGACGAGTATGAAATGACCCTGCTACTCTTATTAATAGATCAGGTGTAATATTGTCAAATGCGTTTCCAATTCTTTGCTGCATGTTTTCTGGTGTAGTTGGAGGTTCCTGATAAACAATTTCCTTAACGTAGCCCCACAAAAAAAATCTAATTTCATTAAGTCGGGTGATCGGGGCGGCCAGTTATTGGTCCTCTTCTTCCAATCCACCGATTTGGAAAACTTGCATTGAGATGAGTCCTCACATGTCTTGAGTAATGCGCTGGAGCTCCATCATGTTGCAGCAACATTGCAATTCTCACAAAGAATTGGCAATTCATTTTGCAAAAGGTCAAGATACATAGGGCCATTTAAGTGGCCGTTAAAAAATAAGGACCAATAATATGTTCGATAATAATTCCTGCCCACACATTAAGTGACCAAAAAAAATCTTGGATTGTGGTCATAATGTAAATTATGGCGATTTACTAAACCATGTTTATGGAAGATGGCTTCACCAGAAAACAAAACATTATCAAAAAAGTTATAATTTAGTCTAATTTTATCTAGCGCTCAGTTGCAAAAATTCATTCGTTGTTCAAAATCACCTTCATAAAGTTCTTGGTTAAGTTGAATATGTCCTTTAAAATGCATTGAACGGTGCTTTTGCACGGCATTACCAACAGCTTTTTGACTAACCGAAAGATTTTCGGTTAGAGACAAGAGCACAGCGAATTCATTTTCGTCAGTTCGGGCCGGTCTGTTTCTCACTGGTTTTTGATAGTCTACATTTCCCGTTGGTACAAACCTCTCTAATAAGTCTTGCAGACTCCTTTTGTCTGGATGTCGTCGTTCAAGATAACGCTGTGCGTAAACTCGACTTGACAAATGACAGTTTCTATCGCATTGTCCCAATATAAAAATTATATCGACAAGCTCTTCTCGATTGTACTGCATGATAAAAAATAGTGTCAAAAACTAAGCAAAATCGACTAATAGAAGTTTGGCTTAAAAACATTGAAATTAAAAGTTACATTTAAAAATGCCAAGAAACATGTGGTGTTTCATTTAATTTGAGATGAATCGCCCTTGATAGAGAAATAGACGGATACCAAAAAATTGTATTTGGAAACAGACTTTCAACTATTTGAGAACAAATCACCAAAAAATTCTGTTGACGTTGACGACTATTTCACCAAATCTATTTTTGAACAAAATTTGTACAAGTAAAATAAATAACACTGTGTGAACATCGTTTTTCACACGATACAGGGTGCTTACGGTCTTGAGGTTGAAATTTAATTGAGATGTATTTATGGTAGAAGAAAACATACGTTATATATAAAACAAAACAAAAATTATACGTTGTAAAAGGAAATAATTCGTTTTATATTATTTATTTGAGAACTGCTGCTTCGGCTGCTGCAATGGTCATTAGTAAGTATCATTACTTGTGTTTTACCATAAATCATAATCACAACAACCACTTTATTATTTGAATATTTAAACACTCTGAGATATAAGTGAAGTTTTCCTTTTCCTATGAAGTGTCTACTGTACGTTATTATTTATTTTTATTTATGTTTTATCATAATTTTAATTATAAATTTTATCCTCCAATTAAAAATGTTTTCAGAATGTGTTGTACAGCTTTACATAGATATATCGATTTTTCAAATAATAAGTCATGACCTGCCATCTCTTGTGAAGCAGCAACATTGCACCTTTCAGTAGTCGCGACCGAAAAGCATTCTATTTTTATACAATGTGTCAATTCTGTACTTGTGTCCTAGATATCGCAAAAATATTGAAAGTAGAATATTTGCAAAAGCTGCAAAAATAACTCAACTGCATTTTAGATAGCAAGGAAAGATTTTAATCGTTGAATAAATTTAAATTTCACGTGCAGCTTTAAACCAACATAAAAAAGTTTAAAAAGAACATGAATTTTAAATAAATAAAATCTCTGAGGATAGTTCTTCAAAATCTATTAAACTGATTTAAAAAATGCAGTTAATATTGCATCAAGTTTTTTTTCGAAAATACTAGCGAATTTCATTATCTCAATTATTAAAGTCTGTCTAAATTCGCTTTAATTTACTGGTGCCATAGAAGCAATTAACTTTTTGGGTCTTTAGCAATAAAGAAACCCCAACCTCTCAATTGTAAAAGTTTGTTTTCTTAGAGGTTGCTTCAAGGGCTAGCTGGACGCTGTGGTAACAATAGCTTTACAACCACCTTTATTAAATTCATCATACGAGTAAACTAATTTGGTAAAATAAAACCATGAAATTCAAGCAAATATAGACGCATTTTAGCAATGTAAACTTTGAAATAAAGTATACAAAAGAAGCAAACTTCGTTTATCTTGCATTTTTTGACGTTAAAATGGAGGTTGCACTCTCTATTCAGTTTATTCCCGGTATTTCCGTTCAAAATTCTTTTCAAGATTTAAGTTAAAATTTTGATTAAAATTTGCAACAGTTTTATCACTCATTGACTCATTGGGACGAAGACTATTGTCTGCTTTTTTTTAAATGGAAATGTCTTTTAACGTTGGCATCACTACTAAATTCATCCATGGTAATTTTAATAAAGGAAGTTGGCAGTTCCGGTTTTTTGAATTAATTTGAAAACAATGTCATTAAACGTCAACACAAAAAATCGTCTAAAAAAATTTAGAGACGAAACACCAAAAAAGAAACAAATTCGGTTAACTAACAGTTTTTCGAAATTTGGAAACGAATAGTTCGCAAGCAGGAAGTTAGAAAAAGGGCCCGTTAAAATGTAGACGCAATTTGTAATGCAGGTTTGCTAAACATTCTTAATTTTTAGCAAAAAATTGACAAGAATACAAAATAAACATGAATGAGAAAGAACCTCGAAAAGAACGCAATTAAATTAGTGTCTTGTGCATCGTTTTTGAGGAACGAGTTGAAAAAGTAACAATTTTGAAACTACAGCTGAAGAAGAATTTATAAAATGCATCAACTTTGAGCTCATTTCAATAAATTACACAAAATGTATTACCAATCATCATAATACCCACTTGTATCTTTTGCTAAATAACTTTTTTTTGTATACATATACATCCTGTTTCTTCAAAGTTTTTGTAGCAAGAACCTCATTTTCGTTCACGACATTGTACTTACTTCCCGTGTATTTCTATGAAAATTATTAGCACTGAACTCTGTCTTTAGACCTTAAATAATGATGTCTGTCCTCAGGTATTCAATTATAGCGCTTTCAAAGAGCAAACAAACACACAAAATTCATAGAAGTCAAAATTTTGACAACATCTCAATTTGAACACATAACCATAATTTTTTAACAAAATTTCTAGGGACAAAAACAAAGAGCAAACAAAGTTTGTGGCTATGGAGACAAGCTGCTACCAATTTTTTTACCAAATTTTGATTTGGTAATTTCCATTAAAAAAAACAGACTTTATATTTGAATCAACAAAAGTTACAAAATGATCAAATGCACAATCTGTCAAAACAAGATTATATCAAGTGTTAATTCACCCTCCGTAATCGAATTTTTCGCACACGTTGAAAATGAACATTTGTATCATCGTTACCAAACACCTACTTTTGAAAAATAAAGAAACGGAAGAAACAGAAGAAGAAAATCCTCTAGGAAAATTTTCAGTGTCATGTCGACAAAAAGTGTCGCAGAAAAAATAGTCGCTAAAGTGCTAAAATTCCAGTAGATATGTGTCAGAACGACGAATTTAATTCCTTGTTGAGTTCCAAAAATTTTTTTGATTCAGGTATATTGGAAGCTGATTCAGATTACACCATACATTCAAATAGTTTATAATCGAAGGGTTCTATGACTTGCAACATAAAACAAAAGCATTCACTATCATAGCCGCCACATGACCAATAATTCTGTTGCTAACTTAATTTTAAAGTCACAGGTCACTTTATATATTTATAAACATACCTTTTTTCCGAAATCGTTACTAAAGTTACATAAAATCATTAAAATCGTCAGTAAAGCGTCAAAAATCGGCACTAAAGTAGTTCCAGTGGCGGCTCGTGGGTTCAAAACTAGGTGAAGAGCTAAAAATTGTACATTTCTTTTTCAACTTTGGGCCGGAGTTATATAGAAAGGACTTAAGTACGGAATTCAAAATTGAGTGAAAGCAAAGGAAATATTATTTTTGGAATAATATTTGAACGTGTTAAGTATTTAATGTATTTTTTATACCGTGCGATCAAAAAAAATTCAATTACAGTGGGCGGTGATTAAAGTCCTTTAGATGGCAATCCTGATTTTTGACATCAAATGTCAGCGGAAACTTTGACAAGTTTGAGTTTTATTCCTTTTGAGTGAAATAATGTTCACTTTAGAGCACAAAATTTTTATTGCTATACAAGACGAAAACGGTGAATAGTCATTTTCACGTTCAGTTTGCGTGGAAAATTTGCAGCCCAGATCCTCACTAATGTGTTGCCAACTGTAGAATTTAATCGACGCCTACTCTAATTTATTTTTTTTTGATCGCACGGTAGTTTTAAATATTACTTTGGTTGGGTAGAAATTTTAGATGAAGTGGCACTTCACCTATTTCCCTTGGCGAGCCGCCACTGCATTACACTATTAGTGGTGTTGTGTGACAAATTATTGTCTTAATATAAACATGAGACAAAGACATAATCCTATTATGTGTATACAGGGTGATTCAGATAAGATAATGGGCCCGACGTTCTGACGATGCAACCCAAAAAACAAATTTCATTTACGTCTTAATCTAATTCTAATTACGATTTGCAGTTGCAATCCAAGTTATCTTATGTTGCTCTGACAGTGCTTTGACAAGCAATTGATGATTTATAAATAAACTGTTTTCCTACCTTTAATGTTTCATTCTTTTATACATTTTGTGTTGGGTTTACACCGAAAAGACTTTTCTAATTTCTCTATCATTCCGCGAGAACTGAACGGCACTAATGATCGTTCTCTGCACTAATGTCAGAGTGACATAAGATGATAACTTGGATTCAACTTGCAAATCCTAATTTAAATTGGATCAAAGGCGTAAATGAAATTTGTTTTTTGGGTTGCGTCGCCAGATCGTCAGGCTCATTATCTTATCTGAATCGCCCTGTATGTATTGTTTTTTAAATCTGCAAATATTTTTTTCTTGTTTCATAGTTTTGTATGATGGCTATGGTATGGTAATCAAACACAGACTCGCAATCAAATAATACATTACAAGCGAGGTGGTAAATATGGCATTACCCCGAGTGTTTATGTATACGATCGAGAGGCGCCAGCCTCGAGCACAAGGGGTAATGCCATTACCACCGAGGTTTGTATGCTATTTTATTCACAATCACATTATTTTCAGTCAAAAATTTGAGCAAAATAAAATTCTAACAAAGTTAAGATCCAACCGTGGTAGGCCATCCAAATGGCGTTTGATTTTTGACATTTCAGAAATGTCAAAGAAAATATTGAAATAATGTGTGAATATGATTTAAAATCGTCGAAATGGGGCAGTGTATTCCCCCAGAAGTAAAAGAAACTGCTACAAAAGCAATTGAAAACTAATTTAGCAAAATATTATGTGTAACTTGACAATTTGTAAGAAAAAAATCCTGGTATTTTTGTAATTTTAAGGTTGGATATCCTGCATATTACCGCCCAAGAGAAGTAATATTATTACTCCTCATGAGATTTAATCATGTGTTTCCCAACCTTTAAAAGGTTAGTAATCGGCATATTACATTAGTGATTGTGAATAAAATAAGATTTCAGTGTCTGATACATAAATAACAATTATTCCTTTCCAACTTTTTTTTTCTCAAAATTTGAATAAAAAACACAATTAATTAAATAAAAGTTTATTCTAAAAATTAACAATTTGGTTGTAATTTGGTAACGGTATTTTGTAGACATAGCACACATCCCCCTTTAAGATTTATTCTAAAACTAAGAAAACAAAAACATACACAAAATGTATCATTTTAAAAATTTCATTTCTTAACAACAAAAATAATTATTCACATTTTTATACCAGTGCACAGTCTTGTTTATCTGTGCTACCTGTGACGATTCGGTCTTCTCAGTCGTTGCGGTCGGCCGCCTGTTCGGTAACGGCGACGAGTTAATAATTGGTAAATAGAAAATACTTGTTAGGACTTGCAAACTAAATAAATACCGTTTTGATTGATTATTGGATTGCCCACACCGACGGAGGCCGTGGAATGGCATTTCTGTACTGGGACTGAACATTCAACTCCTGTTTCTTTTTTTCTTAAATTTCTTCTTATTTCCTCTGTACACTTTTTAAGTCTTTTTTCTTTAACCCCTTTACCGTACTTTTCACATATTCTTTGTCCTTCTTTTCTCTCTTTTCAATCGATCGAGAAGTTTCAAAAACCTCAACAAGCGTACTAAATAGTCAAACTTCTTTCGTCCTAGGGTGCTTTGTATGCATTTTTTTTTCTTTGCCCATCGACGTTTTATTGAATATGTTTGTTTTTGTCCCCGAACTTCTTAACTTTATTTTATTAATAGAAACTTTCGTTTTTAGATGCGTATTTAGGTAAAGGCATTTTCGACAAAAAACTGTCATCAGGAAATTCTTCACAAGAATCTTCAAGTGGTATCAAAGAATTCGTCAAAAAATACAGCTCATCTAATCTTTTGACAAAATTCGAACGCCGATTCATAGATGCCATATTTTTCTGAAACAGAAGAAAAAAAAATTGCCACAAAATTTCGGAAATATGTGTACATTATACTTTTTAGAGTGGAACATACTAATTTTATGAACAAAACCACTAGATGAAATTATAATATGTAGTAGTACCACAGATTATACAGATATGACAGCTACGGCAAAATCGCGAAATGGATGTTACCCCCACTTGGCCACCCGGCCCTCTCTACGGTCTTCGAATACCGCCAAATTCAAATGTACTTTACGTATTGAAAATAATCTTTCGTAAAGCAAACAACAAAAATTTACGTTATTAATGTTTTCATTTTGCATCACTTTATTCCAACTTCCAAAATAACACTAACTTTCCACCCGGCAAACCTTATTTATATGCATCAATCATTATAACCTCAAAAACTTGTCATGTGTTGTTATGTCAAAATGCAAACTGCCAAATAACTTAGTTACTTTATTTTGTGTTGGTTGGTGCCCATGTTGGTACTTTCAACACTGCCAACCTAAAAACGGCCCTCTCAACGGTCGTTTTGGAGGCATGGAAGGGGTAAATCTGATACTCACAAATGAACAATCTTATATTTCACTTTTTCATAAAATTCACAACATTTATATGGAAACTAATTGTTGTAATATGTTTGTTGAAATACGTAGAACACAACTGCTATGATTTTTTGTGACTCTTGGCAAAAAGTACTGTGAAAAAACAGTTTATCTATTTTGGCGCCAAAAAGCTGTCATATCTGTATAATCTGTGGTAGTACTAGTAGTGTAAATAGAGATTCTGGAGCCATCCCCCCACTACTAATTTATAAATGTCACGTGATCTGTGACGTATGTAATGTTTGTTACCTAGTGATATTAATTGTTGTGTGTAGCCTAACCTGTAAGAGGTTGGTAGCCATATATATTTTTAAATTAAAAAAAATGGCGGAAAATTCAAATTTTTTAAATGGCGACAAATTCAAATTTTAAAAAAATGATGACAAATTCAAATTAAAAAAAATGCTACAACTTCAAATTTTAAGAAATGGTTAAAAATGCAAATTTTTTAATGTTGGAAATTGCAACTCTACATACAATTGACGTAACTAATGAAAAATTATAATCCAAGCTGACAAAAAAATTCGATTAAAATAAAACAGTTTCAATAATGAAATATTTATTTGATTTGTTATTATTAAGATCTATAACTAGTATAACCTAAACATTGTTTCATAAACATATCTATAGGTATAAATTCTATAACATAATTTTAACAATAACAGATTTTAATACCTTAATTAAATAAAACAGTAAATAAATAAAAAAACACTTAGAACAATAAGGTTAAGATATAACTTTGTAACGTATCGAAACTTTCTGAAATGATATAACGTTTATCATCATAGTATAACAAAGGAACTTTGTTTTGATATTCCGTATAGTGTGTAAAACTGAACGAAATTTATTCAGCAACGCGTCTTTTCAGGCAATAAAAACAGAGTCCTACTTTTTCATCATAAGATCACGAGAAGAAAGATATTTCTCATTTTCTCACTTGAAACAATAAATTCTTTAAACTCAGAGTGGCATGTTATTTAACAATAATGACTCTTTATCTATACATTAGATGACAAATAATGCTCACTATGTGAAAATAATGTCCTAGGTCGAATTTTTAATTTTGCTGTTTATCCGCATGTTTGATTGTGTCAAAAGTCATGTCTGAAATAAATTTATCTGAGATTGTAATAAAAGCCGCATTTTACTTCACAGTTCACACTGTTCACAGACATCTAAAGTTAAACTGGAAGAAGGGCTACTGTGTTTGGAAGGATTGCAAAATTCTTGGAAATGTCGATTACTGGAATCTTTCGCACTATCGATGTACGATCACAGTGTACGAGTAGAATAAAATAGAATAAAATCATATTGAACAAATAACCAAATCACTATGCAAAATGAAAATGACTCGCGTTGATATAAAAAGGAAAAAGACACGTCGATAAAAAAAATTCCTTTAACGCATAACGACATCTTAAAAGTAAAGCGCTTACCAAATTTATTGTAAACTGTGTTGCATATCCCACTGACTATATATCCTAGACAAGCTCAAGGATGGTAGACGTAAAGGATTGCTCAGGCTCACGAATCTGTCAGCCGGCGTCACGTGGTCCACAGACATGTTGTGACGTCACAACTGGCCTTTAATCGCGTCAAATACATGGGAGTTAATAGGAGCAAATACCAAATAATGCAAATAAAAGTGAATTATGACTTTAATTTGTTAAAATCGCTTTTGAATTTATAATGAAATTATTGTAGTTATAATTTGAGGTAATACAAAATAGAATTTTCTGTTTATTTGTGTCCAAAAATTGAGTAAATTTGTTTTCTAACCGGGGTAATCAGACGCAATAATTCCAATAATTCATTGTTCTCCATTTTAATGATACATAAGACATTAGGAATAGGAATATTTTTTTTATTTTTTATATTGACGGGTATTCTTTTCTTTGAAATTTTTTGGTCACAAAGTCGTGAAAATATCATTAATATTCCTAGGTATACATACAAAATAGAAAAGGGTTTTACTTTTGACAATTTTATATGCAATCTAATACAAAATTTAATAATAATGGATAATAGGTAAAAAAATGTAAAACAAAATAAACCGTTTTTATAATAACTTTAAGACTTTAAAGAAGAAAGAAATGAGCAAAACGACTTTCAACACAATATAAATTTTATTTCTTCAAATAAAAACATTTGGTAGCTGCACTAAACTTGAATTTTGAAACCAGCGTAGGTACAATCAAAATTCAGTTAAATGATATCCCAAAAATTAAACAAAGATTAAATTAATAATATTTGCTTTTTCCACATGACTAAGAGATTATAAAAATAATACAATAGTAAAAAAATAATTTTGTAATTCTAAAATTATTGAAAAATAAAGAGATCACATAAATTAAAAATCAATTAACAATTTTATAACACCCCACGTTTATAATTTTAATACAAACAATACAGAATTTCTGGGGGTTACAAGATTAAAAATATGCTTGGGAAATTATACTGAAACACATTGTATCTGGTGTAATGTTAGCGATGCAAGTTTATAAAATATGTATCTACTTATAATACATTCATTTCTGTTTTAAATCAGAATAGGCTATGGAAATTTGGCGACTGTAGCTGTATGACAATAAAATAGCTTACTCTAGTCTAAACCAAAAATTAATGCATTATAACAATTTGTTTCTTAGATCACGTTGATAATCATTGTTTGTGAAATGGAGCAAATTGAGCTACGAATCGAGTTGAACTTGTCAGCTCGTCTGCACCTGTTGGCCCATTCCTTTCTCATTGTTGATGAGACCATATTGTTGCCGATAGAATAAGAATAAAAAATGAGATTGTCACCCATTTGTTTTGGTTTTATTTAGCTGCTGTTACAACCATATACAGCATACCATCTATCAGGCATATAGTGACGATATATGCAGCACCTATTTAAATTTATTGTAATTACTTTAAATATACTAAAATTTGCATTATTTCGTACTACAATTTTCTTTTGTACGATCTTAATATGCTTTAATATCATTAAAATACCAAGGATGGTAGACATAGAGGATTGCTCAGGCCCTATGCTGCAATGTTAACCGTATTTCATCATCCCCACCACATTGCGTGACATCACAACTGGCCCACATTGTTTGTTTACATCAGCTGTGCTTCGTGTTTTTTGGTGTTTTAATGATATTAAAGCATATTAAGATCGTACAAAAGAAAATTGTAGTACGAAATAATGCAAATTTTAGTATATTTAAAGTAATTCCAATAATTTTAAATAGGTAGTGCATATATCGTCACTATATGCCTGGTAGATGGTATGCTGTATATGGTTGTAACAACAGCCAAATAAAACCAAAACAAATGGGTGACAATCTCATTTTTTATGTTTTTCTATCGGCAACAATATGGTCTCATCAACGATGAGAAAGGAATGGGTCAACAGGTGCAGACGAGCTGACAAGTTCAACTCGATTCGTAGCTCAATTTGCTCCATTTCACAAACAATGATTATCAACGTGATCTAAGAAACAAATTGTTATAATGCATTCATTTTTGTTTTAGGCTAGATTAAGCTATTTTATTGTCATACAGCTACAGTCGCCAAATTTCCATAGCCTATTCTGATCTAAAACAGAAATGAATGTATTATAAGTAGATGCATATTTTATAAACTTGCATCGCTAACATTACACCAGATACAATGTGTTTCAGTATAATTTCCCAAGCATATTTTTGATCTTGTAACCCCCAGAAATTCTGTATTGTTTGTATTAAAATTATAAACGTGGGTTGTTATAAAATTGTTAATTGATTTTTAATTTATGTGATTTCTTTATTTTTCAATAATTTTAGAATTATAAAATTATTTTTTTACCATTGTATTATTTTTATAATCTCTAAGTCATGTGGACAAATAGAGAAAGCAAATATTATTAATTTAATCTTTGTTTAATTTTTGGGATATCATTTAACTGAATTTTGATTGTACCTACGCTGGTTTCAAAATTCAAGTTTAGTGCAGCTACCAAATGTTTTTATTTGAAGAAATAAAATTTATATTGTGTTGAAAGTCGTTTTGCTCATTTCTTTCTTCTTTAAAGTCATTACATTATTATAAAAATGGTTTATTTTGTTTTACATTTTTTTACCTATTATCCATTAGTAGAATTTGTATTATTATTTATCAACAAAATTTATTGCATATAAAATTGTCAAAAATAAAACCCGTTTCCATTTTGTATGTATACCTAGGAATATTATTGATATTTTCACGACTTTTTGTGACCAAAAAATTTCAATGGAAATTTATTTATTAAATCATTTTTGTTTGAGCATTTTAAAACGTAAAGAATACCCGTCAATATAAAAAGTACAAAATTTGTTCCTATTCTGAATGTCTTATATATCATTAAAATACAGAACAATGAATTATTGGAATTATTGCGTCTGATTACCCCGATTAGAAAACAGATTTACTCAATTTTTGGACACAAATAAACAAAAAATTCTATTTTGTATTACCTTAAATTATAACTACAATAATTTCATTATAAATTCAAAAGCGATTTTAACAAATTAAAGTCATAATTCACTTTTATTTGCATTATTTGGTATTTGCTCCTATTAACTCCCATGTATTTGACGCGATTAAAGGCCAGTTGTGACGTCACAGCATGTCTATGGACCACGTGACGCCGGCTGACAGATTCGTGAGCCTGAGCAATCCTTTACGTCTACCATCCTTGGTTCGGGAGTGAGCGAGCAACTCGGTTTTCGGCACTTATTATTCATTTCCAAAAGCAACCAGCAATACACCCTAGACAGAGTCCAAACTCAGTCTTTACCTGCGTTCAGAGGTTGGGGTAGTAAGGGTAATAAATTGTAAAAGGACATTTAACTAACATTTTAATCCTTTCAATTTGTAGAAGTGGCTCCAAAAACTTCTTAGAAAGTTAAACATTGTTTTGAATTTTATAACTTCAAAAGAAGTCGATAATTTAACCATTCCATGAACTGTACCTGATACCTATTTACTAGTTAGAAAGCAGGGCTCAATATGCTAACGTCTCGAATCGTTGGTCGCGGACACCCTTAAGGGTCTACAAGACAATTTAACTTTATCTGTCAGAGTTCTTGTCATAATAATTATTGATATGTCATTTTTTTTGTCGACAATTTTAATTGCAGGGGTCCATTCAAAAAATCACAGCTTTTGAACCCTTTGCAATACTTAAGTGAATAATTTTTTTGCATTTGATAATTTGATAAGATATGAAGAAAATCTGAATTAATTTTTATGCTTAGCTGAAAGTCTTCTATCACCATTCGAGAGTTGGTCCAACATTTTTGAGTCACCTGTATATACGAAAAAAAAAACAAAATGGTAGATGTATGAGTTTTTTTCTATTTATAATTTACCATGGCGGCAAAATTTCACGCGCCAGCTCTATCGTCAGGAAGTAATTAGAGAGCTTTTCAACACTTTTGATAGAATAATGAAGTAGAAAAAAACAAATTTTAAGAATTTGCGTCACTGAATTAAGAAAAAATGTTTTTTTTTCAAAACGTTTGACCCTTCATGTTATTTAAAAAAATCAAAATTGCTAATAAGACTAATAAAGATGAAAAAAAATTAAATATTTTGAATGATAAAATTTTAAACTATGATTTCAGTACAATCTAATTAACCGTTTTTAACATTTTTAGCTGCATGTACTAGCGACATGTAAATGTTGCATATTAGAATCTTTCTGTTTTCTATAATGCATACTAATTGGATTTTTAAGATTAAGGAATCATGCGGTTAATTTTCCAAGGCTTCCTGCACGTGCGAGACATTGGAATTGATAAGAAGTTTCAAATTATTGTTTAGATACATAAATAACACAGTTTGTCGACGGCCACAACTGCAATTCATAAAAATAATGTAACAAGCTTAAGAATAAACATTATATAGGTGCGCCAAAACTCGCGCCCCTTAGAAAAATGCCATATAAGGTAAGATACCAAGAACATGGAAAAAATGTTAATAAAATTTTATCTATAAAAATTTTGAAGTTATGAGGGTTTAAAGTTTGCACTTTGACTCTGTTTATTTCTGTTGGAAAAACAATTTTCCAATTTTTTTTGCTATAGGCGACTAAAAGAGGAAACAAGGAAGCTGTATCCTAAATTGTAACTCTGTTCAATGTTATTTGTGGCTTTTATAGGCAAAATTTTTGTCATTTTACTAAATAATTGTAAAAAAAACATATACAAGATCATCAGTATCATTAAATAGATATAAGAAAATGTCAAATGTCAAAAAAAGATAGAATTTTTTTCATGTTCCTGGCATCTTACCTTACTTAAAAATTTTCTCTGGGGCTCGAGTTCTGGCGCAG
The DNA here is from genome assembly GCF_015345945.1 of Tribolium madens. NCBI lineage: Eukaryota > Metazoa > Arthropoda > Insecta > Coleoptera > Tenebrionidae > Tribolium > Tribolium madens. Next base: position 1,167,262 of record NW_025401068.1, on the reverse strand, counting down.
CCTGTATGTACATAAATTTGGGAAATTGTCAGTTGAACAGTTAACGTTTTTCTAAGAATAGCCAAAAAATATGATGTGATTAAATAAAATTTTATTTTTTGAATGTAATAATTGCTCATAGTAATAATAAGTCTGAATTTTTTTTAAAGTGAAACTTTTTATACATCGCTACAAAATTTTTCGTTCGCCTTAGCATGTCGCATTACAGCGGGCATCGTGGTTTCCTAAAACCACACCATTTTTTTTATGCAATCAACATTATATGTATTTCAAGTTTAACGTGGACATTAAAATATTTAGTTTTTATAAATTAAATATAGTAACACAACAGCACTTCAAGTTTAGGAGGAGGGGGCGAAACTTGTGAACCACCAGACGGCGCCGGCGCCGGCGCGGCGTCACCGTTGACGAAGCCAAAAAACATTTAAAAAAGTTTACGTTTACAAATCTTTTGTCACAACACAATTCTGTCCTTGAGATGTAATTCAAACGAAAGTCTGTTGACTTTTGTCTTTAGTTGGGACCATAACCGTACCTGGAGCGCACCTGGTTTGCTTGACGCAGCATGATTTCTGAGGTACTGCGGCAAAGCTGAGATATTTTTTGGCACCGATGTCATCATACTCATACACATCAGTGCCAAAAGTAGGTATTATTAATTGACTATAGGCGAGTTTCAGTTTTGCGTCCTTAAGTAGAAATTTTTTAATGCTATATTTCTGTTACAGATATGAAAATCAAAAAATTATAGACTATGGAAAATTGTGTAGAATCGATTGGTACAAGTTTCACTGAGATCCGACTTCAAATGGCCGAGATATCGAGGGTTTCTCGTTCGAAAAAGTAAAACCTTATAAAAAAAAATTAAAAAAAAATTCTTAACAAGCTACTTCAAAGTCATATGTTTAAATCCGCACCCTTAATTTATAAATGATCAAAGCTTGGTGAATTTGGTGAGATTTACCAAAATGTTGACAAAAAAACCGACATGATTCTTTTTTATAAAAAAAAAAAAAACGCTTTGCAGGCTGCACGATATCCAAATAGGCAGGCTCCCTAAAACTTTTTCAGAAATAAAAAAATGAAATATTTTAATACCGTGCGATCAAAAAAAATAAATTAGAGTAGGCGTCGATTAAATTCAACAGTTGGCAACACATTGGCTGGGAATCAGGGCTGGAAATTTTCTACAGAAACTGAAAGTGAAAATGACCATTCACCGTTTTCGTCTTGTACAGCAATAAAATTGTCTGCTCTAAAGTGAACATTATTTTACTCAAAAGGAATAAAACGCAAACTTGTCAAAGTTTCCGCTGACATTTGATGTTAGAAATCAGGATTGCCATCTGAGGGACTTTAATCACCGCCTACTCAAATTTATTTTTTTTTGATCGCACAGTACATATCCACATTATATCTTTGAAATGCAATGTTGATTGCTTCAAAAAGAAATGCAGGCTCATTAATACTCGTGGAACGTCCTGCAAACCACTGTTACAATAAGGTATTAAAGATATTTGATTACAACTTTGGAATAATTTTTAGCACTTAAAAGCCCTGTGTTGCGGCTCAGGCTTTAAACATTTTCTTATGAATACTTGTGATATACTTTTTGCATTTGGGTAAGAGAATCTGATTTAAGTTGTAAATAATTTTAACATATAGAGTGTCCGGAAAGTCACGCACCTCCGTGACAGTGCATCATCGGTCGATACCCTAGACAACAAGACAAATGTTAAAAAAATCTACTTATAAAAATTTCGAAGTTATAAGAGTTTAAATTTTGCACTTTGACTCTATTTATTTCTGTTGGAAAAATAATTTTTCAAGTTTTTTTTTACTACAGGCTGTTAGAAGAAGAAACAAGGAAGCTGTATCCTAAATTGTAACTTTGTTTATTGTTATTTGTGGCTTTTATTGACAAAATTTTGGACCTTTACTAAATAGTTATAAAAAAAGATAACAAGATCATCAGTATCATTAAATAGACATAAAAAAATGTCAAATTCAAAAAATAAATGTCAAAATTTTTTGACAGAATTTTTTTAAACATTTTTTCAGTACTCTGGGAGACTACCCAATTACAGTGAAATTTCCTATAAGCGGACACCGATGGTGACATTCTTTTTGTTCAGTTAATGGAGGTGTCCTCTTAAAAGAAATAATAAAGTGTACATAAACACCAAATAAAAAAATATATAAAGGTAATAACATAGTATTTGGTATAATAATAGTACTTATCAACTATTTTTTGATAAAAAATTCAAATAATGTATTTTGCTTCTTGAAACGAGCAAATCTATAATTAAAACTTCATTATTCTGACTCAGTGAAAAGAAAAGTTCACTTTCCTCTTGATTTTGGACTTATTTTGTGGAATTTCATTTCTCAGCGTTAAATTCCATCACATTGGCGGTTTTATTTTTTTGATAACGACCCCACTTTGACAAATGAGTTTACACAAGTTAAATAAAAATGTTTTTGAAAAACATAATTTTATTAAATGGTAATTCTTAAAAACAGGTTTAAGATAAAAAATACATTTTTAACAAGAACAATCATTATTCAATTAATTAATTCATTTTTAAAGTAACATTGTTGTCAAAAAAATTAAATTGCCAATGTGATGAGATTTGAAAAGCAGAGAAAAACTATTATAAGTCCAAAACCAAGAAAAAAATTAACTGTTCTAAATCTAAATCTAAACTCAAAGATAATATTTTTTTTGTAAACTCAATCCGGGGACATATTGTATAATATTCTTTATTGGGCAGTCTATTTCTTCCTCTAGGTATTTCTTCGTTAACTTAATGCAAGTAATACGTTTTAGGTTTCGTCCTCTGGTCACTAACCACCCTTACTTTAATATTTTAAAGAGCACCCCCACTTTTTTTTATGTATTGCCATCTTACGTCAAGCAGACCCCTGTTATTTAAGGTTTTATCTGCGTTGTTTGTAACTAGAATTTTCAGAAGTAATTTTGAAAGCCTAGGATTGGTTACCCCTTGTTGTTGACGTTTTCTGTCAACTATCAATTGAATTATCTATACAAGCTGACAGGTGATTTAACCTAAATTTTGACATTACTTACGATATCTTTTGTTTGTCACCAGAAACCAACTTAACCAAATTTATGACAACCTATTCACGAATATCCCTAAATTTTAGAGAGTAATTTCTTGTTGGTACGACAATAAGATTTCTTTGCCCAAATGCTGAAAGTATAAATAAATAAGAAAATAACTGTTATAACTCTAATAAATTTTGAGATCTATTTTAACTACAAGATGTCAGAATATGCTTAAGAAAAGAACCGCGAGATAAAGTAAAATCAAATAACGATAATAGTATATTAAAAAACAAGTGTTACAAACATTCTCATTGTGATACGAGTAGTTTGTGACACGAGCCACGCAGTGGTGTAACACGCGTTGTTTATAATATTTTTTCTATTGAGCGCTTTTTAAATTGAATTTATTATTATATTTGACAGTTAAAATTTTTGACACTTGACGTATGCGGTACCAAAATTGCTCAAAAATAGCTTAAAGCTTAAATTGCGTTAGTGTCGGTGAAATACGTTAAACTGCAACAATTTCTTACTATGGTCAAAGTATTGCATAAAATGTCGCCAAAAAACAGTGTCATAAAAATGCATTTTATGCAACTGTTTCCAGTTGCACAAAATGCTCATTGTGATACCGAAATAGAAAAACCAAAATATCAAACTCATTCCAAGTCATAGCAAATACGTAGGTAAAAATTTCTTCATAGAACAAACACAGATATTTCTGATGAAGATAATAGTATATTAAAGAATAAGTTTTATAAGGGTTAATTTGGCGCACGAATCCCAAGTTAGAAAACGAGCCGTAGGCGAGTTTTCTATGGGATGAGTGCGCCAATGCCATTATAAAACGAGTATTTTATGCTATTTTTTCTAATTTGCACTCCATTTTTTCTTATTTTAATTAAAAGAAAATATATGTATTTTTGTCGTCTAGAGAATTTTGTGTTGGTTGGTATCGGTTGGTAACACTCGGCGCCCACCTGATTTTTTGAATCATTTCTGTCTGTCATTAACAATAAAATTTACAAATTATTAGTTATTAGTGTTATAACATAATAATATTAAATAAAATATAAGCCAACAGAATTTAGTTCGCACTCCGCCCGAAATTCGCAAAATTGCCGAAGCAACAACGCAAAATTTGTTACCTGACAAGCCAGAAGCGGCATACAAAAACTAAATAACCCTAAATTCATTAAAGTACAGTGTGGTTTTATAGATAGCCATAAACGACTCCTACCGAGAGACGTTATTAATAAACGTATTATAAACGCAAATTAGAAAAAAGCTTATTGAAGTACTCGTAAAGAAAAATTGAAATATGGCCATTTAATCCCTAAGGAAATCATGACCCAAGCTTTGACAGGTCTTTAATCCAGTTCCAGTCAAGGCACCTCCAGCTCGAATACCATCAGTGGTCTTCCCCACACATACCTACGCCAAAGAGTGAATGATCCGATATCATCGTGTCTGGAGGATCATCATACTCACACAGTCGCATTCACATTTCACGATAGTCGGCATCGGAAAGTGCGCGTGTTGACTGCAGAGACTAGCGCGCACTGTCGTCAGTTTTCCCATTGTTCGCTCTTTGAATTTTTGAATTTTTTTAATTCTGCTGAGTGATTTATGTGAACATTTTGCCAAAATGCTCATGTTTGAGGTAAGACTTTTTATTTTTTTCTATTCTTTGTTTTATAAAATCTTTCGTTGGTAATATTTAATATAGTCAAGAGTCGATAAGAAAACATCGCTGTGTATTCAATTAAATTAATAATTCTTCTACAACAATAGCCCTTTTGTTGTCACAATAATCATTATTTAAAACCAATCGTCCCACTTACTTTTTAACACTTTTTAACTTCGGATGTTGTTCTTTCTTGTCTCCGTTGTGTAGAATCCAGTATGAATCATTTTAACGGTCAAATTTAAATTAACTTTGTTCTTTGTTTGCCAAAATTTTGCTGTCCAGTTCCTCGAACATCTTTGTTTTAAATATAAAATTCATACCTACTTTTTTCTGGACTTTCCCGCCCATTTCTTTTTCATAATAATAATGAGTCAGTGGTGTATTGTTAATAGTTTGCAATTGTACAAATAAATTACCGAGCAAATTACTTTCTCTGCAATAAAATTAATGAGTGATTTAGTTTATGTTATTAATCATTTATTAAAAGCTTTCTAGTATTTTGTAAAGCTAATCAAAACTGTGAAACAAATTACCTTTTTAATTGCTTCAATTTGTGGTTAGTGTCTTTATCGACCCCACAAAATATAAAAGCCTGTTGTTAGACAAATTACAAATTATAGCCAATTTTAGCTAGAAATTGGCACACTTTCCTCAAAATTGGGATTGAAAAGCAAATTTGCCACGTCTCGTTAATTACGATTTTTTTTCTAGTTGTGTTATGTGTGTTTAGTTTCTTTTAATTTAGATGGCAGTGCGAGGAATGCGCTAATTCTAATTTCGACTATCGAGCTACTATAATTGATTGTCCTTGTTCAATTTAAGTACCTAACACTTATACTCGTGCCAATAAAGCACTATTATGCAATGTATGTGCTATGATTATTACACTATAGATTGCGGAATATAATAATAGTAAGAACAGAACAGTGTTGTAATTTAATACACTGTTCGTGAAAATTAAACTAAAAATGTGCAGTTTTTATTTCTGAATCTTGGTAGTTTAAACGGAAGTGTTTGGAATATTTGTAAAGAGATGCATCATCTTTTATTCATTGTTTTCTTTGGTTTGTAGTAATGAGGTAGCCTTGAGGATAAGATAACCCTTTTATTTTATCTAATACTTATTATAAAAATTTAGAAGTTAATTGTCATATTATTGCAGTATATTGCATTATTATTTATTAGCAATAATAGATATTTATTTTATCCACGTGGAACTAAAATTGGTTTAATTTAGTAATTTGGAAGATTATCAAATCTAATTTAGATAAAGAGATATACAGGGCGTGTCAAAACTTGAGCCCCTTAAGATAAGAAACATGGAAAAATGTTTAGAAAAGTTTATCTTTAAAAAAATGTTAACATTTATTTTTTGCCATTTGCCATTTTTTTATTTCTAATCTTGTATCTTATTTTGATAATTGTTTAGTAAAGGTACAAAATTTTTGCTAATAAAAGCCACGAATAATATTAAACAGAATTTACAATTTAGGATACAGCTTCCTTGTTTCTTTTTCTAATAGCCTGTAGCAAAATAACTTCAAAAATAATTTTTTCAATAGAAATAAATAGAGTCAAAGTGCAAAATTTAAACTCTCATAACATAAATTTTTATAGATAGAATTTTTTAACATTTTTCCATGTTCTTGGTATCCCACATTACATGGCATTTTTCTCTTGTGCGCGTTTGCTAATCGATAGATAATAATTTATAAAAAAAGTAATCAGATTTATGAATGTTTTAGTTCAAAGTATTCTAATTAAAAATATAACGCAGTGTTCATTTATCTAACTGATGAAAATTTCCCTTTGTAATTCCTCTGAACCACACGCTATAAAAATTACCAGAAGTGATAACAATGATAAGGTTTAACAAAATCGCTTTGTTTATATTCGGCTTATATATTCGGTTTATATACGAGTACAAAAATCTTTGAAAAATTTTATTTGATATTTTAGGAAAAAATATGAATGACAAAATATGATGACAGAACAACAGATCCAAAAATTAAAAATTTGAGTTGTATAAACTTCGCTTCTTTAAGAAAGGATATTGGTTATTTATGGATATGGATTTTTAACGAATCGTATTGAATTTTAATTAAAATTTTTTCGCATTGTCTTTGACACTGACAACAACGTTAGACGTTGTAGACTTTTATTTACAACCAACACCGGCGGCCATCCTCTATTTTTTGGGCACTGTTGTCGGCAGCGGAGGCACTACCTTTTCTTTTTGTTTTTTTAATTCTTAATTTTTAAAATCAATTCAAATATTTAGAAATTAAAAATTTACTTTTGTGACATTCTTGGTATCAATTGTAGTTGTTAGTTCAAGAATAGACTTCGAAATATAATAAATCTATTTTCACTCCGCTGTGGTAAAGTTTTCCATTTTCAAGTGCTTTACAAAATCTATCATTTTTACTATCATAAGAGCAAATTTTGCAAAAATACGAGTAATATGTGTATTCCATTTTTTAAAATACAGGGTCGCTAAAAAGTATGGATACAGCTAAATATTTTCAGAACGGTTTAGCAGAGCACGTTGAAATTTGGGAAACAGTTTACTCATTATTTTATTTTTTTTTAATAACAATTAAGACGGAAATAACATTAAATTTACTACATTATTATTACACATCCTTCATTAGTGGATCCCTCCTGTATAATTAACATTTCAAATCTCTTGGTGTTCCTTAATATAGATTATTTATGTAGACAATTAAACAAATCGCACCTACATTCCCCTAGACGTCTGGCATCTGTATTTACCGGATGAATAATAATCACATTAAGAGACTTGGTAGAAAAGAGAGGCTCTTGTATGTGGGCAACTTTACTAAAAGAACTCTAAACGTTTAGCTTACATCAGTTTACATCTACGAACTCCTAACCCCGGAAGAAAGGCATAAAGCTGTCAAAAACCATGTTGAAAATTATTCATTAAACAAACATGTAATGTTTTCACTGTAAATTAAAGTTTCAAATTCGGTGTGATAAGTTGATGTTTGTTTAATACTACAAGCAGGATTCATTTCTCAAAATTATAAATAATTAATCTTGCATTGCATTTAATTATTATCTTATCATGCAAGCACAATTTCCAAAATAAAGTATTGACGTTTCTTTTTACTAAACTTAAATCAAACAAGTTGTTTACTACGAAGCCATAAAAATTTACGCGCGCGATGAATCAGTTTCTAACCTTATTAATGTATTAGATCGATTCTCATGACGTTTTCTTGTTTTCGTGGAGCAAAAAAAAAATACAAGCAAAGTGCTTTCCGAATGGATTTCATCTTTTTTTTGTTGAAAAGTGCTAACTTGTTTCTTATAAATATTTGTTTTTTTGATGAATATACATACAGGCTGTGTCAGAACTCGCGCCCCAGAGAAAAAATTTAAGTAAGATAAGATACCAGAAACATGGAAAAAGAATCTTGTATATGTTTTTTTTTAATTATTTAGTAAAAATGCAAAAATGTTGTCAATAAAAGCCACAAATAACATTAAACAGTTACAATTCAGAATACAGCTTCATTGTTTCCTCTTCTAATAACCTGTAGCAAAAAAACTTGGAAAATTATTTTTCCGACAGAAATAAATAGAGTCAAAGTTCAAAATTTAAATTCCCATACATTCTGAAATTTTTATAGACAAAATTTTTTTAACATTTTTTCCATGTTTCTGGTATTTTAACCTTACATGATGGCACTTTTCTCTGCGGCGCGAGTTCTAGCGCACCTGTATATACACAAATTCGTTAGATGCATCAAATAATAATTTAAAATTCAGAGATATGGAAGAGCATCAAAAGGAATCTAATGGTTTCTACCTCGGTTTTAACTAAATGTAGAAAATATTAACAAGAAAATGGAATTGTATTCTTTGACACTGCAATAATTTGCACAGCACTACGCCATGACGTGTGTTGATTTAAAATTCTTGTCTGATTTTAAAAATTTTGGTGAAAATTAAATTGAAAGCTTGAAAAAGCAATTTTTATTTATGTATTTGGAAAATTTCATTTCGTCAAGGGGAAATTACTTATACACTGGCAATATACTTGCGCATTTTAGTTTCTAGGGTACCGGAAGTAGGAAATGAGAAAGATAATTATTTTATTTATAAAACATTTCTTTGTTTTGAATAAAATGTTTGAATAAAAAATGAAATTTATTAATTAATTGTAAAATCTTACTAATGATAATGTTCATCGTTTTTTTTTTAATTTTACACATTTTTTTTGTATTATAGTTCGAGTACAATTATAATTAATTAATTAATTATTATGTGTAAAACGTCCAAATTTTTGGACCATTTTTAAAGAAAACAATATTACCAATTACGTGTTTTACATGACGTTAACATTCAGACATTTGTGTGTTAAATAAGTACGCATAATCATTATGTGGGATTCTGTTAACGGTTTAAATATTTACACCAAAATTGGTGTGGTTTTAAATTTCCTTCCTGTTTAAATTTACAACTAACTTACCGAAAAGTTAAATGACCTGTGCGAATATTGAACTTACTAAAAACATTTATTTTATGACACAAAAATAATAAAACTGTATCACAAAGAACGAGTCACATTTGTGTTTAAATAAACAAATAATATTGAATTTTTAATTATGTACAGGTAAAATTTCAATACAAGAAAACTTAATCCAGGACCGAGTAAATATTTTTTACAATATCTGGAATAAAAATAATACTTTTTTCTCTTCGTATCCTTTTGGGATTTGGATTCTGTATAGAATAACCTGAATTTTTCATTTATGACAACACTAAAAGAAGGAAAAGCTTAAAGGTCAAATCAATAACCACGTTTATTAAATATAAGGCAAATAAAATCAGGAATTGATGGAATTTCACTAGTCATGAAAGTTAGTTATTCATCACATTTCTTGATAAAATAGTACAGTGTAATTCGCTTAGTAGATACAGATAATAGTATATTAAAAAATAAGAGTTACATACAAACATTCTTATTGTGATATGAGTAGTTGCACGAATATCACAATGAGAGGTTGTAACACGCGTTTTTTGAACTATTTTTTATATTGAGCGCTTTTTAAATTGAATTTATGTTATTTGACACTTCAAATTTTTGACACTTGACGTATGCGGTACCCAAGTTGCTCAAAAATAACTTAAATTGCATTAGTTTCGCTGAAATACGTTGAACTGTAACAATTTCTTACTTAAAAACGACAGTCCATGACCAATGATGGCCAAAATATTGCATAAAATCTCGCCAAAAAACAGTGTCACAAAGTGCTCAATGTGACACCGAAATAGAAAAAATATATAATTTTACTAGCACACATCTCTTACACTAAAAAAGACCTATTGTTGTTAAGATTCTTCTTTCCTGTACGTATAACATATGCTCGTTTCAACAAGCAAAACAATGTGCTATTAAGTATTTACTTTCTTTTCTCTCTTAAGTATATTTATTAAGTAAGCACGCAATAATCACATAGTAATTTATTAAGCACAGTTTCATTGAAGTAATATTTGTCCATAAAATATTAAATAATATAGATAACTACTAGGTACATCTAACTACTCATACCTGTGCTACTTATAAATGTTTGGAATCACGTGGTTCTAAATTAGATCCGTTAATGGAATTTATTAGACTCTTTTATTACTTCAACAATAAAGAAAGTGAAAAGGAGTCACCAAAGAAAGTTATCCGAGAAGCCTTCTTAAAAAACAGGTGTGGCTAATTATTTGCTGACTTTAGGCAAAACAAAATAAATATTCTTATAACATCAGTAAAAAACTGTTGAGACTTGTTTTTTTATCTTTTGAGGTTTTACTTAAACTTTAGACCGTCTAAGGCTTAAACAAATTTTGTTGGAACAGTAAACTTTATAAAAAAAATTTACTTAAAATTTTGTATTTACACTCTTATTAATGTTCTTATACTGTTACTGTTTTAGATATTAGTGAAAAAATCAACCTTTAAAATGAAAACCATCGCATATAGTAGAAAAGCTTTTTACTAAACTTGTTAGAAATTATATGTTTCTAGTTTCAAACATTTTATTCTTAAAACGGTTTGCAGGTATCATTAAAAATTACCAAGAAATAACTGACACATTTAAATTTGTTACTGTCAGCTAAAATTAGTCACTTAAGGATTTTACACCTTATTAACATATACATTTAGATAAAATGATTCAACCTAATTATGGTGATTTGCAATTAACGGAAAAATTCCACGTCATGGTTTTTGCATTTGGGAATAAATATGATAATTGTTTTAAGCACGTTTACAACTTGCATCTTTGTGAAATATGCCATCGTAATTGCTTGATTTAACAGTTCTATTAAACTTAATTAAAACGTTTGACACGCTTTCCACTAAAATAAACACTACGGTTTCTTATCTCTCACCTTCATTTATAGGAAGTTAAGTCCAGGTTACTCTTCAGGTGTTTAATTCATTTTATTTAGACAACTAGTTTCTTATTTAAAAAAAAAGTAAATGACGTACTAACAAGCGGAAGAACTGTTGGCGCTTAGAAGAATGCGAATAAATTTGCATATGTGATTTAGAAGTAGGCAGATACGTTTCTAATAAGAGGTGTCGTACATTTTGTTGTAAAAGACATTTTTAGTGTAAGGAATTAAAATAACACAATCAAAAGGGAAAGTATGTATAGTAAGAGCAAAGTCAAGGCCTTCAAGCAAATATATGTAATGGGAACGTACAAACAATTCCGTTTTTGTAACTGTTTTGAGAAGAAAAAGAAAGTAGAAGGATGAGCAGATAAGGTTAGTTGTTGACACAATATATTTTTGTCTTCGGTCAATAAGATTATTTGATGTGTGTACAAGTTTACTTTCTCTGACTTTGGCTTAGAAATGTGGTCTGTGTTAGTTTTAAACGATCAAAATTCAAATATTTTGTGGTGAATATTTTTGTAATCACTCAATGATTTTTAGATATAAAAATTATAATATGCCCCAATTACTTTGCGAAAAATAAAATATCATTTTTTTTTTCTTCGTTTTGTAAATTATTATTTTCATAATTACTTAATATTAGTCACATTTTCTTGCAAATTAATGCGACGAATGAAGCTAAATGAAATCGTGATAATTGATGCGTGGACAAGATGTAAACATACTAAGAGATTAATATTTTTCCGTGATAATTTGGAGGCTACTGAATCAGGAAATGTTTACATGTGCGCCGTTTAAAGGTCAACTATATGGTATATCGAGTCATTGTATTTGAATACGGAAACAAAGTCTGAAAGTAATCGTTTGAATTAAGACATGGTTTTATTTTTATTGTACCAGAACAACAGTAATTATGTCGTAGGAAACTGTAAAATGAACAAAAAATTGAAATTGTACAATCCTGGAATATTGCGATGACGTCGGACGACTAAATTGCATTTCTTGCAAATTTTCTTATTAGATTTTAATTTCAAGTACAGTAACTTCACTTAAATCTAACGGTGAAACCACGTGGTTATGATAAAGTAGACAATTGTACAGAATGTTCCAAGGTTCACACTAAATTAGCAGTCACCAGTGAACCAATTTCAGAAAAATCAATCGTCCACCCCAATTAGTTTTAAAGACCTGTAATGCTTCCTTTAATTAAATAACCGCAGATTTAGACAATTTCTTTGTTGTGACTACAAAAAAGTCTAAGCAAATATAAACACGAATAAAATTTGTCTCGTCTCATAAACTTCCAGGATTCCAGACAAAATTCAAATTGGATCGATTGTTTTCATTCAACATTTAGCTACACTTTCCTCCCCAAATCGTAATAATCCTATTATAGACATTGAAATGTCATCTCAGCGAAGCTTACTACCCTTTACCGAGGAATTTATTGTTTATGTTAAGGGGAAGACATTCAATAATAGGTTTTTCGCATGCAAACTAAAACAGTAAACGTTGAGAAACCTTAAATAGTATTTACTCTCATAGTCCGACTCATTAATTACATAGAAATTGAATCTAATGCATTATTGTCAATAAAAGTAAAACATTAGTTTTTTCATAGATTCGACGTCTCTACAGCTGCTAACTACAATTTTATACGTCTGTTCATCACAATCAATCATTTTATTCTTCGACACTGTCAAAATTTACGGTTTTTCTCCCGTGTAAGGAAGTTTTGACAACTGTTTGGCATTTTTCAATACAAAACGTCAAATTATTTTTAAGAGATTTAAAGCAAGTTTACGTCTTGTTGACTCTAATTCGAAGAATAAAATGTTGTATTCCACTTGTTTGAGTGTAAATCAGACGCTTTATTCCACCTCGTGGATGGTAAACCACTCGTTACACTCGTGGTTTAAAAATCCACTCGGTCAAATAAAGAGTCCGATTTACACTCAAACTCGTCGAATAAATAACTATTAATGTTATACATTTTCTTCTCTATTGATTGCTTTTATCAATTTTATCAAGATTAAAAACAGTGAATAGGCAAATGAAATTAAAAATCAGCAGAGTTAACTACTACTCTAAAATTGTTACCAGTTGAGTAAAAAAGTAAACCTAAACTCCTAAAGAAAGGAATTTAATTCAAGGAGTAGATATTTTAGGGAAAAAGTATATATAACGTTCTAACACGAAAATGTTCCAAAATTATTAGACTAACGTTTATGCGAAATTTCATAGGACATCAATTTTTAAAGCTTTCAAAAATATACGTAGAGAGTTTCAAAATGGTTGACATCCCACTAAGCTATGGTCATTTTTACAATTTATGACATTTGTCGTTGTTAAGTAATTTTCGTGCTCTTTCTCTTCTATTTCCTTTTTGTTTTACGTTTTTTCACATTCTTTTAGGACAAATAGGTTATGTTATTTTTCCAGACAGAATTCAACTGAAATGTCATTTTTTATGACGTATAGCAATCTAAGTAGTAACTTTTATGGAACTAGAATTGAAGTCTCGGTTACATTCTCAACGCCTACCGAGATGTCAATCATTATGAATTGTTATACAGCTATTTAAAAAAGAGGATATCTGGCAACTATGCTTAAAAGTTCATGCATAATTGAAAAAGTAATAGGTAACCAAAAAGATTTATTTAAAACGCATTTTGAATTATCTCTTTTAGAATACTATGTATATGTACTTACTGTTGTAGAATAAAGAAGGGTTTTTACGAACTAAACGAAAATTTTCTTTATTTAAAGGAATGTTAACAATAATATATTTATTTTTCAACTTTAACTACCTTTAACATTAAATAAAGAAATACATATTTTTTTACTTCCAAAATGTTTATCTACGTTAGATGATAATGTTGTGAACAATATGTTTATGAGACACCCTGTATTTACAATAGTAGGAAGAAATATGGATTACAGAAATTATACGTGTTATTACAAGTAGCATGGTTATTGTTTCCTGCTTTATGCAAGTTAACCACTCTATTTACGTAATTATATGTATTTTTTAAAAGTTTTTATAATCAGATTCAAAAAACATTAAAACCCCTGTATAAAAAAAAACAGGAAAATGTTTTTGAATAGTTAATATCAACAAGTGACATAAAATGTATGAGTAATCTGAAAACAGTTATTGTACATCCTTTCTTGTATCTATTACAATTTACCACCGTTTTGAGTGGGTTGCTACATTTTACTATCAACTTCGTCATTGTTGTGCTGTCAATCAAATAAAGAGAAATTTACATAACCATGCTTACTAATCATCTTTAAAAACTGGTAAGTATGTGCAAATTGACCAAACCGAATTGTTCTAACGGTGAGATGTCAAGCACTATTATAATTAATGAACTGTAGTAGTTGCATACTGTTTTTCTATCTCCTGATTTTCCTGTTAATAACTGTACGGTCGGAATTAAAATTTAAGTGATTCCCACATAAGAATTTTGATTTGGAACTGACAGGTAATGAGTAGGCACTGACCAGTGAGTTCATGAGCCAAAAATTTTAAATGACTTATTTAATAACAGTTATTGAGATTTATCAATTTTGGTGAGTCTATACTCGTTTTCATATTAATGTGCATCGAAGTACCTTTGTTGAAAGGGGTCAGTTTAAGGTGGTTTCATGCGAAAATTCAAACAATCCCTAAAAATTATTTTTTTTAAATAAATATGTACCCCAGGTAGCAAAAAGGATAGAACATTATTTTTTAAGGTGACTGGGGTGACACAATTGATCATTGGTACTTATTTGAGTCACTCTATATGCTCGTATGTTGCCCTAATGACATTGGCAAGTTTATTACATCGTCCATCCCTCATTCTCGTATAATCTAGTAATATACTCGGTCAATTTTCCTGACCCACTTCTCTACATTAAAGCAACTTGTTTGATTCCGACACAAAATTTTCGTTGCCGACAACTTCCGGGCAAAATTCTCAGAGGAACCTCGTTTGAATATTAAAATAAGTAATCCCTAAAAAGTCGTAATCGCTGAATAATATGAAAAGAAGCAAATCGGTGATAGAGGAGACGACCATGCGCGATCTCCGCGTATTGATCGTTGGGAACGCGGGCTACAGCATCGCTCAGGCAATGGCATTAGTTTGCGACCTCATCTCAATAGGGTCCGGTGCCGCCTCCTGGTGCGTAGTGAGTGCGTGTCATGGGCTCGGATGTATCAGCGGCCCGCGGCCCTTGATGTGTGCCTACCACACATACCCCAGCACCCGGGGGTCACGAACTATGGGCTGGACTCACGCTGACCACTCGGTATTCCATACAATTGTTAGCAGAATACTTTAGATATAGATGTAGTTCAGCTGGTGCATCGTAGAGCTAGATGCAATGTGATATTGGCTTTTTTGTCTGCTTCTTTTCTTGCTTTTAATACCAATTTGAATATTTGTGTCAATCAATCACATGCTTAGGTTTGTGACAATTTTTATCTCAAAACGTGGTGATGTTTTGTTCAGCATTTTGGCTGGTTGGAGTGTACGAGTCATGTACCTAATATGGAGTTTAAAAACAGAATGCACAAAACCTTAAATATGCTATTGTAACAATTATCTTTAAAAAATATTCATTATGTATTTTTTTTATAAAAATGCTGAGATAACATTAATTTACAGTGGATGATCCAGAAATAGGTCTTTAAAGAAGGGGGCGGTAACAAAAACAAAAATTCAGTTATATCATACAGGGTGTCAGAACTATCATCAAATCTTGACATTTATTTTTTGACATTTAATGCTTATTTAATGCCACCGATGATCTTGTATACAGGTTTTTTTTTAATTTGCTGGTGGGGGTAGTGTGAATCAAGAACACGACATGACCGTCTGTTTTTGACACTTGACAGCATCTGACATTTTGGTACTGAAGTCAAAAATCTCCCTGGCATTAGGATTATTATACGGCTTGAATTACGATTGTTATGATATTATAATGGGTATAAATATTAGCCTCAAAACAGTTTTGCCCATTAAAAATGAAATTACAAATGACCTACGTGACGTAAGACAGACTTTTGACGTACGTCACTAGCTCTGGGACTTTAATCGCATTTGTTAAAGTGAGATAAATACCGTGACCGAACTTACGCAAATACGTAGCAAAAGAGCAACAAGGCTATTTACAAATGTTGAAAAGAGATAGCGATTTGGTACGTCTTTTGAATTATTAATTGATCCACACGCATAAATAAAAAACAGACTATATGTTTTTTTTTATAATTATTTTGTAAAAGTTCAAAAGAAGTGCAATATTTAAACTCTCTAACTTTGAAACTTTTATAGGTAGAGGTTTTTAAACATTTTTTCCATGTTCCTGGTATGTACATTACATGGCATTTTTCTCTGGGACGCGAGTTGTGGCGCATCCTGTATAGAACAACAACAAATTATTAAGCATTTCTTTATGACTTCACAAAAATTATAAATCAATATGCTTTGGCAACGGTACAAATCTATTCATTAGATTGTCAATATTAAGTTTTTAGTCTATTTATAGTTAAACTAAAAAAACACTTGGTGTTTTTAAACTTTTGAGCACACCTGGATTTGGGATTAAAGAGAATCAGTTTGTACTGTCAAAGTTTTGATTAAGTTAAGTTAATAGCAAACATAAAATTTCGTAGCTGGCTTATTGATACTATCTAAGTATCATACATTAGAATAAGACAAACTCTTGACTACCTGTTCTTGTTAGGAAAAATATATAGATAGAAGTTGACGATCTATTTTTTCACCATGATAAATACGGGAAAGAAAAAATCACAAAACTATTTTTAACAATTAATCTTTTAGTCGTTAAACAAATGTACAATCATTGATAATAATAAGTCATTCCTTGAATAGAGACATTTGTTATTATTATTAAGTACCTAAGTGTTTTTGATTGTTATCACAAAAATGGGCAAATGTACAAAACATTATAACTCAAAGAATATTTAACATAATTAAGATACTTGCGCGTGTTATCACAAAATTATTTTTGGTCTTAAAATCAGATGAATTAAATTAAGTTTTTTTGTTTTTTGATATCTTTTTTTAAATTAGATATAATATTGTTAGTTTTCCAATCGATATTTGAAGAGAAGTGAATTACAATCTGTGAAGCTCTAATAGTCTTTTGACAAATACGGTTCAACAGTGGTGACAGTATAACGATTTTCCGGCTTTGTTGTGAACATTTTGTTGCATTAGACTTAATCAAAGCCACTAAGAATGTATTGTTTAATATTTATTTTGCTCTGGGACGATAGCGGTTGCTATTTTACGTAAAAAAAGATTTGTTTGATTTTTCACAAACTTGTCCCAATTTAAATTGTTGTGAACGAAATAAGAAACTACTATTTACATTTTATTACGAACTGAATGATATGATAACAGACGAATGAAACTGTTATTATTAATTTTGACTCTTTTTTTTTGCCTCCCCCTGACCATAATT
>NW_025401068.1:1103469-1149521 GCF_015345945.1 Tribolium madens | reverse complement strand
TTCAAACTAAATAATGGTATCTTTTACAGCTAATAGCATAATTTCTGCGGGCGCCCATGGAAGTAAGTGGGTGCATGTTAAAATATTCCAAATTTCTTTCAGAGAATCTTGCAGTGTCAGTCAGTTGTCAACCATTATGACCTGAATGAATGAATATCTTGCTAATTACCCTAATAATATAACTAACAAAATACTAATTATTATAAATAGATTTAATAAACTGAAAAGCGGCAAATTTTTCTTTGTTTTCTATTGTACTCCGATGTTAGAATCATTTATAATAACCCTGTATTTAACTTATAAAACCATCATAAACGTCCACTAATGGGAACTGATTTAATTGATGACATAGCTATTTTATTGAAGATTTAATTGACAATAAAACATAGTCTCTAGTTCAGGAGAAAAAAAAATGTTGACAAACTCTCTCACTCATCTGAAAACGAAACTTGTTTTTAACATTCTACCACACACCACACCTGCTGACTTTTTCTTCGTTAGCGTGTCGATGAAAGGACGCAAATGGCAATTAAAATGATGTTGTGACTAATGATAAGCCGGATTGCATAATGTATCTCTGAGTGTAGATGCAGCTGCAATCAAAATAATGAAGAAAACAAACTATTTTATTTAGGTATGGGAAACAAATTTGTAGTTTTCATGAGGTAAAAATGCATTCAAAGGCAAAAACCAACGAATTTGTTCATGTGTAATTGATATAAAGTTTTACTTTGACTCATAATTTTTTTGAAAACTTGGAACACTAGTAAAGTAGATTCAGAATTATTTGAAAACAGAGTTGAAACCCAACACCGCAAGTCAAAATTTTGCACTTCACTGTATTGAGAAGAGAATTGTGTAGGATATTTTTATGAGAATTAAGCTCGCTAGCAGGCCATTTGGGGTTTACCAGAAGTTGATGACGATTAACTCTGTTTCCAAATATTTCTGGATTTACTTGTTCATGGTGTTGATCTCGGTGTTATTGTTCATAATGTGTTTGGTGCACTTTGAATTTTTTTAATTAAAGTTTTCCAATGGAAATGTATTAATATTTATGTTGTATCATGTAGGAATTTGACTTTACTTCTAAGGTATAGTATAAGATAAATAGTTAAGGATCTATCTATAGGCCGAATAATCTTTACACACAAAACACAAATAAGCAAATAAGACAACAAAATTAAAAAATTGAATTTATCATTCGAGAGCGATATAACAATACATGGAAATAAACGCGGAAAAAAGAGTAACAGTGCGACGTGCACGTTTAACCGTGCTTTAATTTTTCTACCGTTTTAAAATGTATGTGTAACTGACGAATCGCAGATTTTATTTGTAACACTTAATTTATATTTAATGAATCAGTGATCATTAAACTTTAGTTTTAAGTTTCTAGGTTAACAACCTTCCACGCTTCTGTGGTGTTTTACACATACTTTTGCTTAATTAAACAAACGACACCTACTGCATATTTCTCATAACTTAGCGAAAATTAGCACCTCCGTTAATAACTAACTGTAACTTTAAAGAGTTTAAAGACAAATCTTGAACCAATATTTACAATATAAAAAGACAAACTTGAAACAATGACACCTAAAATTATTACAAACAAATGCTTTTAAAGTTTATATAAGCGCTATTAAAGTAATTTTGATTTGATAACTTTTAAATAAATTGCATGAAGGACCCAATGTAGTTCAAATTATAGACTGCTAATCAACAGATTGATGGCACCGATAATTTAAAGTTTTTACGGTCCTGTCGATTGAAGACCATCTGGTGGATTACGATCCGAAAGCAATTTTATTGAAGTACATCTCAATATGGCTCGAATATTTACGTCTAAATCTGGTGTACTTTATTATTTGACGTCACATAATTAGGAGTTTCTTAAAAGAGTACATGTTACTTATTTCCATTCAAAATTTATACACTCCTCATAACCCATTTATCAAATAATGACAGTTACTACACTAATAAATTTAACTGGTTTGGTAAAAAGCAAAATCGCGAAAAAATAATTTTATACATATTTGGAAGTATATTGTGCCTTACTATGATTTTGATTGAAGTAGAAAATAAAAGATGTGCAATATAAACTTAATTAAAAAGTTTCGTTATTTTCTGTTTTAATTAATAAAATTACAACACCAACCTGACGCTATTGTTGGAAAATTTGGATTAAAAAAAACAAAAAAAATATATCTTTATCAGTCTATCACAGATGAAAATGGTTTGGGGTACACTTTAAGAATAAGTAACTTATGCTAGATTAATAAGACAAACTTTCATACACAAGACCGAATTATGAGATTCATATAAGGTCATAATATCCATAGTGCTCTATAGTTAAAAATTGTATCAATTCTTTATTTGATTTTGTATAGAAGACATTTGTGTAATTATCTTTGTTTTGTTTTTAAAATTTGTTTGCGTATTTAAAAATTCTGACAGTAACCAAAAAACTATTGCTTTTTTATGATAAGACTTAAAATAGTTTGTTTATATATTGAAGTCTTTGTGTAATACAATATAAAAAATAATTATATACCAGGTGCATAAAAAGGATGGTACCAAACGTTTTTTGCTTAAACTATTTAGTTTTTGGAAAAACTAATTGATGAATGATAAAGTACTACAAAAATTTGATGTTTTATTAAGAGTAAAATTTCTCGAACTTTTCTTTTATTTTTGAAATTTTAATTTTTTTAAATTAAAACCCTACTACTATAAACCCATTTTTCTCATGAAGATTATGATCTAAGGATTTCAACTATCTACTTTATATTTAAAAAAATATTTTTTTTACATAGGTAAATTGCAATTTTGACAAAAAAGATCGCATAATTAAAAAACAAAACAAAACAAAACTTTGTTCTCAAAATACGATCATATTTTCTATATTACTTTAATTTATATAAATTATTATTGTTTTCTGGAAGCAAATGATAAAAAAAACGCTTGGTTCCATACTTTATACTCACCTGTATATGTTCCAACATCTAAATCCTAAATTGTCAGTAAGCGGTACTACAGCGTAATTAGAGGCCTATTAATATATGTAATCAAAGAACAGACAAATCATTACCCTTATCAGTCAAAACAAATGGCGTAATACTATTAATTATCTGTGAAGAAACAAATAAATAGACGAACAATCGTAGTTTTATTTTTGCCTCAGATCATCAGACCATATTCTCGGTTATTATATTATGTATGTACATACATAATTATTACAGCTTGTTTTCTGCATAAACTGTCCAATTTTACTGCAACAGTGTGAGCGTCTAGAGGCTTTATCACTGATCAGGTGAGATTACCTCAAACAATCTGTATTTAGCTTTTCTCTACGTATCCAACTTTACAAAGCTTCTAGGAACAACGAACAGTGACTGCATTAACATAAGCTAAATTGATACTTTGCTGACATGTCTCGTTAAAAGACATATTGATTATACAATTCATAAATCGCAACTACATTGTTTAATAATCTTCTGAATAATTCATAATCATTTCTTTGTTGAAAAGTATTCTAATTAAATATTTAAGTTATCTACAGTTGTTGTTGGTATAAGAATCTTAACACCAGAAGTAATTCTACCATGAGTCATTTTATTATTAGGAAAAATTCCTATAGCTTGCCTTTTGAACTTGAAACTTCTCGTATATTTAATTGTAGCATTTAAATGGCTTTTTAACCTTAACATTTTCGTGATCGTATTATAATACAATAACATTTATTCACCTACTTTGTAATAAAGAAACTTGTCTTATTCTTAACTTAAATCCACGTCAGTCATAAAATTCGTGTATAGTCTCAGCGACAAGAAGAGTAAATTAAAGAATTCTAAATTTGGTAAACATGAAAAGAATAAGGAATTTTAAATACATTTTAATTCTCTGTGCAGTAAGTGTAGGTGGTAATTTATATACCTTTAGTTTTTACAATATATTTAGTTCATTATGTATACATACATAATATTTTTGTCTTATATGTATAAATTTTGGTGGTATCTTTGATTTGAAGCAATAGACAAAAGTTAAGTGTCTTTTAATTTAAAATAATTAATACAAGGTTTAAGATTTTGCAACATTCAGAACAGAAGAAACTATCACATCGCAAAACTTTCCTCTTTTAAAATCATCACATACCTAGATGCCATCAAAGTGAAATAGTTTAAAAGGCAAAGCGTGACATTTTGCAAATGTCACAATTTCCAATAGAGAATGCGTGCCAACATTGTACACCTGATGAAGAAAATTTATTTAACAATTTAATTTATAATTGAAAGTTTTGCGATTATACTACAAACAGTTCTAAATAATTATAAAAACACTTTCATTTAATGGTAACGCAGTTTAAGATTTCATCAGATTAAAAAAAGGATTTCGAGAGTAGAAAATGTTGTTACAAAAGTATTAAGGAAGCGCTTTTTACACTTTGACAAGAATATTTGTTACAAATTACTCTTCTTATTTTATAGTGAAAATGACACCGACACGATTAACAATAGTTTTTGTATTTAATGAATTTCATCTTAGAGTAAGAGCCTCTGAAAACCATTTATTCGTAAATCGAAACGGCGACAAAACTTCCCTTAATTTGTGACACCAGGTGTAAACTCGAGAATTTTAACTTCGTAATAAAGTAACACCAAGAAAAAACCTACTAACAAATTACGAAAACAGTGTTCTGAACATCCAATAGACTTCACGTGTCAGAGAGACAATATTGTTATCATCACAAATAGCACCGTAATTGATTCCGTGTGTTATTTTTGCAGAGATTATTATTGACTTTAAAAACATCTAAACAATTTATTGTCTCAAACTGCATTTAACATTTAATTTCATCTATGACATCCTGATACAGAAGTTTTATAAAATTGCTATATTATTAAAAATCTGTGCATTTGTTAGAAAAAAATTACATTGCGACTTGTACTGATTTTATCTTAAAATGTTAATTATCACTGACATTACTAAAAGAGCTTGTTATTGCATATTATCTAATAAATAATAATTAAAGGTCCTGGTTTATTAAAAACATAAATGTATGATTACTGGTGACATCTAGACGGAGAAAAATATGTAAGTTAAAAACTCTTATTTTTTCATTATGGATTACAAAATGTTTAAATAAAACGGTGTAATTATTATAATCGTTAAAATTTCTCCCGTTTGTAGTCAAATTAAGTAAACGTCAAAAATATTCAGAGTTATATCTTTGTAGAATAATATTCGTTAACTTTAAAACTGTAATAAATCTGGAAACATGAAAAGTTCGTAAAAAGTAAATCATTTCTCATTTAACTTTTGATATAAAGTTGCAGTTAAAAAGTATTTAACTTTTATTAATGGTAATGCTCAAGTAAATTTAGATTATAGAAAACGTGAAAATCATCTATACATCAGGCTGCGCCAGAATTCGCGCACCAGAGAAAAATGCCATGTAAGGTATGTACAATACCAGGAACATGGAAAAAATGTTAAAAAAATTCTATCTATAAAAATTTCGAAGTTATGAGACTTTAAATTTTTCACTTTGAATAAAAAATGGTATCTTAAATAGACATAAAAAATGTCAAATGTCAAAAAATAAATGTCAAAATTTTTTCCATGATCCTGGTATCTTATCTTACTTGAAATTTTTCTCTGGGGCGCGAATTCTGACACACCCTGTATATTTGATTAGAGTGAAAGATCTTTAATGTTAAATCTTTAGTGTTAATTCACTGGTTGAAAACATTTTTTGCTTCACCTGAAACGAGCAAATCTGTACTTAAAACTTTATTATTCTGATTCATTGAAAAGAAAAGTTAATTTTTCTCTTGATTTTCGACTTAATAATTTTTTTCTGCTATTTATGTCCTATCACATTGGCGGTTATATTTATTTGACAACTATATGTCACTGAAAATTAATTTAATAATTAAATAATGATAGTTCTTGTTAAAAATGACTTTGGTTTTTATCTTAAAGCTGTTTGTTTGAGTCGCTGTTTATACAAGTTATGTTTTTCACAAACATATTTGTTATTTAACTTGCGTAAACTCATTTGTCAAAATGACATCATTGTCAAAATAATAAACCGCCAATGTGATAGGACTTAAAAAGCAGAGAAAAAGTACAAGAATGTACAAAATCTAGAAAAAAATGAACTTTTCTTTCTACAGAGTTAGAATAATGAAGTTTTAATTACAGATTTGCTCGTTTCAGGTAAAGCAAAAAATGTTTCTCCTTTGCAGTTTTGGCGTAAAATCAAAGATAAATTATTTTTTTCTCTGGTAAACTCAATCCGGGGACATACTGTATATGTTTTTTTCTACGACTATAATGAATAAGAATACTCTTAGTTGATTCTTAATTACAGAATACTCATATTCTATAACACCGTGCGAGAATATTCTCACACTAGTGTTAAAATGGTCACAGGTATAGGGGCATCTTGACAGATATAAAATTTCTTAATTTTAGTCTGTAATTTTCGTCGTAGAAAATGTATAGTCTGAACTTTTTCACATGTGCCATATTCATTTTTTGGGACTTGTATACAATGTATTACTAATTTATTATTTCTTACTACAGCATTTACATTTTATGGCAATTATTACTGTTTCTAAAATTTCACTAAATAAAATTAAACGGTATAACACAAATATGTGGAACCATGAAACATATTTTCGAATGTATAGGATTTTATCGCTACTGTTACAGTTAATTAAAAGTTAAAATTATATCCTAATTATTATTTTGAGCATAAATTACTAAAAGAACTGTTTTCGGTGACTCGAAAGTGACGATTTATGTTCAAAAAAACACTTTTAAGTCACGTACTTTTTTGAACAAAATTTGATTTAAATATCTTTGAAATTATATATTTATACAGAGTATCCGGAAAGTCGCGCAACTCCGTGACACTGTGTCATCGGCCGGTACCCTACACAACAAGAAAAATGTTAAAAATCAATCTATAAAAATTTCGAAATTATGAGAGTTTAAATTTTGCATTTTGACTCTATTTATTTCTGTTGGAAAAATAATTTTTCAAGTTTTTTTGCTACAGACTATTAGAAGAGGAAACAAAGAAGCTATATCCTAAATTGTAACTCTGTTTAATGTTATTTGTGGTTTTTATTGACAAAATTTTTGTCAATAAAAAGAGATTCGCTCTAGAAAGAAGATAGAAATCTTCTGCGCGTCTCGCGGCCTTTCTTATTCTCGACAAGCTGTAAGACTTATATGTAATTTTTTAATACATAATCTACTCGTTTGTGTTATACCTACTCATATTATAACATTTAAAAATATCCAGTAGCTACTTGGATAATATTTTACATAAAACATCACTTATTCTGCTTCTTTTAATGGAAATGTAAAGCTCACTGATACCTACTGCTAAAACATTCTCTTTTCCACTGTATTACCTAACGAATGAGAATGTAAACAGACTGACATTTATCTTCTAATCCATCAGAGAGACATTTCCATAAATCTATTAAAAATTTGCATGTGGTCTTTGAAACGCACGCTTACTCACCGTCATGAAATATTTAATTTAACGTCAATGTACATGCAACTGCATTCGATACGAAAACTATCCGCATAATTGCTTGAATTGTTTCAGGAAATATTGAAATTTACATGTGGGTACTTGAGATTTCGAAAAAAAAGATTGCATTTTGAAAGAAAAAGCAGAAACAAAATGAGGAAGATCTTTCAATATCAAGTTAATTTATTGCCGTACAATAGTTTTAGATCGCTCACGCCAACATAATAAAGAAAATGAGAAAAATCGTCAGGTTGTTGGCTTAAAATAGCTTACGTCGAGGATTTCAGTTTTCACGCTTGATTTTGAACCGTTTTTAGAATCTTTCGACAATAATAGCAACATCGATCAATTATTACGTGTCTGTTCCGTAACGCCCGAACTAATTTGAAATCGAACTCATTTATTATAATACAATTACACATATTTTTACATAAAACGTAGTCTGTTTTTTTTAATGGAAATTTCAAACAGTTTTAACGTTGGCACACCTGACAAATTTATTCATGACAATTTTAATAAAGGAAGTTGGCAGTTACGGTTTTTGATTTATTAAAAAAAATGTCATTTAACATCAGCAAAAAATCATCTAAGAAAATTTAGAAATGAAAATACAAAAAACGGGGACAAATTGAGTACCGCAGATTTGCTAAACATTCTCTAATTTTTAGTAAGAAATTGGTGAGAATACAACATAAACATCAAAGAGAAGAAAAGCGATTAAATTAGTAGGTCTGGTTGCAACGTATTTGAAGAACAAGTTGAAAAAGTAACAGTTTTGAAATTAAAGCCGAACAAGAATTTATAAAATGCATCAACTTTGAGTTCATTTCAATAAATTACACAAAATTTATTGCCAATATTCATAAACCCTGTATCTTTTGCAAAATAACTTTTCTATAAACACTCTTTTTTATTAAAGTTTTTGTAGTAAGAAGCTCATTTTTGTCCACAACATTGTACTCACTTGCAATGTGGTTCTGTCAATATTATTACCACTGAATTTTGTCTTTGGACATTAGTGATGTTTGTCCTCAGGTATTCGATTATAAAGGCTTACAAAGAGCAAAAAAGCACACAAGATTCATAAAAGTCAAAATTTAGACAACATCACAACATGAAAACATAACCATAATTTTTTACAAAACTTCTAGGGAAAAAAAAATGTGGTTATGGAGATTGGCTGCCACCAATTTTTTCACCAAAATTTTGACTTGGTAATTTCTATTTGAAAAAAAAAACACTTAAATTTTTCCGTATGTAATATCTTTTACATTCTCCAAAAAGATAAGGGAATTTACTATGAAAATCAGTAAACAAAATGTAAGTTTTCGTTTTAAAAAATTACTGATGACGTAATTACTCAAAAACCACTAACGTCATAAATGTTGGTATAGTGTCAGAATGTATCATTTATAAAAATAAAATCAACCTATTCGAAAATTTTTTGGTAAAAATTACCAGTAACAGATATGAATTTTGTTCGTTACACACTGTACCTATGTGTACAGGGTTCTTTTTTAAAATATAAAAAATTCTCAAAGCCTGAAAATACCACATTTACAAAAGAAATTTATTAAATTATTTAATTATGTCTCAAAAACGGTCTTTTTTAGACAATTTGAATAAAATTTAGCAATTTATTTACAACTATTTTGACATCTCGATATATTGGGTGATTCAAAAATGTCGGACGAATTCTCGTATGGTGATAGAAGACTTTCAGCTAAGCATAAAATAAATTCAGATTTTTGTTTCAAGCTTTTTTTTGGAAAAAGAAAACAGAACTTTCAATTTTAATATTATCCTGTAGGCATCTTAGTTTTTTTTTCTTTTCGATGTTGTTATATTTAATTTATTGTTGAATTTGCTACTTTGTTAAATGTTTTTTACACCACAAGACACAAATTGGTATTTTTTTCAATAGATATCTTTTCAGTCTTACAAAATCTGCCGTTTCCGCTAACTAAATTCAAGAACGGCCAAAAATTTAATTCAAAATTTAATTTAATTAATTTTTAATTGTTATTTAAATCTGTCTTTATCTAATTACGAGTAGGTACTTATTGCAAGATCAAACTACATACTTTTGAATTTTTTAAGGTTTTCGTATAAAAAATAGAGATAATGGGTAGTATGAATAAAATGTAGCAAAAGCTTTAACTATAGTTTTGTATCTTTCTTTCTCATTAAATCTAAATTACGTCTATCTTTTACTATTACAAGTAGAAGCATTTACTTAACTTTATTCATACGGCTCAATATGTGACTTTACTTGACCGCTCGTTACAGTATTGAGAACTGCTTTTTAGTAGAAAAACCTTCTCAAAGCTTTTGCTTCAATGCTTCTTATACATATGTATAAAACTAGTTGTTTTACTCTTAATAATGTTTTTTCAGAGTCCAGCAGCTCACCACCATAAAGAAGTATTACCAAAGTATGGGTCCAAGCCACCGACGACTGCATCTGGCAAACACTTGAATAAATCTTCTTCCA
This sequence comes from Tribolium madens, assembly GCF_015345945.1. Classification (NCBI taxonomy): domain Eukaryota; kingdom Metazoa; phylum Arthropoda; class Insecta; order Coleoptera; family Tenebrionidae; genus Tribolium; species Tribolium madens. Next base: position 1,139,472 of record NW_025401068.1, on the reverse strand, counting down.
AAAATGGTCATTCAACATCGAAAACTACGCTTATTTCCGAAGTAAGTGTGAACAGTTTTATTAAAAATTGCTCTTTGAATGTTAAAGGTGAATTTTACCATTCACAAACTTTCTTTCTGGTACCTGAAGGTACAGTTCACGCAAAGGCTTCACCTTGCATGTCTATTTTCGCCAAAATTGACTCTAAAAATAGCAAGCGGCAATAATTATAAACATTCACATAATGACAAAATTCACAATTTTGGTTGAAAGGAGGAAGTATTTTTGCCGCTGTTTGACCTAGTTTTTGATTTTAAAAACTATAAAAAATTTATTCACCAATTCCGTAGTTCAAGAAAATTTATTTCCAGTTGCCGTTATTGGAAAGCAGCAAATCGTCTTCAAGACTTAATCTGAACCAAAGCAAGACAAATTTGACACCGAGCTCACCGATGGTTGATTCATTCCCAGCTATCAACAATAATTCGCGAGGTGTGGAAATTCAAGGAACGACAAATAATAACAGGGAAAATAATGGTTTTCCTATGACACCAACAGGTAAATTTTTAGGTGTTTGTTTCAGGGTCATCTACACTGAGGTTTTTGACATATATTGCTGAAATATTTCATAAATATGTAAAGTTTCCAAATATAGAAAATACGTTGGTGTTAAAGTATCATAAAATTACAACTATTTATAATTTTATAAACGTTTCTCTTTTGCATTAAATATAATTAGCAAAAAAAACGTGGGAATGTCTATAGTTTCAAGCATCACTTTGTTTTCGACAAAATTATCACATTTATGTGACTAGATTTGCATTCTTTTTTAAGGATTGAGTTCAATGATCTGCATTTGATTACGCAATATTCGCCAATATTGTCAAGGTTATTTTTTTTTTAAATTCACGATTATGTCACTTGCAAAATTAAGCAAATACAGGTTTTATACAGATGTGTCAGAACTCGCGCCTCAGAGAAAAATTTCGATTAAGATATGATACCAGGAACATGAAAAAAATGTTTAAAAAATTCAATCTGTCAAAAAATTTTTACATTAATTTTTTGGCATTTGATGATTTTTTTATAATAATTATTTAGTAAAGATATAAAAATTTTGACAATAAAAACCATAAATAACATTAAACAGAGGTACAATTTAGGATACAGTTTTCTTCGTTTCTCTTCTAATAGCCTGTAGTAAAAAAATTGGAAAATTATTTTTCTAACAGAAATAAATAATCAAAGTGCAAAATTTAAACTTTCATAATTTCGAAATTTTTACAGATAGAATTTTTTAAACATTTTTTCCATGTTCCTAGTGTCTTATCTGTCAAAAAAATTTTACATTAATTTTTTGGCATTTGATGATCTTTTTTATAATAATTATTTAGTAAAAGTATAAAAATTTTGCCAATAAAAACCATAAATAACATTAAACAGAGGTACAATTTAAGATACAACTTTCTTGTTTCGTTTTCTGATAGCCTTTCTAGCAAAAAAACTTTCAAAATTATTTTTCCAAATGAAATAAATAGAATCAAAGTGCAAAATTTAAACTCTCATAACCTCGAAATCTTTATAGATAGAATTTTTTAAACATTTTTTCCTGGTTTCTGATATCCTACTTTACATGGCATTTTTCTCTGGGGCGCGAGTTTTGGGGCACCTGTTAGATTATTATCTTTGCCGATCTTTATAATTATAATATTATTAGACTATCATACATGCATTATTTATTTGTATCAAAATGGCACTATATATATTTGTTTTTAGAATGTTCTCAAGGGCGCAAGTTCTGGCGTACCCTGTAGAATTTGTGTGTAAGTTTTAAATAATTTGATTTATTATTAACAGACATTGAGCCATATAAAATCTTAACCGGAATATCCCACTTCCTCCAAACACGGAATCTGAGATTATTTTATCTTTGAAAAATATCTCAAAGATTAATTTATAATACGAAATTTGATGAACTAAAAAAGTTGAAAGTTTTTTAATACAGGATGATTTTTAAAAGAGAATTTCTTTCTTTACGGTAGGGGCCTTTTTATCATTTGGAATATACCTATTAATTGTCTTGGTACAGATACTACAATATGTTCTATTTTTACTAAAAACTATTAGGTATTGTTCTTCTTCTTGGATCTTCTTGGTATGGAAACGATGAACAAAAACACGATTAGCCCGTCACACCAAACTTTTATTTTAATGCACAACGCGTTTCAACCACAAAGTGGTCATCCTCAGGTGAGAATAAAACTCTCAGAATAAGTTTTATTCTCACCTGAGGATGACCACTTTGTGGTRGAAACGCGTTGTGCATTAAAATAAAAGTTTGGTGTGACGGCTAATCGTGTTTTTGTTTATTAGGTATTGTATAAAAAAAAATATCAAACTTGAAAAAAATTAATTAAAATTGACGTTAACAATAATCTTACTAAAAGTAAACAAAATAAATAAACAATACTAAAATAAATTAATTACACTAAATTAGATGTTTTTATGATTTGTTATAGGTAATAATTATTATTGTTATTTCTTGTTAGAAGTTTGAAAAAATATTGACAATATTTTCTTTCATTTACTTCTTTTTGACATTGGCATTTTGTCTTATTTGACACTATACAACTAGATTTTATTAACTTTTATTATTTTTTTTACTTTAATAATTCGTTTTAATAATAATTTTTAGTAAAAGTAGAACATATTGCAGATGTTCTGAATTATGAAAAAAAAAATAGATCCCAATAAAGTTGAATATAGCTTAAAATACAGGGTTATTCATTTTTGCCGCAACCAACAATACCAATATCACTAACTGCTAAATTAAATGTATTATTTCTTTTAAATTAGAAATCAAAGTAAGTTGGAAAAATTTGGCAGAAACGTCAGATTGACAGATCACCTATATTTAATTAAAATTCAACAAATAAATTAACAAGTTAAGTTAATGTAAAAAGTGTTTGAAGTCTCTACCATCGGCTTTTAAACATGCTCCTAGTCGCTTGGTAAACGATAACAAAACATCGTTTGAGAGATGAATTTTTTGCTTTAATGTCAAAGAAACAAGACTAATAATAGATATCCTGGATTCAGTTATAATTATTTTCATAATTTGAAATCAAGAAATTGTTGCCATATGTACAATGGGTTGCGGCAAAAAAAATCAGCGATAACTGTCTCGTGAATAAAACCCTGTATGTATACTGTATACAGGGTGTTTCACGTAAGTTTACGAGGTCTGCGCCTGTAAGATGCAATCAATAATACATATTCCAATACGAACTCGATTACAAATTTTGAAAAAATGGATAATCTTCTCTAGTTTGTTCACCCTTTCAAAAATTATAACATTTTGAGTTAGTTAGTGCTTAAGATAGATAAACTACAATCATATTCATGACGTCTCTTGATAGAACAAATTATAATTGTTTCTGAAAATCTGCAGTTTATGACTATTAATGAAACAGTGATTAGTTTGACAACTACTGTCAAGGGTTTCCAAAAATTAAATAATTAAATGTGTATTTTTTGTATCCAGTGTTCTGTGACTTTTGTATATTTGGGTGCGTACATTAGGCGCAAGCCTCGTAAAGTTATGTGAAACACCCTGTATTTAGAAAAATTCTAAAATCGTTAGCCATTTCATTTATTGTTTTAGTATTTGAAATCTGGCCTTAAATAAAAATTCTACAGCACCTGCCGTTTTTTTTAAAATCGCCTTATTATATTATGATCTAGTAGCTTAAGAAGTTTATTTCTTTTTCAGTCTTTAGGCAGTGAGCGGTAATGAAGATAAATCAACTGTTAACGTGATATCTTTGTAAAAAACAGTTATCGTAAAAAATTAAATTGATATTTTATTTGTTTTTTCAAATTATTTTGAAACTAATTAAAACAGATCGTTTGTGGTTTTTATTGTGCAACTGCTTTGTCATTTAACAAACTATGTAGGTCTTATAATTTTCAAAATCACACCAATCAGATATTTAAATTTTCCCACCCTGTGGGACATAATGTAATTATGAAAAAAACAAAAACAAAAAACAAAATATTTTCAGGTACATTTTTTTGTTTTTCAATTTCAGAGGCCCTTAAACTATATGGCAACCGTTTGACAGAGTACGAGAAGAATGAAATAGAGAAATATTCAAAGATTTGGTATCTCGGCCTGAATGCGTGCAAAATTCATGGTGAAATAGGGAGTTCTCAAAACTGTGGTTATGACGACGAAAGTGGAAGCTACATCAAGGTAATTACCTCTAATATGAATCAGTTTATGTTAAATTTTCATATTTAATAGAATTTTTGATTAACTAGAAGCTGAACAATTTTCCGTGAAACTTATCAAGCGCATTTATCATCGTTTTAATTCAGCTGCTAGCGCTTCCATCTCCGGTTAAATCATAATAGACCCGCACCGTCTTTTACTTTAATACTCATTTTCCATAATATGCGTGACTGTATTACGGCAGTAAATTTGTAATAATTTATTCAGGTTCTGCACGATCACATCTGCTACCGATACGAAATTCTAGAAGTTATTGGAAAGGGTAGTTTTGGACAAGTCATCAGAGCGCTTGATCACATGACCAATAAGCATGTCGCTATCAAAATCATTAGGAACAAGAAAAGGTTTCAACATCCAGCATTGGTAGAAGTTCGAATACTGGATCATCTACGGAAAAAAGATAAAGATGGAAATCACAACGTCATCCATATGTCAGAACATTTCACTTTTAGAAATCATCTGTGCATAAGCTTCGAGTTGCTGAGGTAAATTTTTGTGTTTTTTAGAATCAAGATTGTAAGTTAGAAAAATATTTCTGATTAATTAAATTGAAATCTACAAAAAATTGTTATACTTACCTGAATTATTTAAAAAATGAAAAAGAGGCCACAGTGCTTATTAAACTTTTATTACGTATTAAAGTACAGGTTGTTTCGGCTAAACCCCACATTAGAAGTATTCGAAATATGTACATACCTACCTATTAGGGAGTTCTGACAATGATATTTACCTCAAAATTTGCATATACTCGTAGCTATAATCCACGCAATGAAAATACGAGTATTTTTAAAATGGTGGCACTTTATTTATTATTTATTTTATTTTAAATAAAAAGCTATGTTTTTTATTGCATTTTTGAATTAAGTACTCGATTTACACTAATAGGTTTTTTTAATAACTTTTCCTAGTTTAGCTGTTTTCGAAATACATATTAAATTAATTGCCCGGTTGCACAAAAGATAACGGATAGTTAACAAAGCTTTAAACATTCATCAAAAATTTTGTTGAAATCAAAACACCGTTAACGGTTGATTAACGTTTCATCAAAAATTTGATGATTATCAACGATAATGGTCCGTTAATGGTCCATCACCACTGTTTTCCGTTGCACAAACAAAAATGTCACTGTTAACTATTCATTAACGACTCATCAGCTTAATGACTGAACCGCGGGCGATTAATCGGTGATTAAATCATATGTCAAATTTTTTCTTGACGTTTTAAGGCGTTTTTAGTGAGTTGTTATTAAATATCTAAAGGATGAGACAGTAATAAGGATTAAAAAGTTGTAGAAAACATTGAACTGACTTTATTATTTGAAAAATGTTGTGGGACACATCCTCATCTTCATCAAGCGAGAGTGTCTTTTATGAAAATTGTTGTATTTGCATCTTCTTGTTCAAAAATCGATGACTCTGCAATTTTTCATTATTTTGAAGTTGCATTTCGGAATATAAAAAATAAAGGTTAGATCTTTCATTTCATAACTGAAAAAATTATTAACAAATCCTCAAAATTTAAGGCTATGTTTTTTTTTCACTAAATGGAGAAGAATTTAATTCTGTATTGATCTGTATCAACATTTCTTATAACGATGTTTAATGATTTTTAAGTAATCTTGACTTTTTACATTTTGAAAAATTCATTCATCCATTACTATCCAGAGTTATTTTCGCATAGTTTGCCATGGACATAATTCTCACTGAACAAACGACTTGGTGTTTTTGCAATTGTGTTATTTTTTTCGTAAATACAAATTAAATTAATTTGATCTAAATTTGAATAACTTTTTTTTTCTTAGCACAGCAACCTGTGCGGAACCAGTTGTGGCTATTTTTTTCGCAATATTAAAAAAGAAATTACCTACTATAATTTGAAAACTATTAAACATAGGTCTAAAGAATGTTCATACAGATTGAAACAAAATTAAATTTCCCATTTGTGTGAAGGAAAAATGGAAAAAAAAAATAAGTTATGGGTACCTATTTGAATTTCCCCTCCGATTATAACGTTAAATTTTCGTGGTTTGTTAATCATTTTTTCAATTATGAATTCATTAAAGAAAGATCGAACCTTTTTTTTTAACTGCTCAAATACGATTTTGTAATAATTAAAAATGGCAAAGTTAATGATTTTTGAATAGAAAGGTTTAAATCCAACAATTTTCAATGAAGTCTAAAAATCTCAAAAACGGCTGAACTTAGGTGTTGGAAATGTCAATATAACATTCATAGAATAACTCGGGGAATCAAAAAAAGCAATGAAAAACGGATTTCTATTTAAAATAACAAAGTTGATACCCACTTCCGGTGTAACCGATTATGGCTCACCATACGTCTAATGTGGGGTTTAATAGGAACAGTTATTCAGATTATTAGATTTTAGAGTGTTAACAATATACACTATTATTATTATCCAGATATGAATATATTTTCCTAAAGTTTTCCTTAAGTTATAAATGACAACATATTCCTCCAAACATTTCAATTAAAGTGAACTGATAAGTTATTCATGATGAAACATTGAGCTTCCTGTGAAACAACAACGAATAACATTATATGATTCGTTGCAACTGCCGCTAACAACTTCCTTTGAACGAAAAGAAAATAATTATATATTTAGTTTAGCACTTAAAAAAGAAGACATTATTAATTTGGCTTCTTACAAACTTTGATAAAGAAGGCGTAACGCTAACGGAGGAACTTAATGATTGTAGATACTAATTAGATACAAGAATTTTGTTACAAGCGACATATATTTAATACAGGGCTATGATAAATGATTCTACATCCAGTCGCTTTTGAAATTTTTGAGCATCTTATTTTGCATTTGCTGCCAACAGATCAATTTAATTTTTAAAAAAATACATAATTCTCATTTTGATCTGGATTTTACACTTTTTTGTTTTTGACATTGACATTTTTTGTTAATGGAAACCCCTAATTTTTTTAGCCAATTCGATAGATCTTTTAATTATCGAAATGACAACACCTAAATATTAAATATTACATTAAGTTTTCGAAAAAAAAAATCATTCAAAAAGTGAAATAATATCAACAAAAAACAATTCAATTATTTAATTATTGCCAGTTTTAATAATAAGATTATTCCATAATTTTGCCGCTCATTGTATATTTCTGTGTCCTGTAATGACAACGGAGATTTGTACATGATGAATAGACATCATATTCAGCTTGGCTGCAGAAATAACTAAATTGTGTCAACAATTGTGACAGGCGCAGTGGATTTTATTGTGAAGTATTCTAACTTTACTTTTTCAAAATCGTCATTTTTGATAGATATGTCCTTAAAAAACAATTGGATGTTTAAACCAGGATTTACAAAACTCCATTTTCTACAAATTTACACAGGGAAGTGGTCACTATGAATTTCAATATAAAGTCGCGGTCAATTCATAGTGGACACTTCCCTGTGTAAATTTGTAAAAATTGAATTGTTTTTAGTTTTTTTTAGGGAGATATCTATCAAAAATGATAAATCTGAAAAAGTCGGGTTAGAATAGTTCACATGTAAAATCTACTGCCCCTGTCACAATTGTTGACACAATTTAGTTACTTCTGCTGCCAACACAGACACTAGAGGTGGCGGGCTAGGTGCTGCCAACTTTGCAATCTAAAAACGTCTTAGTTTAATAACAACTTTGAAATCTCAAAATTATTTTTATAGTAAATTCTGACTGCGGTATACGATGTGTTTGGGTACCAAACATCACTAAAAACATCTCATTTAAGAATGAAATGATAATAAGAATTAAATCAGTATTTTAATTTTTATGAAATCATTTTTTGACATTTTGACATTGCCATGGGACATACATCTTCAACTAGTGCGCCTACTAAGGAATTTTTGGTCGCTTTGTAATATCTCATTAATTAAACGATCGAAATCCCCAATTACAATTGGATTTAATAAACAGAGAGGCAGCATAATTTCTTCTGTTTTATATTGACATTACAATCAATACCTATAATAATTATTATCGATATAGAATTATTTATAAAACTGTACTTTCCTACTGGGTTTAATAAATCTTTAATATTTCTTGCAGCCTTAATCTTTTCGAACTGCTTAAGAAAAACAGCTACCGTGGATTTAGTCTAAATTTAATTAGAAGATTTGCCAGTTCCATTTTAAAATGTCTGAGGCTGCTTCAAAAGGAAAACATCATACACTGCGATCTTAAACCGGTAAGTTCTTTAATTGCTTCTATTAAATTTGTTTTAAAGTAACTACAGGTGTCCCAAAATAATTGAGGGGGTGATTTTTTTAATAACAAGTATAAGCGCAAAAACTGTTTACGATGATGCATGATCAATAAAAAATCTTAGACTATTAATGGAACATACCCAAGCAAAAAGATAATGATGTTTATTATAAAATGGCAAAGGTTAAAACGGTAAATTTACTTATTTGTGACATAAAAACCGACACCGCCGTAATGGTTATTCACTGTTGTGTAGCAAAAGCATTCATCCGTGAAACGTCACCCTTTTCCAGTAATGACGTCAAGGAAATATTAGTGGGTTATTGCATGTCCTTGTGTGTCTAAATCTATTATTAAAATTGTAAATTGATTGAAGACATCAACAGACAACAGACCGGAACATTAGTTATAGAAAATAATGTGGTTTTTCTGAATAGATACAAACCTCTTGTTATAGTAAAGCTACAAATAATAATAAACCAAGAGTTTACAGGTATGAACAATGATGTCTGGTTATAGAGACCACAAAATAAAATCGTCATTATATCCGAAAGTTCGGTATATGTAGTGCAAAATTTAAACCCCCATAATTTCTAAATTTTTATAGATATCGTATCTTACTTAGCATTTTTCTCTTATGCGCAAGTTCTGAAAGACCCTGTATTCGTAATAAGCGATAACTTTATCCAAATCCAGTTGGGTGTTTCCGAAATGAATGACAAAAGAGATTGGGAAAAAAATAGTGCTATAACTAGTTGTGAAAATGAACCTTTTTTCGAAAACTTTGACGGTTCCAAAATCCGAAAACCGTTACTTGAAACTTTGTACGCATATTACTAGACAGATCTAAAATCAAGTAACGAAACTAAATGATTATTTTATAACAACCAGGGATGACCCCTATTAGAGAGGTTTTTTTCCCTGAATTAAACAGTATAGCATCTTACAACAGCAAAATTGTTATTTAAGTCATAAAATCTGACAATAAAATGAAAGAAAAAACAAAACTTAAAGTAATTATTGTATAAAATGTCCTAAACATAACTAATTTCCCCATAAAATGGTTGTAGGGATATTTATGTTAACATAACAGACAAGAAGCTAGGGGAGCCGTATAAATTAATTTCTTCATGGTATTCAGCAGACAGAAGCTTTTTACATTGCGTGCTTTCAGAGTTGATCTTTCAGTCTAGCACAACTGCATAAATTACGAAATTAATTCGTGGTTTTGTGGGTGGATTTTCAAATTAATGTTAGTGTTAAAAGCTTCACACGACGGCGGAGACAAGACGATCACAATAAGCGTCGACAAGTTCAATGTTACTTTATTTAGAAGAAAAAGTTTAGCAATTTTCTTCAATTTTGTACGCCCACATTAATTTCGATTCAGTCCGACGGCTTAATTAATAGGTTACTATTCTTCGTAAGTTAGAGATGAGTATATTTATTTACAGTGTGCGAGGTTTTTGACCCTGAAGGCGTATTGTACTTGCATTGGAATATTTTAATGTAATGACATATAATTACGTACTATGTTACAAGCCGCTACTTGTTGACAGCGTCAAGCAGGAAATCCTTAAAACATTTATAAACACATTTGTATTAGATATTAACTTTTAAGTAATTGTACTTATGCAACATGCAAAAATCTAGCTTATACAAGTTGAATTGTGGTAATTTCACAACTGAACTTAATATATAATCTGGTATATGTTTTTTATAATTATTTAGTAAAGGTACAAAAATTTTGCCAATAAAAGCCACAAATAACATTAAGCAGAGTTACAATTTAGGCAGGGCCGCCACAAGCGGGGGTGCAAGGCGTGCGACGTACGCGGGCACCAGAGTTAAGGGGGCGCCAAAACGGTAACAAAATTTAATAAAAAAAGACATTTTGAATTCCGCAGTGAACAAAAAAAAAACTGCAAGAGAAATACAACCAAACAAAAAAAAACCAAAATCTTATGTGAAAAAGCTAGTCATGTGGCCGTTTCCTGCTATAGAGATTAGAATTCGAACACTGTAAGATGTACACCGTGAGCCATTCAAACGGCTTGTTGGATTTAAATGACTCAAGGTGTTCATCTTACAATATTCGAACTCTAATAAAGCTATTGCGCCGCCAAGTTCACTGAATCTGGACTTCTGAATGAAGCAAATTCTATATCGTTTCCTAGAACTTTTGAGTTAAAAAATACACATACTAAGATCGCATCCAATTTCCTATTTCCTTTCATTAATTTGCTTTATTACTTAGTGGATTTGTGCTTAGTGGTAGTCGAAAATTTGTTTTTAAATTAATGATTGTTGTGGAAGTATTACAATTAAACAAATACCTTGGTACCATTTTTTAAAATTTTTAATCATTAATTGGTTATACGTTTAGATGAAAGCTTCGAAAATGTAATGACTGAAGCAAAGAAAATTGCTGACGAACTTAATGTTGAACCAATGATGCAAACTGTACGCCCAAAAGGCAAGCCAAAACTCTTTGACTACGAAGTACGAACATCAAGACGAAGTTGTGCTAGATGCAAAAAATAATTTCAAAACTAACTTTTCTACAGGATTTTGAATCAAGTTTTGTCTTCTTTAAATAATAGGTTTGAAAAAGTAAATACATTTAATGATACATTTGGATTTATTAACAATATGTTTAATTCTTTGGAAGAAGAATTATTAAAAACTTTCAAAGACTTTTAAAGCTTTAAAAATACATTTCATCAAACAAACTATGCAAAAACCATAAAATATTTTACAAAATCTTTTTGAAAATAATTTAATTTCTACTTTTCCTAATACAGCAATTACATTAAGAATTTAACTTTCCTTACCAGTTTCAGTTTCGTATAGCGAAAGATCTTTTCTAAATTAAAAATCATTAAAAATTATTTAAGATTCACCATGGTTCAGTCTAGGTTAAGCAACTTATCTACTATTGCAATTGAACAAGAGCTGTTAGATAATTTAAATATAAAGGAGCTGGTTAGAGAGTTTGCAAATATGAAAGTGAGGAAAATAAAATTTCTTTAAGGATTTATTTTATAGTTTCTAGGATGTTATATGTTTTATTTTCTTATTTGCGTTTTTAAAATTACAAATTTAATTATCTTTGATTTAAATATTTTTTTTGTTATTTTGTTTTATTTATTGGCACTTATATATTTTTAGGTATCATACCTATGTAATAAAATAAGTAAGGGGCGTCAAATTCAAATGTGCACGCGGGCGTCAAACCCTCTAGCGGCGGCCCTGAATTTAGGATACAGCTTCCTTGTTTCCTCTTGTAATAGTCTGTAGCAAAAAAACTTGGAAAATTATTTTTCCAACAGAAATAAATACAGTCAAAGTGCAAAATGTAAACTCTCATAACTTCGAAATTTTAATAGATAGAATTTTTTTAACATTTGTTCCATGTTCCTGATGTTTTACCTTTACATTGCATTTTTCTCTGGAACGCGAGTTCTAGCGCATCCTGCATTTGTGAATAGATTCGTTCACGTTTCTGCGCATCCCTTCCATCGTGGGAAGATACCCGGAATATGGAAAAAATATTCCTACAATAATTGAAAAATAAAGTCCTTTTAAAAATTCTCCTGGACTCATTTTCTAAATTAAGCCATAAAAACACTTTTGTTTTTTTGATTACGTAGATATAATAAGTTATATGCCGTAAAATTGTGTACCTAATATTAGTTCTAACAGTCAGTTCTAATTCAAATTCTTAAAATCAAAGACATTTCAAAAACAAAAGAAATTTGAGTTAATTTTTGTTTTGACAATTTTCTTTTTTAGGAAAATGTTCTGCTGAAGGAAAGGGGAAGTACTTCGATTAGGGTAATAGATTTCGGAAGTTCATGTTATACAAACCAAAGGGTTTATACTTACATCCAGTCACGTTTTTATCGATCACCGGAAGTCATATTGGGGTTGCCCTATGGGACGCCTATTGACATGTGGAGTTTCGGTAAGATTATAATAAATCTAGTAAAAGCTCAATTTAATTTCAACGATATTTTAGGCTGCATATTGGCTGAGTTGTACACGGGTTATCCATTATTTCCTGGAGAAAATGAAGTCGAGCAACTTGCATGTTTGATGGAAGTATTGGGGCAACCACCTGATGAGCTCATTGTCAACGCTACTAGAAAAAGATTGTTTTTTGGTAATCACACGGAATTATTATCTTATTTTCTATTTTGTTACTTGCAATCTTTTAGATTCTCGAGGAAACCCCCGCTGCATCACAAATTCCAAGGGCAAGAAACGTAAGCCAGGATCGAAGAATTTGTCAACAGCACTCCACTGTGATGATCCTTTATTTATGGACTTTATATCAAGGTGTCTTGAGTATGTAAAATTACATTTTAATTTTTCACGGACTAAAAGCAAATATATTCTTAGATGGAACGCCAAGAAGAGAATGACACCAGATGAAGCGTTACGACACGAATGGATTCTCTCTGGCACTTCCGGCTACCAAAAGTCCGGAAATGACTTAAGACACAGTCATTCTGAAGTAAACGTAGGTCACGAAAGTTATTCGTCAAGCAGCACCTCCGGCAGCAGTCATTCCCGCATTTATCATAAAAATATCGCTCCCAAGGGTGATAAAGTAAAGGCCAAAATTTTAGATACTAGATTACATGATAGTACTTATAAACTAGATTCAAACTTGAATGATTCGGGAACTTTTCTTCCCCCGATTCTTTAGTCAAGTTGTTGAAAACTTTATGGGCCAACGATCTCCAATAAGACCAAGTTTTACGGTAGAAGTTAGTAAACTAGATAACGTACTCGTATTTGTTACCAGAGTGTTGAATAAAAGTCATAACAGTTTCAGTAATTTGATTAGATCACAGGGTGTAAATGGCTTGAAACCCGGCCATAATTATTGTTGAATCAGGTTAAAGAATTTGCTTTTGAGAGAATTGGTTATTGAAACTGCTATCTACAAGTGTAGATTTTTAGTACAATCATAAACATATTATATGAATATAGAAGTATTTCTCCTAAGCAAATGTGTTATCAAAATGCTATAAAAGTTGTTGTGACTGATACATATTGCCTAAATGTATAATAAAAATTTAGATATACAGAATTGAATAGAAGATGTGACATAAATATTAATCGTTGAAAGCTTCATATGTTCCTTAAATATATTATCTTTTGATATTCAAATTTGCTTGCTAATTCTCTGTTACTCATCTCTACTAATAAAGCTTCCAGTTTATTGTAACGGAGAGATTGGCATACCCCATTACTAACTATGGAATTAATTCATTTTTATAAGTTTTACTTAAGGTATCTAATTATTATTAATAACTAATTTAAGTTTATACATTTGTAAGTTTTTTATTAATTTCTATTTGTCTTTCTCTTAAAATAATAATGCCAATAACATATGTATGTTTTATTTAGCATTATATTTAGAAGTGTTGTATTAATGTAATTTAATGTTCTATAAAAGAATCCGTGACCTATATGTACTTTTGGTCACATATCTGATATTTACTGTAAATTCCCCAATGTGATATATACTGATAATATTATTATGTATAAAATTAATATAGCAGCCTAACTAGTAAATTCCCGACTAGTCGACCATTTACAAGGTATTTCATAATCAAAGAAAAATTTTTCGGTTGACCACGAAGTATGCACTTTGATAATTTCATAACGAAATTTAAATTTTACACGTAACACATTTATAAAAAAAATCTGTTCTCTTAAAATATAAAAATGTAACATAATGTTGTAAGTTCGTTAAATAAGACTGAAATAACACGAAAACTGTTTTTCATTTTAACTGATCTACCAATTGCACTAAGATTACCTAAAGTCGTAACCAGGAATATTTAAAATTGACGTATGCAAAGCTTTATTAAGGGTTAAACAGCTTTGCGGTCGGCCGTAATAATTTTTCACTGCTGGTGGTATTCTACTACCCTGAAGTTTTACAAAAGAGCCGTATTCAGGAATTTTCGTGGTAGGCTTTTAATTTATTACAGGCATAAATTTGGCAATTTATATATTAATTTAATATTAAAGTGATAATGCAGATCAGTTCATTTGTCAAGAAACATTCTCCAACTATAGCTAAATATTAAAATTAATTAATTTTTACTTTCCTTATCCTATAAGGACGAATTGTAGTTTCAAGACACCAAAAAAGTTGGTTTGGACCATTGGGTCGTGTGTCTCTCTCTCTCTCTGTGTGTGTCTGTCTGTAAACAGCATATCTCGAGAACGATAAGAGCTAGAAACTTGAAATTTGGTACGTAAGTTACTTGTAGCAAGAGGACGTAGCACGAAACAATTGGTAAAAATCGGTCGCACCGTTCGGCCGCAAAGACCAAAAATCAAAATTATACGGTTGAAGATACTATAAATAATTTCATGGGGATAAAATTATTTAGAATCATGAAATATACCTCATTAAACAGTAAAATGTGAAAAAATAAAAATAATAATGGGTACCAAATTAACAAAAATTGCACCCCAGACTCGAACCCGCGGCAACTATGATCTATTTCGTGTGTAATCCGGCAGGTGGCACTAACGCAAACGTTAGGTTTGCTACTCGGATTTCCAACACCGTAAGGATGTTTTCCAAATAACTTGGATAAGGAAAGTCGTGTGATGTTCACACCAGATTTTTTTTTTTTTTTGATTAAAGCCCAAAAACAAATTTCTGTTACGGACCATCTCTTCTTACAAACCTTTGAAACGTGCCTGTCCTAAGAAATGCACATTTGTTTATGGCATCTCTACCGCAAGCCCGATGAACCACTGTGGGGGGTAATCGTCTTATTCTCTAAATATTTTGGTACCAATCCAATCGAATATGAGTTACTGTATCATTTAAGGAAAAATTGCATATAAATTATAAATTCCACTATCAATATTGCTTTATAAATAAATACAACAGCTTTCAAATGGTGTCCTTTATTTTAGTCTTTTCTCAAATATGCCAATGATAAAGTTTTTAAAGTGGACTCGTCCGAAACACGTTTTGGTCATCTACGCCACTGTCCACTCTCATGAGTGTACTTCTACTTGGAGGAAACACACCCATAGCAAAGATATTCCGTTTTCTGAGTATCTAATAATCCATCAACTGGAAAATATACATATTTGCCACAAGTCATATCGGCACCTTCGCTAACTTTGAGCTTTTGAGTTTTGTGCTTGCACCTTAATATAATCAGCACCTTTTTCAACGTATTTGTGTAGATATTTAATAGTGTAAATACCCGCAACACTCGAACTTTATGTTACAATCATATTTTGAGGGTACGGCAATCGATAACAGACGGATTGTACCCCACAATAAGTAGCCGAAGAATAAGCTAAACACTGAAGAGTTGGTAAATTCTGCCCAATATAACAATCATTTCAGGATCTAGTCGATCCCAATAAAAGGTCTGCGTCTTTCGATGGCATCTTCGGCATCTACAAAGTAATAGTTGCTCAATTTTGGATCTTGATTTCATTGTGATTGCACCGCACCAGTTCAACGTAATGATAAAATTGTCCACAAACATTGAAACACCACGGCCCCTGACCCATGTATCTAGCATCTGGAATTTTCGGTTTAAAAGAAGACATGGCAAATAAACTATTTACCGATCGAATGTTTGTACGATAGTAAATTGCTAACGTTAGGAGAGATCTTAGTTCTGGACAAAGACGAAAATCTTGTAATTTAACTTTCCCAAATTTATCGACCTTGTTACCTCACAATACTTGGTACCCATATCGTGAACTTCAACGTTTTTAACATTCTGTGTTCTTAGTGCTTTCCGGTAAGTTACTTTTTTGTGGAAATTCTACAAATCGTCGTCTGCGTTGATTGACAGTAATAAAAGTCTGGGCACAGATTAGCTAGCAACTAATCTGTGGTCTGGGCAATGCCAAAAAATGGCCGTTGGAGGAGCGACGAGTCTGCAGTCTAATGAAATCTGTATATTTTGGTTTGAAACCTTGATAAATTTTTGTATACAAAAATTTACTTTTGTGTTTTATGGGTTGTATAATAATTTTTTGTTAATTGTAATTTTTTCTAAGAACTAGACCAAAAACATCAAAAATTAAAACATTTTATACGCAAATATAATTTTATTTATTCAAACAATAAAGATTTACATTTGGGTTAGATAGTTATTTTTATTCTTTACAAATTTACAAGAGCATTAACATATTACAATAACTTTTTATTATTTCTTCAAAACTTTGAATAAAAAACACTAGGATTAATTATATTTTCTATTATTTTTCTATTTGGATCTTGGTTTTCAGCTCTGTTTGTCCTAACATTTTAAAATGTGCAACATTTGATTTATGATTGTCACTTACCAATCTCAAGATTTTGAAGCCACATTCATGTACTTACCTGTTTTATTATATTTATGGTCATATTAAAAACTGTTCAGTCGAAAGTGTTTTATGAAAAAAGTATCCAACGGGAATAGTGTATTTGGTACAGGGCCGTAACCAGGATTTTATTTCGGGGGGGTTTCTTGTTGGTCCATGAAAATGAAATTAAAGAAGACGGATTAAAAAGCAAAAATCTCTAAGTACACTTTTTTATTTTAAATTGAAATAAGAGATCCTAATTAAACATAAAAAAATACAAATTAACTCACAAAAGTAACAAAAAATAAAATAAATTTTTAATACTTTTTATTGTTACAAATTTAAACAGGAGATGGATATTCATTTTTAAAACAAAAATTTTCTATGAACATATATCGAAAAATGCTATGCAAGGGGTGCGTCTTTTAATAGGTTTTTTTTCATTATTTCCGAAATCATATTATAAAAAAATTTCAAAATTTGCTACAGATGATAACTTTTATACACCTAAATAAGTACAAAAATAAAATGTTGAAATTTTTAATTAGGTGCTTCCTAAACTAGATGGGATTAGGGTAAAAATTTATTCTAACTATTTTGCCTGTGGTTTCTTGCCACTTTCAGCAACAAAATTTCATGAACCCCCTAAACCCCCCCCTTGGGTACGGCCCTGATTTGGTAGACAATCCATGAATAACGAAGCACAACAGTTTATTGGCTAAAATGGGCTTTTTTCCTATTATTTCGTTCTCAGTATTTGCAATGCCGTAAAATGTATTTTCTGTTCGATTATACTCCATTTTTTCTTTAATGGCCATGTCATCTATAATAAGAGAATATATTTTCTCAACGTCTTTTAAATTATTGCCTTCAGCAGTTATTCTGTTTTTAATTAAATTAGTCAAGCCTGGATCCCCTTGAGAATTTCCCATATATCTGTCTAAAGTTCTTCTGGATGGAGCTTTTAAAAAATGACTTGCAAATTCATAACCTTTTGAAGAAATGTACCTCCAGGCAGTACAATGACGTACTGTAACTTCAAACCATCTTGGCTTTTTTAGGGAATAATTATAAATTTGATCAAGTAAAAACACAGCCCTTGGTTCTAAGTCATTTGCATCTGACTCAATTTTCACTACACAATGTTGACCTTTACTGTAATTGTCAATTTTTTCCTGCATTTCCTTTAGTTTTTCAAGTTTATTTTCATACAGCTTATTCAACTTTTGAAATCTTACATTTACTTCCTGTAACTTTTTTTCTAAATTTTGAATTTTAGCTAGTAAGACAAATTTTTCTGCCGAACTTATTGCATCTGAAACATTTTTTAAATCAAAATCATGAGTATCACCTACTTTTAAATCGCTTTGTTGATCAAAATCAAATCGAAATGGATTTGAAATRGTATAATTTTGGTCAAATGACTCTGGAGATTGGAGACACGGTGCAGGCGTTTCTAACGGCTTACGTTCTGAATTAATGGAAGTGGTGTAAATTACCTGAAAACGAGTAATTCTTTTATAATTCAAGAGCAAGGATGAAACTGCATTTGGTAACATTTTTTTGTTTTTATAATAGCTTGTTATTTCAAAGTGTTTTCCACAAATCAGGGAATTTGGGGGTACATTGCCGATGGTACCAAGTATTCTCTTAAGCCATTCGTTTTTTTGATTTCTACTTTTTGGAAATTGATGTAAAATAACACCCTCTTTCTCCGCTTGCCCACAGTTTGGAACACAGCAAGTTCGGAAACTTGGCATTTTAAAAATTATAATGTAACGTCTGAAAGATATTGATACTGCGCTTCTTAAGCTGTATTAAATGTATTAGTTGTGTGACAGATCAATATTTAATTAAACGTGTCAACAATTGTGACATTTAATTTCCTGCAAATTTTCAAATTTCACAAATTACAGTTTCCTTTGGAGGGTAACGCGCGCGTCATCTACCGGAATTTACGATTTTCACAAGTTCTCGATTTTGGCCTATTGCCCAGACTTTATTTACTGTCAATCAACGCAGACGACGTTACAAATCTTCTGACACAAAAAAACAGTAATAGTTTTTAATAGAACTGACAGAACAAAGTGAGGTTATGTGTATCAGATTCATAACCTATGATCACAACACGTGTGTTTTATGTTGTATGATTGTCAGTTAAAACGTAAATTAACAAAATTTCTTTAGAAACAAACAATTTTTTTAGAAAGTGAATCTAGTATAGGAGTGTTGAGTAATATGGAAGGCGAAAATTTTCCTCGAGGAGGGAAAAAAATTCGTAATAATAGTGAACAAACTAAACGAAAACATGAGGAAAGTGTAAGTTGTTAACAAATTTGTAATTTCTGTTGTTAATTAAATGTTAGTTGTTTCAGATTGCAAAGCAACCAAAGGTGAAAAGGGCCCGGAAAGAAGTTGTACCAAAAAAAGATGTAAATACTGAAGGTTTATGGCAAGCATCAATAAAATTCCAAGGGACTCTTACATACGATGTAAGGTTATAATTTTGATAACAATGAAATATAATTAAGTTTTTTAGAGGGTACAAGACGGAATGGTAGTTTTGAGTTGTATAAGACATTTTTCGAATTTGTCTGTACAAGTAGAATTTCCTGGTCTTACTTACGGGTCTGTGCCTATCAATCAAATATCAGATATATTTACCACGTCTCTAACAGATGAGTTAAAAACAAATAATGATTTAGTAAGTATTCCTGTGTTAATTATTGAGATTTAATTTATTGATAAATTCTTTATGTTGATTCATGATAATAGCAACAGTTATTTTACTCATCTAAAATCTTAATACAAATCTCTCCACCCCTTTTTGTTTGGATTCCAGCGTTTGCTGATAAATAACTGAAGCAACAAAGTTATTTGTGTATTTTCCTTACTATAAGCTTATTTTATGTACAGGGTGCTGCATTTTGGATGTCCGAATAGGGAATCTCCGAAACTAATATGTTTAGCTAAAAACGAGTGATACATTCTGGGGCTCATTTTTTGAGAAAATAATTAAAACCGCATCCCGCTATCGTCTTTTGTTTTCGACTTACAAAAGTTGACATTTTGGCGGAATCTAAAAAAATTCATATCTTCGTTATTATAGAAGATACGGATTTGAAATAAAGACATTATACAGGCACTTTTTTACAAGAAATTTATTAATGTAGTTAACTTTTTTTTTGAGTTATTGGTTTAGCCGTAATAAAATAAACTTGTATTTTTTTAAATGAGAATCATAGGCGGCTATGGCAATCTTGAAAAGCTTATTTTTTTCTGATCTAAAAAATACATATTTGTAACAGAATATTTTTTTATAATTATACTTAGAAAATGAAATACATATTTTGTTTGATAATAGTTGGCCATGGAAAAACTATTTCACTCCAAATGTGTAAATAGTAATCAATAAGAGTTTTGTGAACTGTAAATAAAATAGATGAAAAAATAGTTAAAATTATAAAAATTTTAAAAATACGGTAGAAGTATTGAACAAATATGCAGCATTATTATTAGATATTTTTAAAAAATCCAAAAATAGGAAAAACAAATGCGTTAATAGTCAACACAATTAGAAAAACATTTTTTTGGTGATCTAATGGAGGTAGGATAACGTTTCACATAGACGGAATTTGGGTATTTGAATAGCCATATGGTCATTTTTGTGTCATATAAAATATATTTTATTGAAGAATTAAAGCGGCTTTTTTACAACACTCTATGTATCACTAGAAGTTACAATTGTAATGGTAACTTGTTTAAAAACAAAGAAATGTTATTAGTCGCCAATAAGTTAATTTACGATTTATTTTGCATTTTTTTCATTATTTAGTACTTAGAAAACTCTTTCATTAGTGACACTGGTTGAATAATATAGTTTAAATCCTTTTAGTTCAAGATGCAACATTTTTTCATGGCCAACTGCGAACAAAAATCGAAGATAATTTTTTTGCTAAAAATGTATTATAATAATTTGTTACAAATATATATTTTTTAGATAAGAAAAAGACAAGCTTTTTAAAAATGACATAGCCATCTATGATTCCCATATACATACAATACACAAGTTTATTTTATTACGGCTAAACAAACAACTGAAAAAAATAGTTTAGTATCATAAAAAAAAGTTTTTTGGGACACATTTTTTCTTAATTACTAATGGTAAACTATTGATTAAACGCGTAGTTTTGTAATAAAATCTAAAAAGCAGTTTGACCGTTAATTAAGACTTCACTGATATCGTAAGAGATGACTGTAAAATTGAGCAACTGCATTATTAATTACATTTTTAAGTTAGTAGTACCCTCAAACAACAAAATTATAAACATTTTATAGCTTGTATGCAGCCATTTTATTTTTTTAATTAATTAAATTTTATTAGAAGAATGTCTGCCAATTTTTAATATTGCACAAAACACAACGGTAGCAGATCTTTTAGTGTGATTATTTATGAGTTTTTATGAAGTAAATAGCATATTTTATTTTTATTTGTTATGATTAAATAAAAAAATTTTGTATTTAAAAAAAAAACATTTTTGGTATTTTTACTGCGTTCAGACATACCGTAGCAAAATTGTTTTTGCAATTTTCGAGTCAGTCTGACTTAAAAAATATGCCATAAACAAACTAATATCTTCCTTTATCATTACCTAACAGTAAGTTTTTGTTTCTAGTCATGTACCAACGCTGTGAAAGATATAATTTCTGTGGGGCAGTTAGTACCAACAAAAATATTATCTGTTAGTAAAACAGAAAAGGGACACAATATTCAAGCAAGCATAAATCCAAGGGATGTAAATGCGGGAAGAACGCATACGTCTTTTAAAAAAGGAGCATTAATATGGGCCAATATTGTGACTGAACTTGATCATGGATACGAATTAACATTAGGCGTAAACAACTGCAGAGTCTTTCTACCTTTTAAAAATACTGAAGACTCCCAAAGTTACGGTAAGTTGCAAATGCATGTTCCAAAAGTCTGGAAACGATGTTATTCTGGCGAAACTATAAAATTTTTTGGCAAATAAATTTGTAGGTGTGCAATGGCTATAAAAATGCTATTCAAAAAAAAATTGAATATTAATTATCTGTTTATACTTACGAGATAAACATAGTATCATTGTTTTTTTTAAATGGAAACCTACCACAATTTTTTTTTAGACAACGAGCTTGTTACAAAAATTGTTGCCATGCAAAAATGTTTTTTGTAAACCTCACACTTTTTTGTTAAAAAAAATGTTTGACTTACAAGAATTAAAGAATTTTTTTGAGTAAACTACCAGTTTTTTTGGAAATAAATTAATAAATGTTCAAAGGTTGTAAAGGAGCAATGCCAAAATATTTTTTATTTTAATTAATTGTTTAAACTTTTGAGATTACAGCACACCTTTTTTTAAATTATGTAATAAATATCTTATAATTTCTTAAACTAGAAACTTAAAGTTTCAAAATGCTTTTTTCTAATCTAGATACGACCATTTTTCGATGAGTTACAGCCTTTCAAAAATCGCCAAAAAATTTAGGAATTTTTTTTATTTCTTTAATTTTTTGGAGTAGTATACAGGGTTATTCATAAATATGAAGCAATATTTGAACCTCAAAAATGACCTTTAAAATGATGTTAATTTAAATAATAACTCGTGTCCTATCTCCACTGATAAGAATTTTACAGCCCTCGGATTGTGGGTATGGAAATTTGATTTTTTTGTAATAACTTTAGAACTATTTGACCAAATATTATAAAATTTGGAACATTTCCCTGTGACAACATACCCTTTGAACTGGTAATCACGAAAACCGGATACATCCACTCATTTTCCGGTTCCAGCAGTTGCAGGTCACATTTTCTGTGTTTTTCCATTTTTTTGCTCGCTTAACACCAATTTTTTATTGTCCAAATCGATAGAGTAATCAATTTCTAATAAAAAGCGCATAACCTTTAATACCCCTAAAATGGACCGTTTCAAAGTTATTTTAATTTAAACTGAGGACCGCACAACGCTGAAATCAATAAATAGGGATTTTGAATAAGTGGCAACCAATGACCATGGTCACATAAATCCCTGCCAGGCATCGGTTAACTTTGACGATAAATTTTGGTGAATTTTTTATGAATTAAATGCTACGAAATCCATTTGGATTTATTCTAAGTTATGTTTGGAATCTGAGGTAAACTCTTTTATTATTATATATTATTATTTATATATATATATTTATATTATTATTTATATTTATATTTATATATTATTATTATATTATTATATTATTATTTTCGATTAATTGTCTAATAATCGTCCAATGTCAAAGTTGACAGATGCCTGACAGCGATTAGTGAGACCATGGTCATTTGTTACCGTGGATATCATCCATTCAAAATCCCTACTTTTTGGTTTCAGCGTTGTGCAGTCCTCAGTTTAAATTAAAATATCTTTGAAACGGTTTATTTTAGGGGTATTAAAGGTTATGCGTTTTTTAATCGAAATTGATTACTCTATCGATTTGGCCAATAAAAAATTGGTGTTAAGAGAGCAAAAAAATGGAAAAACACAGAAAATGTGACCTGCAACTGCTGGAACCGGAAATTGAGTGGATGTATCCGGTTTTCGTGATTACCAGTTTAAAAGGTATGTTGTCACAGGGAAATGTTACAAATTTTATAATATTTGGTCAAATAGTTCCAAAGTTATTACAAAAAAATCAAATTTCCATACCCACATTCTGAGGGCTGTAAAATTCTTATCAGTGGAGATAGGACACGAGTTATTATTTAAATTAACATCATTTTATAGGTCATTTTTGAGGTTCAAATATTGCTTCATATTTATGAATAACCCTGTATAATAATAAAATTAAATACAAGACGTAACGTATCAGTTTATGTTTTTAGTGTCTGGCGAGCCTTTATACTGTGTAATACACAAAGTAATAACTTCTGATAATGCAACAACATTGACAGTCAGCGCCAAACATGAGCATCTTCATAAATCTCAAGTGAAGGATGATTTAAGCATTAATGATTTAATCCCAGGGATGAAAGTGGATTTCTTTGTTGAAGAGGTAATAATAAATCAATACGTTTGTAGCTATAGTCACATTTTTTTTTATGATGCCTCATTTATAACGGCATAGAATACTTATGATTTAGGCCCAGTTTCAATTAAATATTAAATATTGTTTGTTTCAGCCCAGAATTACTACTAAACAATACTCTCTTAGTAATTCTTGAATCGATAAAACTTAACTGAAGTTAAATTGTACCAGAAATTGGATCTAAGTATTATGAAAGTCATACTTTACAGACGAAAGCTGAAATAAGTGACCAAATTTTAATTATACGAGCTTTATTACTAAAAAAGTACATAACATTTTTTATTTACATACTTACTTGTTTTTACAACTTTAAAATCTTATTTAAAATTCAAAATATGTTATCCATATTTTTTGGTTAAATAATTGTTTATTTGTCATTGCTATGATCGGACCGAAAATTAGGACACAAAAATTTCTTACAAAAAAAAAAGAATAAAACGCAAAATGTTACTAAGAAAGTTTTGTACCTGTACATTACAGATATTATTTTTTTTTCAATTGTTTAAAAATATTAATATTGAAGCTCATATGCGTACTTGTGAATGAGCCATTTTTCTTCACTCTTCGTATTAAATGTTGCAAAATTAGTTCTTCTGCTAAATTTGTGAAAATTTAGGTACTGCCTCATGGAATTAAGGGACAATTTTTCGAAAATTGCTATGGCTATGTGGATGAAACTTACATATTTTCGCTTATTAAAAAGGAAAAAATCAAGGAAGGAAAATCTATACCAGCATATGTGTTGTTTGTGGAACCTGTTACAAAAGTAACATATTTGACATTGCGAGGTCTTGAGAAATTGCCCGGGCCAGAATTTACCATCGGTGAAATTTTGCCAGCCCAAATTCAGTACAACGTACCCAAAGGCTTATATTTGCAATTGGACAAAAACGTAACAGGTTTTGTTTCGAACAAACGTCTTTTAAATACTTTGCCCAAAGGTGCAGATTTAGATATTGTTAGCGCTGTACGAAAAAAATATCCTAATGGTAGTCGTCACAATTGTCGTATATTAGACTACAATTCCATGCAACAGTTGTATATTTGCACATTTGAAAAGCAAGTAATTAAGGAAAAAATATTTACCATCAATGATATAAAAATAGGTCAAGTAGTTACTGCACTAGTTACTAAAATTATTGGAAATGGCTTGATTGTTAAAGTTGGGCATGTGCAAGGGTTTGTGCCAAATTTACAGCTGTCAAATGTAAAGTACACCGACAATATCAAAGCGAAATTTTCAGTAGGGATGACCGTAAACGCTAGGTAAACTAAAAGACTCTCATTTTTTATTACAGTGTATATGTAATAATTTTCTTTTTTAGAGTTTTAAATATCACGAATGGGAATGTGATTCTCACTTTAAAGCAAGGATTAGTGGAATTAGAAAAGTGCTTAGCGACAGTAGAAGAGCTTACTCCTTTCTCTCAGTATGTGGGTTTCGTAATTCAAACTAAAATATCCGGGGCGCTTGTTGCATTTTATGGAGATATTAAGGGTTGGATTAGCAATAAAGTATTGAACACAGGAAGTGCTGGACATTACTTGGATCCACGTGAATATTTTTTTATTGGACAAGTGGCAAGTATAAAACAATAAAAGTAATCATTTTTCAAACAAACTTGTTGGAAATATTATTACTCTCGCGTTCAATAATAATTGCGTTTGAAATATTCCTTTTTCTTGGATTTATTAGCAACATTTTTTCTACCTTTATACTGGAGAAAGTAAACAAATGGAATCAGTTATTAAAATAACAAGAAGCAAAATTTATTTTTAAGTTTACGGAGACTTTATTACAGGCGGGTGGGGAGAAAGTTTTATAAAATACATTAATTTAGAATGAATTCTGTACTACAAACCGACCAAAATTGGTTTAAAAATAGCTAAAATTGCTTTATTTTGGAAGAAAACTCTTATTCAAGCCATTATTTTGTTGAAATACTTTTATTCAGGTTGATTTCTGATAAAACAATTCATATTTTTTAAAACACAATATGTAATTTGGAAAGTGCAATAAACATTTATTATGTAGTTTTTAATGGATAATCGAAATTTTATTGTTTCATTTTTTTAATGTTTTTTTGACAAATTTTCGGACGCCGTAAAATAGAGGTTGCACCCTTTATATCTCAAAAATTATAAACTTTTGGATAATGCAAGTTGAGTATTTTTGACTTCTTTAAACTTGTACTGACATTTCTTAAAGTTTCTGGACAACTGTTAAAATCACCCTGTATACAACAATTTTGTTTAAATAGTCATACTTTTGAAACGAGGGACTTTACTCGAGTTTTTCAGTAGATATTAAAAGAGTAAGAAAAAATAAAACTCAAAAATTAAAATGAAATTTTGTAAAACTTTTACGTGAATTTTTGAAAATTGGTTTTATTCGCAATTTGCTTTAAATAAATTATTAATTTTTCTACAAAATAAATACCTACCATGCATTTAATTAATGTTTTTATTAAAGTGTCTTGTGTTTTGAAAATTAGATTGGCAACAATGAATAATGTAAAGACAAGATATAAAAATTTCACTTTTCACTTATTTTTTAATGAATTCAAAAAAACAAGACCTAAAAACGCAAAATTTCATACTGTTTTGCTAGATTAACGTTGTTTTTTTTACCGATTTTGTACACTTTTATTTTGAAAAAATGGGAAAAATTCAAATGGCGTTTTTCGAACTTATATGAGGGTCCAGGAAACATAAAATAAAAGTTGGTCGAGCTTGAAATTTTTTTTATAACTTTAATAGCAAAAACAGTAAAGTATATGGTTTTCTAGATGTAAAATATCTTTTCATGTTCTCAGATTATTTTCTCTCTACATTATTCTATATTGCCAAGTTAATTTCAAAGTCATAAGCCACTCTGATTAGAAATTTAATTAAAGCATGGTATAGTCCGTTTTTTTATTAAATGCGTGTGGATCATTCATTCATTACAAATCAATTTACTACACTATGTAGGTATAGTGGTAGATATAATAACATAAAAAAACTTAATTTTTTAAAAAAGAAAATAACCTTGTTTAAAAATGTTATAAGGTGTATAAATAAAAAAAATTGAATTAGATTTTTTTATATTTATTTAGGTTTACATTTACATACTTATTTCTTTTTAATTCTTGCTACTGCAGGTTACTGTGTGGATTTTGGGAATCAAGAATGATAAGCTACAATTGTCGCTGAATGCTCCAAAGAAGCAAAATGAAAATAAGATAAAAATAGGACAAACTGAAAATGGTTTAGTTACAAAGATTCATTCCGATAGTCTTGACGTGAAGCTTTCTTGTCGCAAAATTGAAGCCACTATCCCGTTGGCACATTTGAGCACTAACTTAAGTTTGTGTCCTATTTTATTAAGTAAGTACATGGTTACAAATGCAGTCAAACGGAATTTAATTTAAAAAGTGTTTCATTCGTAATAAAAGAAGAATGTTGAAACAATTTTTTGAGCGATTGATTAAATTGTAACACAAAAATTGTTATTTTCAGAAACTTATCAAGTTGGACAGGAGATAGAAAATATATTATGCATTAAAAATAGTACTATTACACCTGTAATGAGTAGAAGAGAATTCATCGAATTAAGCAAACATTCAAACAAAATTCCTAAATATCGTGACTTGAAAAAGGGTATGTTTTTAAGATGTTCTTTTGAAGGAGATGCGCATGAGGGAATTTATGTCTCTACTCCCATACGAGATTATTATGAAAAGATATTTGTCGGCAATGATGTAAGTTACTCCACCTGCTTAGAGGTTTTTATAAAAAGAATTTGATTTTAGAACATAATCCACAAGGAAGGAACTTTGCTTCAATTTGAAAAACAACAGTGTATCATAGGAAAAATTTTGAATGTGCAATCCGGTATAAAAAAAATTGAATTGTGCATTGATTATGAAAATCTGCAAAATCCAAGTCTAAATGTAAGTGATTCTAATGTTTGTTACATTTATGTTTCTAAATATTTGAGCTGCTTGCAGGATTCACTACATGCACTAACCGCAACTCTTGATGATTTGAATTACGTTTTACAACTTCGCTGCCAACAAAAGGAAAAACTTGCAGAATATAAGATCGGTCAACGAGTGGAATGTGTGGTAAAAAAAGTAAACAACGACGGGAATCAAATTGTAGTCTTACCTAACGGTATTGAGGGTTTAGTTTTCACTCATTTGAGCGCATGTAAGCGTGTAAACATTTAAGATTTATAAATAAAATAACTGTCTTATTTGTAGCAAACAAGACGATTGGTTCAGTTGTGGAGGGCGTTGTTTTGGATTATAATTTCGACGATAATTACCTTTATATTTGTTCCAACAACACTCTCAAAGAAAAAATCAACAATGTGCAAGGTATATAAAAAATATTTTAATAATATTATTCTGATATGTAATTATAGATGGTGTGATAAAGAAGTCTTTTGGTTCGTCCTCTGTAGCAAAAATATTGTTGATTACTAACTTTTACGTATTGGCACTTTTGAAAAATAGTCAATTCAATAGGCAGTTGGTTTATTTAACCCATTTTAAAAATGCCGTTTGTGGAGAACAGATAAAAGTTGTTGTCGATAGGTTTGCATCATGTTGCAACTTCTTTTACAACAATTTATTCTTTTTTATTTTAGAAAAGCAGGAAATAAACTCATAGGACTGCTGAAAAAACTGGCATTATCTTTAAAAAAAGACGTAACTAAAGAACAAGCAAAAAAACGACAGAACTTGAAAAAAGGTGCTAAAAAGAGCGTAAATGAAGAGGAATGCTTAACTCAGGAAGAATTGACTGATGATGCTGTTGAAGAAATTATGATTGAGCAGAATGAAGAATCTGAAGAAAATATTTCTGAATGCGAAGATGATGATAGTTCTAAAAACACTCATCAAGAAATTATGATTGAGCAAAATGAAGAATCTGAAGAAAATATGTCTGAATGCGAAGATGATGATAGTTCTAAAAGCACTAATCAAAAAATTATGATTAAGCAGAATGAAGAATTTGAAGAAAATATATCTGAAAGCGAAGATGATAGTTATAACAATTCTAACACAAGTACGTTTCTAAAATTGTTAAGTTACATAATAACAAAATATAAAACTCAAAAAAATCAGTGTTTAGTCAAGGTCTATTTAGTGTTATTTTACTTGCTGTTTATTTTCAGAATCAAATGGCACTACTGCTGATCAATCAAGCAACGCAGAAAGACAAAAAGAATCAGTTTTATCGGGTGCGCAGACCTTTTATTTGCCAGAAGATAATAATTTGAAAGACGAATCGTCTGAGGAAGAAGAAGAGGTTTTTAAAAAGAAGAGGGATGAAATACTTGTTAACAATATGTTATTACAGGATGTCGACCAAACTAAGAAAAAGGTAAAACTTACTCCAGCAGAAAGAGCAGAAATAGCAAAGAAAGAAGAAGAAAGGATTTCCAAAATAGAAAATGAATTAGCTGATTCAACGATCCCACCACAGAGTGCAGAGCAATTTGATCGACTCTTATTGGCCAATCCTAATTCTTCAAAATTATGGTTGCAATACATGTCAATGCATATCGCGGTAATCTTTTTTTTTTCTCCGGTTTTCGGTACATTCAACTTTTATTTTTAGTCAACTGAACTGGATAAGGCTAGAGCTATAGGGAAACGAGCATTGGAAACAATAAATATGACGCTAGTTAAGGAAAAGTATAATGTCTGGATCGCTTTACTTAATTTAGAAAATATGTACGGGACAAAAGTGAGTAATAAAATTATAACACAGTGTAATAAATAAATTGTTTATTGTTTTAGGAATCATTTGATAAAACTTTTGAAGAGGCAGTAAGATATAACGATTCTTTGGAAATATATTTGAATGTTATACAAATGCTTGCAACATCTGGGAAGTTACTAGAAATGGAGGAAAAAATTAAGAAAGTGAGGCCGAAGGAAAAACAAAATACTAAAATGTGGTTGGAAATAAGCCGAATTTATTACTCTTTGGGAAAATTCAAAGAGGCTCGAAATGTCAAGGAGTCAGCATTAAAATCAATTTTAGACAAAAAGAGACGTAAGTAATACGAGTATACCTATATTACGTTTGTTATGTTATTAATATTAAAATAATTTTACTGTGTCGTATTTATAGAATTTGATCTTATTGTGAAGTTCGGAATAATGGAATTTCAGTTAGGTGAGTTAGATCAAGCTATTGCGAATTTCGAAACCATTTTGGATACTTACCCAAGTAAGGTCAATATTTGGATTATTTATGTGGACCAGTTGGTACGAAAAAAGAAGTTTGATGCTGCAAGGTAAATTATAAATTTGAGTTGAATTATGTGAGATTTTCTTCTTATTTTTTGTAGGAAAACTCTTGAAAGAGCTATTAGCCAAAAGTTTGCCTTGAAAACTATGAAAGTGCTTTTTCAAAAATTCGTTAGTTTTGAAGAACAGTACGGCAGTCGCGAATCCGTAGAAGACATAAAA
The DNA here is from genome assembly GCF_015345945.1 of Tribolium madens. NCBI lineage: Eukaryota > Metazoa > Arthropoda > Insecta > Coleoptera > Tenebrionidae > Tribolium > Tribolium madens. The sequence continues at coordinate 1,109,051 of NW_025401068.1, read as the reverse complement.
AGTAAGGCAAAAGAATATCTTTCTTCTTTAGGCGTTAAATAGTCCAGAAGTGTAAAATTATGAAAAATGTTACAAATTAAATAAATAATAATTCAATTTTGTATAAATAGTTTTAGAATCTACCCACCCCTATAGTAGTAGGTATACAGGGTGATTCAGCTTAAATGACCCACTTGACCTCTCTTGGCAGACAACCCATAATACACAATTATTCCTTCATTCATATTCGAATTTTGAAAGTTTCATGAATCAAAGTTTGCTGTTCGAAAAATATCGGAAGTGCCACTGTCACACGCACATGCAGCAATACATTTCAATGAATGGCAGTGGCAATTTTTCGAATAAACGCAATTTTATTTTATAGAAAAGGAATAGGTAAATCAAAAATTAATTATTTCATAGCCAATGCTCTATATGCTCACAAGCCACGATTCTATTTACAAAATCAAACATCACTAAACACAACATTATTAATAAAGTTTGGATTATTTTCTAATTCTTCCTAAACAAAATAACAAAAATCTAATCTACGAGGGAAGTGAGCATCTCGTAGTTCTTGCACTAACTGCATGTCATAGAGATGCAATTTATTAGTTTTTAAAATTCTAGAAACAGAAGATTGGCTTATTCCCACTTCTCTTGCAATTACCCTTTGCCCAATATGCCAATTTTGTTCAACAGTCTCCAACACCAGAATGTCCTTCTTTAAACTAGTCTAGCAGGTCGTATACTTCTAAGCTTAATTGCAGGCCAATTGTATCACAAACACATTTCCAGTCGTTTAAAAATTTTATGCATAGGTACTCGTTCTGGATATTGTGAGTTTTTTTTATTTGTAAATGAATATCTCGACATTTTTGAAACTTTGAGACCATTGAGAAGTCGTCTACGTTGACGTTTCATTTGACGCTTTGAAATATTTACTTGTCAAATGGTCGACACATTTTCTTTTATTCTCGATATTTTGAAAATTTAATTTTGAATCAAGGAAGTGTATAATGTATTATGAGTTATCTGCCAATAGGGGTCAGGTGGGTAATTTAAACTGAATCATCCTGTACGTTAACGCTTTGTTGCCCAACCGTAGTAAAAATATTTTTTTCTAATTTTTTTTATATTACTCTTTTCTTATGTATATTCTAAGGACTTGGAATTTTTTTCAAATTTTTGTAGCCACCAATTAAGATTCCCAAACTTTTGGACTCTCTAGTACTATCAGGATTTTAAGGAGGTTAATGAGTCAAATGAAAATAATTAAAACAATTCTTTTTCTCATTAGAACATAAAAATGTGCCACAAGTACAACATTTACTGAGGACGGGACTGAATACACAGGGGACAAAAAAGTCATGTCGTGACAACTTGACAAATTTTATAACATTTTGTTTGTCGTAGTGAGACAAATCAAATGCGCTAAAAAAAATTCAAAAAGTCCACACACTTTGAACTAAATAATTTTTTTCATCATTATCGTCGTGTAGAGCAAAAAAATACAAGTTTATTTTATTACGGCTAAACAAACAACTGAAACAAATTGTTAACTACATTATTAAATTCTACGTAAAAAAGTATAATGCATTTAGTCTATAAGTCGAAAACAAAAAGACGATAACGGGATGCGGTTTTAACCAATATTATTTTCTCAAAAAATGAGCCACAGAATGTATTACTCGTTTTTGGCTAAACTTCTTAGTTTCGGAGATTCCCTATTCGGACATCCAAAATGCAGCACCCTGTACATTGACATTTTTTGAAATGACAAGAAAAGACTGCCCAAAATTCCGTGTCCCCAACTGTACGATGCCTATGAACAATATTTTTTTTAGTAGTAAAAGTCATTTTTAGTAGTCAGTCATTTTTGACGTCAGTTCGCCACCAGATTTGGAACAAGCTCTACCTCACAGCAAATAAAACGCGCGCGTTTTGAATATTTCATTTTACGAGTTTTTGATATATTTTTTTCTACTAAAATTAAGATTTAAAAAAAAAAACAAAAACATGGCTCAATTAATTTTTAATAAAGATTCAGAATATGCAATAAAAAAAAATATGTGCAACGACCCAATTCGCAGACTAAACAGTCTCTGCATGACTTTCTCAGGGGATATTTATTGTGATAGTGTATTTGACGCATCTTCCGTCGTGGATGAAATTGCTTCAATCATCGCGACAATAATGAGGGATTTGTTTTTTCAAAAGTCAGAAATTGTATTAATTATGTTTTGCAAAAGTTGAAAATCAAGAGAAAAAGTGTAGGGAAGGATATCCCATTGTGCAACACCAGTGGTCAACTGTGTTACTTGGGGACACTTGATACATAATACAAATAGAGATTTAAAAGTGACTAACAAAAATCGAAGAAATTAAAATTTTGAGACTTAGTTATAATGTCATTAGGTAGCGCAACGACTCCATAAACGGAACATGTATTTAAGCTATTTTATTTTTACAAAAAATTGTTTTAAATTGCATTATTTTATATCGATGTGATAGATCTGTAATTTTTATTTTCTGATGGGAAAAAAATTATTCAATAGAAATGTTAAACTTTATTTAATTTCTAACGTCTATTTCTATAATATCTATTTTTCGTATTTTGCGCCCCATTGCATATCTTTGGTTCGCCAAGCACTTTAAACATTCTAAAAGTTGGCATATTATTATAAAGTTAAAACCTATCAAGATACGCACCTCCTAAATCACTTCGTTTATTTACAGGAATATGAGTTTGAACAATATCCCTCATCATTTTATTCAACGCTAGGCCAGTGAAACCGTCAAATTCTTCAGCAATTTCTTGCCAATTAACGTCTCTCCAATCACTTTTCCCCTTTTCAATCAATCTAAAAAGATTTAATGGTCAAAAAATATTTGCTTTTAAACAATACTAACACGTCAACTAAAAGCTGCTTAATATCGTTCGAACTAACAGTGTGATTGATAAAAATGCGAGGGTGTATTTTAATAAGCCATGCAGGTCGCAACCTTATAGTTGGTATGTTTAACCTTGTAGACATTTCCTTCCACTCCTCAGAAGTGATATTCCTATGTTCCAATTGTTCGACACTCTCGACTTTTGTAACATCAAGCAAATGTTGCATAAAATTTGCTATCTGTTCGGAATTCCATTTGACCCTAAAATTGCCTTCAAGGGTATATTTTAATTTTCTGTGTCTTTTCTCAATCGAGAAGTTGTCCCGATTTAAAATTTTCGCTAAATCCGCGTATGGTGTTTGCGATCTGGATGTCTTTAAATATTGCAAAATAATATTATCTTCTTCTGGCGTAAACCTAGCAAAAATGTAAAATATTTTTCATGTAGATTTTTTCATTAATACCTTCCAGTTTTGAGCTCTTTTGGGAAAAATATTCTCTGAAACCTCATGTAGACAGTGTGTAATAAACGATTCGGTAGATCGTGTGCTAAAAATTGAACAAATCTTACTTTTTCTTTTATTGGCATAAGAACTTTCCCTTCTGAAGTTTTACAACGTAAAAAGTATTTTGGGTTTAAGGGCATGTCGTGGAGCTACAAAAAACGGACAGAAATAAGTAAACACATCGGGGTCACGCATCAACTTACTTTACAAAACTCTTCCCAATTTCTCCTAATAATCTCGTCTTCTGATTTATTAAAAATTCCGCGTTTTATTTTGATTTTCAAGGCGTTAATTTCCTTCCACTGCTTGTCGGATGGGCCTTTAGCTACCCGAGTTTCTATACAGTGTAGCGGATGAGCTGGCCATGGCAAAAGCACATTGAAATTTTTCAGTCTCTGTAATAATAATAGCATTAATAACATTTTTCAAAGGAAAATTAACTAACCTGACGTTCTTCGTAGCTCAATTCATTTTTATCCTTTTCCAAAATATCCTCAAAATAGAAATCTGGAGTGCAGAAAACAGATTCACGGCTTTGTAAAGACAACCCACTTGTTACAGATTTTTCTTCAGAGTCATCAGTTTTAAAATTGTTTTCTGAAATAAGTGTTTGTATTTTAGCGTCAAGGTTGGATTTCTCCCTTTGGTGTTTAGATTTTTTATTTTCAAATACACTATCAGAAACTTCAAATGCGGAATCAGATGAATTATTTTTAAGACTTTCATGCGATTCCCGAAAATTTTCTAATCCATTACAAATTTCTTCAAAATTTCTCGACTCAGACGTAACTTTTTTCTTTTCAGAGAGCTTAACCAATTTTTCCAAATCTTTAGAATCATTCAGCAGTAAATTATCTAAAGATGTGTTTTCAGTGTTCACATCTTCAGCAGGTAATTGAGGTTTCGCTTTTTTGGGTTTGGGATCTTCATCTTCTGAATTTTTAACAGCGCTATCAGAAACATCAAATTCGGAATTTTTAAATTTTTTATGCGATTTTTGAAAGAGCGCAGTTGTTTCAGAAATTTCCTCCGAAAGCGTCTCTGATTTCTGATCAAATTTCTTTGCATCTTCCAAAGAATCACTTTTAGTTTGACAAATTTCAATTGGTAGTTCGTGATATTTATGTTTTTTGTCATGTTTGTGTTTCTTCTTCTTCTTGTGAACTTCAGTTTCTGTATTAATGTCACTAGTTTCATTACTTGAATGCTTTCTCTTTTTATGTTTAACTTTTTCAGGTGTAAAAATTTCCGTATCGTTTAAATTTTCATTAATTATAGAATAATCAGTTAACATTTCACTATCAACGCGATGTCGTTTTTTCTTCTTTTTCTTTTTAGGCTCTTCTTCTTCATAACCTTCAGTAAAACACTCTTTGGTAATTTTATCAGTAGGGACTTTATCCGTTTCCTCCATCTCTACATCATAAACTTCTTTTTTCTTCTTAAGTTTTTTCTTGTGATCTTTTGTACCCTCTTCTAAAGGCTCATCATATCGTTTTTCCTTTTTCTTCTTATCTTTAAGTTTTTCATCAGCTGAATGTTCTTCAGAAGATATTACAAATGATGTATTATGTTCTTTTTTCTTCTTTTCCTTCTTATTTTCAAATAAGTCGGTTGAGAGTTCTGATTTGTCACTACTTTTCTTGTGTTTATCAAAGTCATGTTTTTTTTTCTTGAATTTTTTAGATGGAGTAATCTCCTCACCTTCCAAACCAAATTCGAGTTCTTTCTTTTTCTCACCACTACTTAGAATTTCCTGTTTAATCTCTAAAGGCTCATCATACCGTTTTTCCTTTTTCTTCTTATCTTTACGTTTTTCATCAGTTGAATGTTGTTCAGAAGAGGTTACAAATGATGTATTATGTTCTTTTTTCTTCTTTTCCTTCTTATTTTCAAATAAGTCGGTTGAGAGTTCTAAATTGTCACTACTTTTCTTGTGTATATCAAAATCATGTTTTTTTTTCTTGAATTTTTTAGAAGGAATAATCTCCTTATCTTCCGAATCAAAATTGAGTTCTTTCTTCTTCTTCTTCTTCTTCTTCTTTTTCTCACCACTACTTAGAATTTCCTGTTTAATTTCTAAAGGCTCTAAATGCTTTTCCTTTTCTTTCTTATCTTTAAGTTTTTCATCAGCTGAATGTTCTTCAGAAGAGGTTACAAATGATGTATTATGTTCTTTTTTCTTCTTTTCCTTCTTATTTT
>NW_025401068.1:1084456-1102989 GCF_015345945.1 Tribolium madens | reverse complement strand
CTTTAAGTTTTTCATCAGCTGAATGTTCTTCAGAAGAGGTTACAAATGATGTATTATGTTCTTTTTTCTTCTTTTCCTTCTTATTTTCAAATAAGACGGTTGAGAGTTCTGATTTGTCACTTCTTTTCTTGTGTTTATCAAAGTCATAGTTTTTTTTCTTGAATTTTTTAGATGGAGTAATCTCCTCACCTTCCAAACCAAAATCGAGTTCTTTCTTTTTCTCATCACTACTTAGAATTTCCTGTTTAATCTCTAAAGGCTCATCATACACTTTTTCCTTTTTCTTCTTACCTGTAAGTTTTTCATCAGCTGAATGTTTTTCAGAAGAGGTTACAATTGATGTATTATGTTCATTTTTCTTCTTTTCCTTCTTCTTATTTTCAAATAAGTCGGTTGAGAGTTCTGATTTGTCACTACTTTTCTCGTGTTGATGAAAAGTATGGTTTTTCTTCTTGAATTTTTTAGATGAAATAGTGTCATCTACAAAACCAAAATCGAGTTCTTCTTTCTTCTTCTTCTTCTTTTTCTCACCACTACTTAAAATTTCCTGTTTAACATTCTTATTGTTATAAACAAAATCGACGCTTTTGTTAAAATTATATTCCATCGTGGTCTTGAAAAAATTTTCAGAAAATTATCTTCTTCTTCTAATACTCAACAGTGTTATTTAGGCATTGGCCAACACCCCTATATCACCAACGATTAGCAAATTAAATCAAAACGTGGTCGTTACTTTTTTAGGTTACATTAAAAGTTAAATTTTTGACAGCTTCGTGAAGATAGCTACTTGAAATTAAGTAAAAAATTACAGCGCACCAGTTCAGTTTAGAAAAGTATTTAACCAAGCGGTTTTTTTTAACTATTTACTTTTACAAAGTTATAAATGATAAAAATTTAAGTGCAATAAAATATATAATTGTGTTTTGAAAATAAGATTTTGTTTTGCTTTTAAGTTTTGCAATTTATTTGGTAAAATGGCAACTTTGATGAAATTTTTTTGATAGAAATTCTATAAAATGTAAGTAGTTGTAATTATTATTAGATAATAATAACTTTTGTAAACAAAGGTTTTATTGTGGTCTGTTATTTCAAAAACTAATTGTTTAAACAAGAAACGTTTAATTTTATACTTATAACTAAAGCTGCACTGGTCAGCTAGCAAGTATACTCCTTCACAAAAGTTAAAAAAGTTTGCAATAATTACAATAAATAATTAAATTAATAAATTTTTAAGACAAAATAGTAATTAATTAAAAGTGAGATAAAGGCAGATATCTTTTTACTTCTTTGTTTTTGCTGGATTTCACAATGCTTAGAAAAATAAAATGAGTTTTTAGTAAAAATAATGCGACTTTTTTAACTTTTGTGGAGCAGTTTAGTTATTTGCTTTCTTCAGTGAGCTAGGAACAAATGAGTGTTTGAAGAACCTTCTGCAATGAGTGTTTTATACTACATATTTTTCCATTTTGCCGCTTTATATCATTTTATAAATTAAAAGAGAAAAATTTTAAATCTAGGAATTTTGCGACGGTTGGTGACATTTATTTTATTTATTTATGTGGAATAATTTATGTGGCGGCTGTGGAAAATAAAAATAATTCTTATTTTCACATTTGAAAATAAATAGTGAAGAAAGTCCGTCACTAAAATTAAATTTGTAGCTGAATGTACACTTGCTTTCAAAACTTTCGCGTACACCTATTTTTCGGTGTATTAAATGCGGATTGTAATTAACGTCGTCTGCGTTGATTGACAGTATTTACTGTCAATCAACGCAGACGACGGTAATTAATCAGCTCTGACATTTAAGTATGAAAAGTCAAAATGCCTCGACTGACAGAAAAAGAAAAAGTTTTCATCCTTCCCAAATTAGACGATGGGTGCACTATGTATTAGAAGGGTTGCTACTCATTATGGGCCAGATAAAACCAATCTTCTACGAGAAAAGAAACACTGGACCCTCACTAAAAGGCCGTCTTCGGGAAGACTCAAAATTTCAAACGTGGAGAAAGATGTACCCTTTTTGGATAATTTAAGGGAAAACTGTTTCAATATGACTAGATAAAACCTTTTTTAATGTTTGTATTTATATTTTTGTTTTGTTTTAATTAATAAATTTCTGTTACATTCAAACACTAATTACTGCCGAATTATTTGTTTTGTAAAGATTTTTGGTTTATATCTGCAATTATTATGTATAAACTAACATAATAAAACAGGAATTTGGGTCCAGGATGAGGGATCGATCACATTTTTTTTAAATGCTGTCAATGTCATCTTTAACCTAATTTCAATATTACCCATTCACTCAGCTAAAATTTTGCAAAATTTTTGTTACTTGATTTTGAATGTGTACGCGAAAGTTTTGAAAGCATGTGTATGTTATTTTGAAATTTGCGTGTCAAGTGTCAACCAGAGTAGAAACAAGAGAGTAGAAAGATGGCGAATAAAGAAGTAGAAGCTTGGCGTGCTTGTCATTTCATTAATTTGTGTTTTATTTAAATCGGCCCACCCTCGACTACAACTTAAGGTTTGGCGTCAACCGAAGAATTTGATCAGAAGAGTATTTTTCTGGATTTGATAAGTTGTGAACAAAAACCACGTGTAAAGGTGAAAAGAATGACGAGGGCCGCGACGAAGCAGCGGGAGAAGGTGCTTCCTTAAGGGTCGAAGATATAATACTGTAAGAACAGTTTGCTGGAACTGAAGGAGTAGATTTGATGTTATGGTTCAATCGCATTACGACTTTTAAGAGGAATTATGGTCTGAATGACAACGAATTACTGTTGGCTGCGATTAACAAACTCTCAGGATTTGCAAAGAAATGGTTCGACTCGAGACCTGAGCATTTGGATTTAAGCTTTATCGAATTAAAGGCCAAGATGATTTCGACTTTTGGGAACAGAGAAAACCGGTTATGTTATATGAACAGATCTGAAACCCGGAAGTGGAGAAGAAATGAGAAATTCTTGGAATATTATGAGGACAAGCTTTTGTTAGGTAATCAGCTGCAGTTGTGTGAGCCAGAAATTTTGAAATATATGATCGATGGTTTGGATAATTGCATTCTTCAAACACAGGTAAAAATGTCAAGATTTACTTCCTTGTCAGAGTTTATGAAAGTGATGAATGAAATTTCGGGTACTGAGAGGCAAGCGGGTGCAAATTTGGGGGGCAGCACTCAAGTTCTTCCCAAGTCAGACGATGGCATCGACGTCAGCAGGAGGCGTCAGTGGCAGCAGTGACAGGGTGATGTGGGGGTCACAAGTACGTTGTTTCAACGGCAATATTGCAGGGCACAGAGCTAGTGAATGCCGTAAGCCAAGAAGAGCACCTGGAACATGCTTTGAGTGTGGACGAGGAGATCACAGAGTACGAGACTGTTCTGTTGCAGCAGGAAGGAAGCACACCACCGTCCAGGCTCAAGCAGATTTCACCACCAACGTTATTGAATCATCGACGGCAGCACCCTTAGAATTTCGGTAGACCTTACGACTAAAGACGAGTATGATACTATTTGTAATTACCATTTAAACTGTCTTGTTGATACGGGAAGCTCTATTAGTTTGATCAAGTCTCGTTATATAGCAAATATTAATTATGACCCGGACTCATAACAATGAAGAATTTTCTGGTATTAACGGATCTACATTGACTATCCTTGGCATATTTAACACTGTAAATTCTGTTAATGACTCTGTAAAATTTTACGTAGTACCTGACAATACTATGACCTTCAGCGCTATACTTGGTAGAGACTTTATTTCTTGTCAAAATTGAAAAGTTTCATTCCCTAAAACAGTTCAGGTCGATTACGTTCAGAGTTCTGAACCATTAGATTCAAACGAAATACTTCACATCAATATTGACGATGATTTAGACGATGCTAAAATTGATTTGAATGTCAATCCCTATTTGCCTTTACATGTTAAACTGATATATTCATGAAGTGTTCTCGGATTTAATTAATAGTCATAAAATTCTTGTATATCTTGACGATATAATGATTGCAACCGAGGATTTGGCTCAACACCTTTCGATTCTCCGTGAAGTTTTTAATATTGCTGCTAGACACAAATTGGAATTTCGGTTAGATAAATGCACGTTCTTAAACTCTGAAACTGTTTACTTGGGTTATTTAGTAAACGAAAAAGGTATCCAGCCGAATCCTGAAAACGTAGAGTGTGTTAAAAATTTTCCCGTTCCCACCTGTACGAAGGACATTCAAAGATTCTTGGGTCTAGCGAATTACTTTAGACGTTTCATTCCATCTTTTTCTATAAAAGCAAGAGTGTTGTATGACTTGATTAGAAAAAATGCTGCGTTTAAATTTGGTGATGATGAGCTTATGGCTTTCGAAACTTTGAAGGATTTTCTAGTTGATGCACCTCTTCTCACTATTTAGTATTCTCCTTTGCTGGAAACAGATGTTCACTGCGACGCTAGTTCGAAAGATTTTGGTGCGATACTTTTACAGAAACAGGATGATGGTAAGTTTAGGCCTGTTCGTTACTTGAGTAAGCGCACTACCGAGTCTGAATCCAGTTGAGAAATTTCATGTGTACTTGCACGGGTTGAGTTTTAAGGTGGTAACTGATAGTGACGCAGTTAAAATGGCTTTGAATAAAATAATATCAACCCTGGTATCAGTTGTTCTCGAAAAGCATGATTACACGATTGAACATCGTGCCGGTAAACGAATGCAGCACGTTGACGTGCTGAGCACTCCCGTGATGTGAGCAGAATCTTACTATAGCACAAAATTTAGATCCAGTTATAAAAGCTTTGAAGTCAGAATTGGAAGTGAGAGAGAATAAAAAATTTGAGCTCAGAAACGGTTTAGTATACCGCAAAGTTAATGATAAACTCCTCTTTTATGTTCCAATTCTGATGAAACAGAATATCCTGTCCATTTACGATCTTTTATGAGCATTGAAAAAATGTGAATTTACACAATAAAATTATCAAAGGTTGTTTGTGAATCGTTTTCGTAGAGACGGTTACTAGTTTACGTTGTTAAACACATTTTATAAACATAGCCCATGCGAAATTTAAATGATGTTTTTTGTCAGCTCTATAACGAGCTTACGGTTAGTTATACAACAAAAATGCAAAGAACCATTTTTGTAGAAAATTTTGTAAGCTTTAATTTTGATAAGAAGGTAAAAACCGATAGAAGTGATAGTTTCCGAGATATAAGCAAAAACCCAAAAAAAGACACTTTTAGCCCCCTCCCCTTCCTCGAGCTCGGCCTCTATCCTCGGGGACGTTTGATATATGTCTACCCAAGTGTAAAGAAAGCGTTTAAAAAAAATTCCAACTAGGATTTTTTTCCACCGATTGCCCTATTTTTGTCTAAGTTGACTGGGCTAAAAGGTTGGATTGAATTTTCATTTTTCATAATCGCTTATTTTCTAAAGTGTGATATTTTTTGCTGCGTGGTGTCCCCTCTCCAAAACCAATTGCTATTTTGCGCGAGAGAGATGGTTAATGAATTTTCAGACGGGTTAAGATGAGCGTTGGAGCTATCACGTAAGATATGTACCTACTAGTCTATTTCAGCACCCGAATCGGTGTTGAAATGGCTCATTAAAACATCGGTTTTGGTATCAAAATAAGCTTTCTTTCAGACGCAAAATAGAAATAATCACTTTTTAACATTGCATTTATTGGTTCCATTTATTAACAAAACGTTTAAGAACACATTTTTAAACATAAATAAACTATGAACATAAACACAACTTAACCCGACACACCAAACTTTTATTTCTATCACGACGTGTTTCAACCACAAAGTGGTCATCCTCAGGTGGGTTTTATTCTTACATGATTTTATCTGAAAATTGAGTATTCTATCACCTGTCTAAATTTGTAACAATAAAAGCGGGACACTCTGTACCTATAGGTGTTCCGAATTTTGAAATCAAAGATTTTAGGGTGGTCTTTGAGGGAATTCTAACATTGACAATGGTTTATAAAAAAATTACTACAGAGGCATATTGCCGTGTTTTTTGGGAGGGTTAAGTAATTTTTTTGTTTCATGCACTTCCAAGTCTCTGCAAAGTCGCCATCTAGTTGTCCGTGGCTCAATAATGTCATCGATAAAGCCTGAAAAATATCAGTTTACAGACAACATAAGCATAAGTAGGATGAAAGTTGAGCAGTAGATATGTAATAAATTTGTAGATTTGTACAGTCGAAGAAAAAATGTTCAATCTGCTTTTAGAGCGGTCTGATTTAGACCACTGATTTTTTTCAAACCTATAAAAAAATGGCAACATCGCCTTTAAACTATTTATTTTTTGGAAAAACTAATTGAATGAAAAGGTACTATAAAAATGTGATGTTCTGTCAAGAATAAAAATTTTCGAAGTTTTTGTTTGTTTTTGAGTTCTTTAAAAAAACTGTTTTTTTAATGGCAACCTACTATAAAACCATTTTTCTCATGAAGGTTATGATCTAAGAATTAAAATTATATACTTTATAGGTACCGTGCGATCAAATAAAAAATAAATTAGAATAGGTGTCGATTAAATTGTACAGTTGGCAACACATTGGCTGGGAATCTGGGCTGGAAATTTTTCACACAAACTGAAAGTGAAAATGACCATCAACCGTTTTCCTCTTGTACAGCAATAAAAAATTTCTGCTCTAAAGTGAACATTGTTTCACTCAAAAGGAATAAAACGCAAACTTGTCAAAATTTCCGCTGACATTTGATGTCAAAAATTAGGATTGCCATCTGAAGGACTTTAATCACCGCCTACTCTAATTTTTTTTGATCGCGCGGTATTTAATTTAAAAAAAATACATGACTGCAATTAAAAAAAATCGCAAAACTGAAAAACAAAACAAAAATTCGTTTTCAAAATACGATAACATTTACTTTAATTTATATTAATTATTTTTGTCTGAAGGCAAATGATTAAAAAAAAACTTCTTGGTTCCATACATTATATCACCCTGTACAAATAAATTTTAACAAATACTGTCCATTTATGATACTCAGTTACAATGGTTTTTTAAAGTGATAAAAGAATTTGTAAGCTTTCGCTTAGTTAGTTCTTTTAGGAATTAGGGTCGACCAAATTTGGGTCACATGGCGTGGTTGACATGTTGAGTTGTCCTGAAGATGCCCCCCTTACAAAAATGGGCGAAACGTCGACCCTATTTCCTAAAACAACGTGCTCTAACTTGAAAAGACCTTAGATTTTAATCAGTTTTCAAAGTGGTTGCGTACCTTTTTGGGCAGCAGGTAGAGGACTGTTAACATTTCTGTATATTCATTCACGTATGTTGTAACATCCCTTTCATTTCTGTGTAAAATTGATACTGCACCCTTAGCTCCCATTACAGCTATTTCAGCGGATGGCCAAGCATAATTAACATCTCCTCTCAGATGCTTAGATGACATAACATCATACGCTCCACCGTAACCCTAACAAGAATTTAATGTAGTAAAAGCATAATTTTGATAACATTGTTTTTTACAAACTTTTCTAACAATTACGGTAAGTTTGGGAACTGTGGCTTCAGCATAGGCATATAATAACTTCGCTCCGTGTCTTATAACTCCTGAATGTTCCTGATAAATTCCTGGTAGAAAGCCTGGGACATCAACTAAAGTAATAATAGGTAGATTGAATGCATCACAGAAACGCACAAATCTGGCTGCTTTTATAGATGCGTTAATATCCAAACAACCTGAAGTTGTTTATTAGAGTTGTGCTGCAATATGTAATTGGAATTTACCAGCGGCGACTTTTGGTTGATTTCCAACAAAGCCCACAGGTCTGCCGTTCATTCGCGCAAAACCAACCACAATATTTTTAGCATAATTTGACATTATTTCAAAAAATTCTCTTTCATCAACTATGCAATGGATTACGTCTAACATATCATAAGGGGCACTAGGTTCTAGTGGGATTATTGAATCGAGGGCCAATACATCTAAATCACTAAAACATTTTTTTTTTAAATTTAGGTACCACGTTGAGTAAAATTTAATACAGAGAGTCCCACGTAAGAATTTCGGGTCTAATACCTCTGTTATTTGCCAACGGATTTTTATAATAAAATTACTTGAAGTTAAAAAGTATAATTTTAACACTAATTTTCTCAAACACAATTAAAAACAAATCGAAAATAAAATTTAATCCAAATCTTCAAAATTAATGCCAAGATCACTGTCATCATTATTTTCTCCCAAATTTATAATTAAGTCATCCAAAACATTTTATAAAATCATCAGCACAACTGTCAGAATGTAAAAATCAAAAATTTAAAAATTTTCCAGCTCTGCTCGTCTTGGAGACATATTCTATTGATTGCTAAGAAAACCGAATAGGCGAGACATAAAAAGTAATCACAGCATCAGTACACCTATACAGGGCGAGTTATAATTAAGTGTAAATTTTTAGTCAGAGTTTTTTTAAGCCAAAATAAGCAATTAAGTCTAATATACCTTAGTAACAAAAGGCTCCCTTTAAAAGATACAGAAGTTGTGTTTACTCGTTTCTATCCCAAACTCGTCGGTAAGCATTTTGTTTATTCTTGCTAAGTCGGTAAGCATTTTAGATATTTAAAAAAATATTTTTTTTTAACACTCCGTATCTTTTTAAGGGAGCATTTTGTTAGTATACTTATTCGGTATATTAGGGTTCATTATTTTTAAAATTTAAAAAAATTATTCAGAATTGTAATGGCAAACTAGTAGTCCGGTCAAATTAGTCATAAAAATAGTGGTCAAATAACGAAAATTCCGACAGAGCTAAATTTTGGTGGAGACCTTGGGTATACCATTAGAAATAAAGTGGCAAAAGTCCTCATCGATCTCATGTGTGCTAAAAAAGTTATTCGGGGTCAAAAGTCAATATTTGACGTTTTTTAGATTTTCTTCGAAAACGGCAAGTTTTATCAAAAAAGTAGCTCAGACGAAAATTATAGATCTTAAAATTATCTACAAAATGGTCTTTATACTTTTTTTCCAAGAATCACCATTCCTGAGATATCGCGATTTTAAAAGTTGAAGGAGTAACGTTCTACATCATATGCACATACAGAGTGCGCCAGAACTCGCGCCCCAAAGACAAATGCCATGTAGGGTAAGGTACCAGGAACATAAAAAAAAATTAAAAACATTCTATCTATAAAAATTTCGAAGTTATGAGAGTTTACATTTTGCACTTTGACTCTTATTTATTTCTGTAGGATAAATAATTTTCCACGTTTTTTTGCTACAGGTTATTGGAAAAGGAAACAAAGAAGCTGTATCCTAAGTTGTAACTCTGTTTAATATTATTTGTAGCTTTTATTGACAAAATTTTTGTACCTTTATCAAATAATTATAAAAAATCATATACAAGGTCATCACTATTATTAAATAGACATAAAAAAATGACAAATGTCAAAAAATAAATGTCAAAATTTTTTGACAGATAGAATTTTTTAAACATTTTTTCAGTACTCTGGGGACTACCCAATTACTCCCTTTCAAGGAAATGCGCGATTTTTTGAACAACCCGTATGTATTACCAATAAATTCTTTTTAATTCTAATGGAATCGAGATATTTATAAGTTTAATGAAGTAGAAGAAAAATTTCAAGTAAAATAAGATACCAGGAACATAAAAAAAATGTTTAAAAAATTTTATCTGTCAAAAAAATTTGACATTTGTTTTTTGACATTTGACTATTTTTTATGTCTATTTAATAATACTGATGATTTTGTATATGTTTTTTTACAATTATCTAATAAAGGTACAAAAGTTTTGCCAATAAAAGCCACAAATAACATTGAACAGAGTTACAATTTAGGACACAGCTTTTTTGTTTCTTCTTTTAATGGCCTGTAGCAAAAAAACTTGGAAAATTATTTTCCCTACAGAAATAAATAGAGTCAAAGTGCAAAATTTAAACTCTCATAACTTTGAAACTTTTATAGATAGATTTTTTTTTTAATTTTTTCTATGTTTGTGGTACCTTACCCTACATGGCATTTGTCTTTGAAGCGGGAGTTCTGACGCACTCTGTATGTGCATACCATGTAGAACGTGACTCCTTCAACTTTTAGAATCGCGATATCTCAGGAATGGTGATTGTTAGAAAAAAAGTATAAGGACCATTTTGTAGATAATTTCAAGATCTATATTTTTTGTCAGGGCTACTTTTTTGATAAAACTTACCGTTTTCGAAAAAAATCTAAAAAACGTCAAATTTCGACCTTTGACCCCGAATAACTTTTTTAGCACACATGGGATCGATGGGGACTTTTGACACTTTATTCCTAATGGTGTACTCAATATCTCCACCAAAATTTAGCTCTGTCGGAATTTTAGTTATTTAAAATGTTTATTTTGACCGGACTATAGACGCAAGTAGCCTTTCGAATGTGCCTTTTCTATACAGAGTGATTTGTTTTTATGGTTACAAATTTAAACACATGATAGAATATTCAATTTTAAGACAAAAGTTTCTTATGAACATGTTTCAAAAAATGTTATGTAAGCGAGCTGCACCACCTGAAGGAGATGCGTTTTTTAATGAGACACTACTGCAGAATAGATAAAATTACAAAAGTTAGTACGGCTGATAACCTTTAAACACCAGAATGAATTCAAAAATCAGTTGTCGCACGTTTTAATCACGGGCGTCTTAAACGATAAAACTAATTTAATTTTTAATTTTTATCCTCTTTATAGTCTGTAACACATACAGAGTCAGTCACAAAAGAGTTACTTCTGAAATAATTTGGACAGCAGCCCATTATACAATTCACATAGACGTCTTGCTTCCTCATTTTTTAAATTTATAAAATTAAATCCAAGAATACTTTGCATATTTTTTCATTTTGACATTTAAAAAGTAACAGTCAATTTTCGTTAATACAATGTATTATTACACCATAGAATATACTCAATATAGAAAATCAAGTAACACACAATTTTCCGGTCGTCAAAATTTCAAGCCTGGCGCCGTCTCTTGTTTGTATGTTGAACTAAAATTGGCGGCAAATTTAAATACTTTATCATTCAATTTTAATTTTCCTATTACAATTTAAACACAAATAACCAAAATTTTCAACAAAATCAGGTATATGTGTTTAGTAATAATATTTTGGTTATGATCAAGACATAAAGAAGCACATATAATGGACTTAAATTGTTTATTTATGCATTTAACAAAATTGTACCACACGTTATGATAGCATTCTCTAAAYTTACTAAGTAAATGGATTTGATTTTTACATTTTTGACTGGTGGCTCCTGCATTCTTAAAAAATCCTGCCGTTTAAGATAATTTCCAACAAAATTTAACTGAAAGAAGATAGATTAGGACTGTAYAGTAAATGGTTATACTGSTGGGCACTACAGATTTAGATGGCGACCTGTACATTTGCTAATATATGCTCCAGTCGGTTTTTGTGAAAGAGCAGTACATCTGACGTGTGGATTTCATGCCTTTTCAAGTTGATAGAATCACACAAAACTTTAAACTATTTTGCATAGTTTCCTTTTGAGATGATCGTCTCAGGTAGTATAAACCTTAATAGCAAAAGTCCTTCTTTAGCCCAAAAAACTGTTGCGAAGACTTTATCGTGTAAATTTTTTGTTTGAACTTCTTATACTTTATTTTGGAATAAGATTATTGATCATTGTCTCATTATCAATTCCTCCAAATGTTGAGCAAAAATTTCTCGGTACATACCACCGAATTACGGTACAAAGTGTTTTAGCCTATCCGGACTAACAGAATCTCTGTTTGAACTGCGGTCAAAATCACAGCGGAGGACACATTATTAGAGAGACGTTTAGTCAAAATTTATTTGTTACCTAAAAAATGATTCTTTTCTAATTCTACAACCGTGTTTTTAGAATCAATCAATAAAAATTTCTCAGAGTCTAACCCTATATTGCAAAGCCCTTGTAATATCGTCCAAGTGTGATGACATTAGCTGTAAAAGAGCTTAATATCCCCTCTAGTTCTAGAAACAGACCACAATTCAAAAGCGAAAATTTTCCTTTCTAATTCTGTTTTTACCTGTTCAAATTTTGACGGCAGTTCAGATGTCCCCAAATTTCTGGAGTCTTATCCAGTAGTTTCAAGATTCTCTTGAGGAGCATTGCTGCTGGATATCTTTTAGGAGAGTGTTACCTATTTCTAAACTTGAAACTTGAATAATTCTACCTTAAAAGTAGATACTAATAAAAAACGAAACCAAACAAAATTTAAACACACAATGAAAAGAGCGTACCACGAACAAAGTATGTAACAAATAATTCGAACACGAAAGGGAAATATTAACTGGGAAATTATTTGAACAATACTAGTGAAAGTTGATTGAAAAGTGTTTTTTGATATTTTGCGTCAAATATCCAAAGATTGCTTTATATTCTGTATTTTTTTAAGTAAAAACAAAACATACAACCAAGAGATGGTACTAGTAGTTTCTGTTTACTACTGTTTGTGGTAATTTACAGAAATCTGTAAATAAAAGCAAGTGGCGCCGTCTCTTGGTTGTATGTTTTTCATTAACATATTTGCCTATGCCTGCTGATCAACCCTGTTATTACACAAATAACGAGAAAGTGGGCATGCTTTTAATCCATGGAGAATGCAAGAAAAATGCTCCTCCGACAGCAGCTCTGTACTTGGAGACTTGGAGAGGTATCAAAATCGAATGCATCCGGTTCCTGAAACATTTAGAAATCTGGAAGCCAAGTTACAACAAGATTGGTCCCCAATGAAAGACCCCGTCAGAGGACTGCTTCTGGCCCAGAAAATTAAATTAGAGTCCTTGAAGCAGTAGACAATTACTTGTCATTTTGACGACTTCACTCATTTTCATCCAGCTCACATTGATTACTAAATTAATTTAAATAAAATATTATACCCAGTTAGCTAAAGGTATTTTTGGTTGAAAACTAATTAATTTTCAAAGTAATTTTCCTGTGACTGACCCTGTATTGTAAACTGATTTTACTCAAAAACGGTAAGCTGTATCGAAAAAACGCAATTTTGCGATGCAGAATTTTGTGGCTGATAGTGGCAGGAACCAACAGCCAAAATAGTTAGGGTACTTTTTACCCTATAAAGATTTTCAGTTGTACCAAATTTTGTAATTTTATCTACAATGCTTTCTAAAATATTGGAAAAAATCCATTAATAGGTGCACCTCTTTCAGGGGATGTAGCTCCCTTATATAAAATTTTTCGATACATGTTGATAGGAAACTTTTATCTTAAAATTGAATATTCTATAACCTGTTTAAATATGTAACAATAAAAACGGAACAGCCTGTATAGCAACATGCGTAACAACGTCTGTTAAATTTTAACGGCCTAGGTTGTTATCGTTGCCATAACAAGCATGGAGACAGTATGGATATGATCAAATAACAATCAAGTATCACGAAAAAAAAATATTTAATTATGACTCACCCTTATACTTTTTCTAGAGCATAAATTTTTCATTTAACGACTGGAGAACTGGTTATTGTAGGTAAGCCATTTTCTGTTGCTTTTCTATAAAAAAGAATAATACTAACCAAGGATCATCACAAATCCTAATAGGTGCAGGATGATTACATGACTGTGGTAAATAACCCAAAAAATGTCTTAACTGTAGGAGAGCGTCAATATCATTTTTAAATGATCTATGTGCATTTCCCGATATTGTGGTATGTGTTCTAGCACCACCTAATTCCTCCCTAGTGATATCTTCATTATTAACTGACTAGAAATGCTCGTGAAAGTATATAAAACAATGGATTAATTCAATTTTACTTTGATGACATCAGGCCCTGTAACAAAAAGAAACGATGTATCTTCTATCATAAATACAAAATCTGTAAGTGCAGGTGAGTAAACAGCTCCTCCTGCGCAGGGACCCATAATTAGTGATATCTAAAACCGTAAATAATTAAGTACCTATCCGAAAACTATTACATAAACTTTTCAATTTTTTATAGGAGTTAAACGTATCTAGGTTGGAGTAGAAGTTAATTTCTTCATTAATTTATATTAATTAACCTGGGGAACAACTCCAGAAGCCAAAACATTTCTCTGAAATATATCAGCATATCCAACTAATGATTCCACGCCCTCTTGTATACGGGCGCCACCGCAGTCATTTAGTCCAATAATAGGAGCACCGTTGATTATCGCTTTATCCATCATTTTACAAATTTTTTTCGCATGAACACTCGAAAGACTTCCACCAAAAACTGTAAAGTCTTGACTAAATACGTACACTGGCCGTCCATTAACCAAACCGTGACCTGTAACTACAGAATCACCTGGAAACTATGTTAATTAATGTCTACCACTGCTACATTTTTGCCTAGTTATGTTACTTTTTGTTTATCCATTCCAAAATTTGTACAAGTGTGTTCTACAAACAAATCGTATTCTACAAAACTGTTATCATCAAGAAATATATCAAGGCGCTCGCGTGCTGTTAGTTTTCCCTAAAATGTTTAAAACTTAATTAATTTAATTTATCTCATGTGTCTAATAGCTGAAAACTAAAATTTGTTCCTTCATTATTTAGTGTTCTGTGTGCTTAAATTTAGGGCTCTTCTAATAGAGCTACTATCGCATTCATAAAAAACTAGTACAGCAAAATTTTATTGGTGTAAATTGGGTTACATAGAAATGTCAAATATAAACTTACCTGGTTTTTTATTAGATTAGATTCGATAGTTACTAAGGTAGCGCTGATCTGATTGGTGTTTCTATAGCAATTATGGAACCGATAAAATTTAATAACGATAAATCGTTTCAGAAACCGACCCTATAACAATTTAAATTTGAATTATCACCGCGTCAAGTTTCGATGTAGCATTTAATTTATAATGCCTCAGGTAACTTTTCAAAAAGCGATTATAAATGCTCGTTTACATGATGGAGCAAGCATAATAGCAATTGCCACTGAAATTGGTGTAAATAGAAGTACAGTTTTGCTCGCCAAGAAAAAAAAATCTGGTGTGAACATCACACAACTTTCCTTATCTTACTTATTTGGAAAACATCCTTACGACAATAATTTAGTATTGGAAATCCGAGTAGCAAACCTAACGTTTGCGTTAGTGCCACCTGCCGGATTACACGCGAAATAGTTGTCGCGGGTTCGAGTCTGGGGTGCAATTTTTTAGTTTGGTACCCATTATTATTTTTATTTTATCACATTTTCTTGTTTAATAAGGTAGATTTCATGATTGTACATATTTTTTATACCCATGAACCCCTTCATACAAGTAACTTACATACTAAATTACGAGTTTCTAGCTCTTATCGTTCTCGAAATATGCTGTTTAAAGACACACAGAGACACAAACACGACCCAATGGCCCAAACCAACTCTTTTGGTGTCTTGAACCTATAATTCGTCCAGAAATGTAAAAATATAGGTAGGTCAAATTTCAGCCGATTACAATACTTTCCCTATAGGATAAGGAAAGTAATAGAGCAAACGGAACGATCAGTAGACGAAAGGGATCAGGTCGAAGGAAAATTTCAACTGCTAATCAAGACAATGAACTAATTGGTTTTCTCACAATTAATCCATTTGAGACAGTGGTTAGGACTGTACAGGATTCAGAATTTCCAGGATCCTACGTTACAGCTCAACGTAGAGTTCGCGAATCTGTGATAAGAAATCGTTATGCTGCTAACAAAATTTGGTTTGCTCTAGAATATGTAACGCGTCCAGATGACTTCTGGGAGAACGAGAATTTACGAGACAATTGGTGTCATCAATGCCCAAAAGATTGTTAAAAGTAATTGAAGTAAATGGGGAAATGACAAAATATTAACTGATTTTTTTTTTCTTTTCAATAAAATTTATTCGTTAATATTTTGTAGTTTTATACTTTTAAGTTTTTAAAACAATGTTCTTAAGTATGTTTTAAAAAAGACGCTAAATTCCAAATATTAGGTAGACCAACCACCACAGACGTAAATAGGTTAACATAAAGTACATAGAAACGTTACACTACAAAATTTTTGAAAAGTTGACATAAGTATGATGTTTTGCTGTACTAGTTTTTTATAAATTCGATAGTACACTTGAGTGCCAAAAAAACGCAAATCGGTTTTTTTATAATGTAATTTGGCCTGTTAATAAATGCCAGTTTTTTGACGTTGTCTTTGTCACAATTCACAATTTCAAAATTGTCAGGCATCTTTCAAATTTCTATCAAATTTTTCCATTTCGTTTTTAACACTGACTATGACACTGCACTGGCAAGACCACCAAATAGGACATTTCTTTTGATAGTTTTTTAACCTTTTTAGGAACAACCTTTTTTACACTATGTAAATCTCTGAAAAATTTGACAATTCTATTTTTGACAATTTGCATTCAAGTGTAAGTACGAATAATAGCTGTCACAGGACACTGGGTAGTGAAAATGAATATTGAGTGGGAACTTGAAAAACTAGCATTAGGTTTAGTATACAGGATGAATCAAAAGTAACGCACAATTTTTCAAAAAAAATTTTAAACAGGCCGATTTTATGTATTGTAACATTTATGACGTCAGTGGATTTTGAGTAATTAATTATTTTTTTTAAATAGCAACCAACAATTTTGTTGACCGTTTTTGGTAATTTTTCTATATTTTTAAAAAAATACAGGGCGATTCAGATAAGATAATGAGCCTGACGATCTGGCGATGCAACCCAAAAAACAAATTTCATTTACGCCTTAGATCCAATTTAAATTAGGATTTGCACACTAAATCCAAGTTATCATCTTATGTCAGTCTGACATCAGTGCAGAGAACGATCATTGGGCCATTCAGTTCTCACGGAATGATAGAGAAATTAGAGAAGTCTTTTTGGTGTAAACCCAATAAAAATGTATGAACGAATGAAACATTAAAGGTAGGCATAAATCATAAATTGCTTGTCAAAGCACTGTCATAGCAATATGAGATAACTTGGATTGCAAATGCAAATCGTAATTAAAATTAGATCAAGACGTAAATGAAATTTGTTTTTTGGGTTGCATCGCCAGATCGTCAGGCTCTAAATCACCATGTATATTACCAAAAACAGTAAACAAAAATGTTGATTGTCATAACAACGTTACTTAAAAAAAATTACGTTATAAATAATGGTATAATGAAAATGTATCATTTACAAAAATTAAATCGACCTGTTAGAGGATTTTTTTTAAATAATGATCATAAAATTAAGAATTTTATGCGCTCCTTTTGATTCATTCTGTACAGGTGTTCCGTTTTTATTGCTACAAATTTAAGTATAATCAGTTTACAATATGTGTTACAGACCATAAAGAAGATAAAAAATTAAAAATTAAATTTGTTTAACCGTTTAAGACGTCCGTGATTAAACCTTTTGACAACTGATCTTTGAATTCGTTCAGGTGTTTAAATGTTATCAGCTGTACCAACGTTTGTACTTTTCTGTAGTGATGGGAAAACCCCATTAAAAAACGCATCTCTTTCAGGGGGTGTAGCTCGCTTACATAACATTTTTTGATACATGTTCATAGGAAACTTTTGTCTTAAAATTGAATATTCTATCACCTGTTTAAATTTGTAATAATAAAAACGGAACATTCTGTATTCAAGAAACGCAATGGAGTTTGAATAGTGCAAAAACCACTTGTTTTTATACACTGTGTCAATTTTAAAACTTGCAATCGGCAATATCGAGTAACTGAAAAAGTTATTGAGAATCACTCAGAACCGTTTTGGTGGTTCCTAGGGGGAGCCTAAATGAAATGGTTAGTGACGCATCTCCACCCTCCCTTGAAATAACAAAAAAAAATGAAAATTTAGAGTCTTTGTTTCTGAAGAATTGGAAAAACGGCTTTACTAAATAGGGCCTTGTATGACATTTTTGAAAAGCACTTGTTATGAACTTTTCAACGATGTATCACAAGTAGGGTAGTGCCATTTAAGATTTTCAACTTAAGGTGGCTGCGGCTTCAAGGGTGGGGGAGGTGCGTCACTTACCATGTCATTTTGATACCCCCTAGACCACCGAAACGGTTTTGAGTGATTCTAGATAACTTTCAGTTCTAGAGATATCGTCGATTGCAAGTTTTAAAATTGACACTCTGTATACCTTCGAAGAACCTAAATATCTTTAGATCACTGAAAATTGGACACATGAAAAAATGGTTGAAAATCAAGCATAATAATCCACAATAAATTAGTATTTCAGAACCAATGTGGTTTTGGTACTAATTAAAAAATGGTTAAAATCATCAAAAATGTCCCAAATAACATTAAAATCCCTCATTTCTTGAAAACCTCAAAATTCTTTTTCATTTCTAGGCCAAATGAATCAATTAAATATAATGAAGAATCGATAAAAGATGAAAGTAAAATTTCCAAACTAATATGTTTGAGTTAATAAAAAAAGTGAAAACTGTATTTGAAAACAAAAACAAAGATTCCACTCAAAGTAAGATTATAATATAATCTGTAACTACTGACCTTTTTATGCTGTTCATCAATTTTGTTTAGTCCACCACCTAAAAGAGCTTGATTCTTGATT
>NW_025401068.1:1066460-1084356 GCF_015345945.1 Tribolium madens | reverse complement strand
TAAAAACGGAACATTCTGTATTCAAGAAACGCAATGGAGTTTGAATAGTGCAAAAACCACTTGTTTTTATACACTGTGTCAATTTTAAAACTTGCAATCGGCAATATCGAGTAACTGAAAAAGTTATTGAGAATCACTCAGAACCGTTTTGGTGGTTCCTAGGGGGAGCCTAAATGAAATGGTTAGTGACGCATCTCCACCCTCCCTTGAAATAACAAAAAAAAATGAAAATTTAGAGTCTTTGTTTCTGAAGAATTGGAAAAACGGCTTTACTAAATAGGGCCTTGTATGACATTTTTGAAAAGCACTTGTTATGAACTTTTCAACGATGTATCACAAGTAGGGTAGTGCCATTTAAGATTTTCAACTTAAGGTGGCTGCGGCTTCAAGGGTGG
Source organism: Tribolium madens (assembly GCF_015345945.1). Taxonomy (NCBI): domain Eukaryota; kingdom Metazoa; phylum Arthropoda; class Insecta; order Coleoptera; family Tenebrionidae; genus Tribolium; species Tribolium madens. The sequence continues at coordinate 1,083,961 of NW_025401068.1, read as the reverse complement.
GGGAGGTGCGTCACTTACCATGTCATTTTGATACCCCCTAGACCACCGAAACGGTTTTGAGTGATTCTAGATAACTTTCAGTTCTAGAGATATCGTCGATTGCAAGTTTTAAAATTGACACTCTGTATACCTTCGAAGAACCTAAATATCTTTAGATCACTGAAAATTGGACACATGAAAAAATGGTTGAAAATCAAGCATAATAATCCACAATAAATTAGTATTTCAGAACCAATGTGGTTTTGGTACTAATTAAAAAATGGTTAAAATCATCAAAAATGTCCCAAATAACATTAAAATCCCTCATTTCTTGAAAACCTCAAAATTCTTTTTCATTTCTAGGCCAAATGAATCAATTAAATATAATGAAGAATCGATAAAAGATGAAAGTAAAATTTCCAAACTAATATGTTTGAGTTAATAAAAAAAGTGAAAACTGTATTTGAAAACAAAAACAAAGATTCCACTCAAAGTAAGATTATAATATAATCTGTAACTACTGACCTTTTTATGCTGTTCATCAATTTTGTTTAGTCCACCACCTAAAAGAGCTTGATTCTTGATTCGATTTATTTGTTGAGCAACTTTAGTTTTGTACGCCACATTTTTGGCACTTGTTGAACTATTCCTCACAATACGTTGTACTTTTATGCTATTTGTTGCTTTACAAAAGAAATTATTTAGAAAATTGGCAGACATTTTAGTCTTTCACAAGAGCAACAGCTGATGACATTCAATAAACAATATATCTGAGATAAGAGCATAACTGTTTTTCTCAGTTTAACAAATTAAAACACACAGAAATATAAAAACAACAAGTCCCAAAATTGTTGGAGCTTTTGTATGAGTGTGAAATATTCTGATATATTTTAATAAATTATTTTATTTTCTTTTATATTTAGGTAAGTCAAGTCCGCCAATATTTCTTGATTTTATGCAAATGACAAGATTATTTATAACTCTTTGTTAAAATGTTAATTAAATTGGTAATAACTTTTTTCTGGAAACATTATCATTTACTTTTTAATTTTTTTTGGAATTTTAACTGTAAATTTAGCGGCACAATTTTTAAGTGTGTTGTTTTTCTTTATTTTATTTTTTTTTGTAGTATTTTTGTTTTAAATACACCAACAATAATAAGAATATAGACTAACATTAAAAGTGCATAATTCTTAAACATTGCTTTATTAATTATTTTGTTAATATTGAATATTAATATAAGAAATTTTTTTAAATCTTTGTATTGTATTCATTATTTTAGACGTGAGAATATTAGTAGTTACCTAATACCTACTGAGGGAGTTAGAAGCCAATTATGTATTTGTATGCTGCCGCCAGGAATTTGAATGACTCTCAGGAACACCAACAATATATTACTAAAGGAACCAACTATATCACCAAAACTAACTGACACAAAAAATCTGATTTGTCTGCTTTTCAGTTGCAGTTTTAACGTACGAAGTGATTCGTTTATTAAAATTAACATCTAATTTATATATCGAGTGTTGTGTAATTTTAAATAATGTTAGTGTAACTAGTTGTCTATTTAAGATTGATAACTTAAAAACTAAGACACTGTAATCGATATTTTTGGAAATCGACCGGTTTATAAAGACAATGGAAGCCCTTATTCCCGTTATCAACAAATTGCAAGACGTTTTTAATACTGTTGGATCAGATGCCATTCAATTACCTCAAATTGTAGTACTGGGATCGCAAGTAAGTTAATTAATCAAGCTTCGTTTTCGATTGGTTTACATAACCTATCTTCCAGAGTTCAGGCAAGAGTTCAGTTATTGAAAGCTTAGTTGGAAAATCGTTTCTACCAAGAGGAACTGGTATTGTTACACGAGTACCTCTTGTTTTACAATTAGTTTATTGTCCTAAGGATGACAGGGAGCATAGAGCCGCAATTGATGGTATGTAAATTCCTTTGATTTTGCACATTAATACATACATTTATAAGAAAATTTTTAGTTAGTTTTATGAATTTAGAAATGTAGTACACAAGCATTTTATTTGTAAGTTTCTTAGGTTCATTATCATAAAAAATAATTGATGATTCACACTACTGGATATGAAAGGAATCCAAGTTTGGATTTCTTGATTACTTTGGCATTTGTTGCTTTATTTTAACTGTATGCTTTGTTTAATTCATGCACATAATAAACATCTTTAAAATTATATTCAAATATGAGTATTTTTTCTTATTGCATATTTATTGGCTTTGATTTTGTACTTTTGCAACTGACAGTGTACTTCAAATCACAATGTAGTTCAAAAATGGTATTTTTATTTGTACATATTTCATATTTGATAAGTAAAATTTGTTTTATTCTTCGACACTGTCAAAATTTACGGTTTTTCTCCCGTGTAAGGAAGTTTTGGCAACTGTTTGGCATTTCTCAATACAAAACGTCAAATTATTTTTAACAGATTTAAAGCAAGTTTAAGCCTTGTTCACTCTAATTCGAAGAATAAAATGTTCTATTCCACTCGTTTGAGTGTAAATCGGACGCTTTATTCCACCTCGTGGATGGTAAAGCACTCGTTACACTCGTGGTTTAAAAATCCACTCGGTCAAATAAAGAGTTCGATTTACACTCAAACTCGTCGAATAAATAACTATTTTTAAACGGAAATGTGTCAAACAGTTTTCACGTTTGCACTAGTAGCAAATTCATTCATGGTAGTTTTAATAAATTTGTAAACAATTTAATTAATCTTCATCACAAAAAATTGTCTAAGAAAATTCAGAGATGAAAAGTGTGTATGCAGAAGTCAGAAAAAGACCACCGTTAAAATTTAGACGCAATTTATAATGCAGATTTTGCTAAATATTCTCTAATTTTTAGCAAGAAATTGACGAGAATACATAGGAAACGTGAATGAGATAAAACGCAATTAAATTAGTGTGTCTGGTTACACCGTTTTTAAGGAACGAGTTGAAAAAGTAAGAATCTTAAAACTAAAGCTGTAGAAGAATTTACAAACTTTGAGCTCATTTCAATAAATTACACAAAATTTATTGCCAATCTTCATAATACCTGCTTGTATCTTTTAAAAAACTTTTTTCTGTATAGACACTTTTCATTGAAAGTTTTTATCGGCAAAACAAAAGTGACCACTTTTATGACTAAATGTAACTTCAACCATATACATCCATTGTAGATCATCAGCATTCGACATTTTGTACTACTAACTGCGCTAGTTAACAATTTCTGATACTGACGCATGACGTTTGTTATGATTTCATTGCAAATTGTTTTGATTAGTTACTTGCTAATTATAATGTTGCTCTTTACTCTTAATATAAATACGTATGCGGATAAAATAGTATATGTTATTTGGAGTAAAAGTGAGTTTATCATTTTTGCTCCTAATAACATAATACAGTTGGAGACAAAATACTTTGGTCGTCAATGTCACTTGAGTGACATTAAATTGTAAAGCATGCTTTAGGACTGTTAACCTTATTTTTAGCTACTGTCAAATCATAGTTGACAAGTTGTACATATTTTTGATAGAAAAATATAATAGATGTCATTAATTTGAAATTGTCATTCATTTTAACGTTAAAGCTTGAATTACATTAAAGTGTCAGAAAAGTGACGACCAAAGTATTTTGTCTCCAACTGTACTATCGTAATAAGAAATTCATTTTTGCCCACAACATTGTACAGTTAGGTGCACAGAATTTCAGACAGGACTTTTCTCTGAATACAAAAAATTGTGGTCTAAACTATTCTTTATTGTCAATATGACATATTTAAAAGTCAAATTTTTAAATTTATATTTCATCTTCACGTCAATGAATTCCACGTAAATGTCGATCCCTCTGTGATTGTAAAGTGAGGTTAATAAACTAAAGCTGTCCATTAGATTGACAGTCTTGTCCGCAATTCCGTGTGCCTAACTGTACAGTTGGAGACAAAATACTTTGGTCGTCACTTTTCTGACACTTTAATGTAATTAAAGCATAAAGCATGCTTTACAATTCAATGTCATTCAAGTGACATTGACAACCAAAGCATTTTGTCTCCAACTGTACTTACTTGTGGTGTATTCGATTATAACGTTTTTCAAAAAGCAGACAAGCACACAAAATTTATAAAAGTCAAAATTTTGACATTTCAACATGAAAACATAATCATATTTTTTAACAAAATTTTTAGAGACAAAAACAAAAAGCAAACAAAATTTGTGACTATGGAGTTAGGCTGCTACCAATATGTTCACGAAAATTTTGGCTTTGATTTCCGTTTAAAAAAAACAGATTTTGTAAATTGTAACTCCATTATGATTGTTGGTTACAAAAACTGTTATTACGTATTCCATACTCAAAAAAAAAACGCGATTAAAAGCAATATTATGAGAATTAGTTAAAAGAGAGTCAAAACCTTAAATTTAAGTAAAAGTTTTGATCCAGTTTGCAAATAGATTATTGTGGCTACAATGTTGTCCTAATTATTAAAATCCATTACACTGTCATGGAGAGTGGATTCTCTTTAATTTATAGATGAGAGTTACTTATTGTATAAAATTTTTATCTTCCCAATGTAGGTGAATGGCATAGCATGTTTCTAAAATAGAAACAATTGCCGTGGAGTTTAACTTTCCCCAAAAAAGAAAATGTTTTTAATCTTATTAAGGCTACGGGTCCATTAACATTTTGAGATGTTGATTCAGCACATTGTCTTAGATTAATCGATTGTATTTGAAAAAAAAATCTGAGGTAAATTTCTCTAGAGAAGTCTAAATTTTAGGGACAATGGAGGTGGAGGAATGGGGCGTTTTCCTACATTGCAAAAATAAAGTCTTCAAAGACTTTGAAGAAATTCGTCAGGAAATTGAGAACGAAACCAATAAAATTGCTGGAAGTAATAAAGGCATATGTGCAGAACCCATCAACTTGAAAATTTATTCGACAAAGGTTGTAAATTTAACTTTAGTTGATTTGCCGGGTATTACCAAGGTACCTGTCGGAGACCAACCTCCAGACATCGAACAACAAATTCGTGAATTAGTCCTAAAATACATCGCTAATCCGAATTCAATAATATTGGCTGTGGTAACGGCAAACACCGATATGGCGACTTCAGAAAGTTTAGCAATTGCTAAAGATGTTGATCCTGATGGTCGCAGAACATTGGCAGTCGTTACAAAGCTTGATTTAATGGACGCAGGTTTTTATTTTATATTTTTTATTGAAATTATCACGAAATATTTTTTTTTAGGTACTGATGCTATTGATATTCTTTGTGGTCGCGTTATTCCAGTTAAATTAGGTATAATCGGTGTTGTAAATCGCTCACAACAAGATATTATGAATAACAAATCCATAAAAGAGGCCTTAAAAGACGAAGCCACATTTTTACAAAGTAAATATCCAACTTTAGCCACTCGCAACGGTACTCCGTACCTAGCGAAAACCTTGAATAGGCTTTTAATGCACCACATTAGAGACTGTTTACCTGATTTGAAGGTGAATGTTACAGAAATTAGTTTTATATCAATAAAATAACTGGCGTTTTAGACTCGCGTAAATTTAATGATGTCCCAGTTTCAATCACTTCTTAATTCATATGGCGAAGATATTTCTGACAAGAGTAAAACTCTGCTTCAAATTATCACTAAGTTTGCCTCAGCTTATTGCTCCACTATAGAAGGCACTGCAAGAAACATTGAAACAACAGAATTGTGTGGTGGAGCAAGAATTTGCTATATTTTTCACGAAACTTTCGGAAGGACTTTAGATTCAATACACCCTTTGGCCGGTTTAACAAAAATGGATATTTTAACCGCTATTAGAAATGCAAACGGCCCAAGACCTGCGCTTTTTGTACCAGAAGTTTCTTTCGAATTGCTAGTCAAGAGACAGATTCGGCGTCTTGAAGAACCATCATTGCGATGCGTTGAATTAATTCACGAAGAAATGCAACGTATTATACAAGTATTTAATTCTGTGTTTCTTAGAGTGACGCTTTAGTTTCTGTTTTTAGCACTGCGGAAGTGAAGTTCAACAGGAAATGCTGCGATTTCCCAAATTGTATGAAAAAATCGTCGACGTTGTAACACAATTACTTCGAAGACGCCTTCCAACGACCAATCAAATGGTGGAGAATCTAGTACAAATCGAATTAGCATACATTAACACTAAACATCCAGACTTTTACAAAGAAATCGCAATGGTGCCATCGATGATTAAATCCGGGGATGGATCTCGAACTAATCGACCAAAGAGTATGTTTAGCAAACATCATACAATGGCGGAACCTACAGAGTTGGTATGTTTTAATGTTCTTAAAAAAATATTGCACAATTTTAGTTGTTTGCTGTAGATTGCACGTGGTGCTGTAGAAGCATCTGATCAGGCCGATTTCTTTAATTATCTCTTTCGAATATTGCCTGTGTCTAGTTATAATGACTTCATGAATGCTGTTCAGGTATATTATTATTTCATTAGTTGCAAAACTAATATCAAACACGTGTGTGACGTTTTTCATTACAAATCATAATCCCGCGTATTAAGTAAATCCATTTCTAAAAATAACATTATCAGTTCTCAAATGTGTCGTGCAATATGTCGATAACTACAACGAACTTACTATTGGTTTCATAACAAAAGGGGACGAGCTAATTTACATCATGTAAAACTGACGACTATTGACTGTAATTGTCAATTAATTCTTGACACCGTTAATTATCTGTGAAGTATGCTTCAGAACGACCCTACATGGTTCCGTAGGTCAGTTGATAGATTTAGGGAGGAGTTAGAGCACCAGATTGTCTATGCATCTTGTTTAGATGTTTAGAACCTTTAAAACGCCACTGATTTGGTTACGTTTCTCTACGTCAACATGTCAGGAAAGACTTAAAAACCTTTTAAAAATGAATACTTGATTTATGTTGGTGTTTCATGGGTTCTGTAACATGTTAATTTGAAGACTAGATTGGTAAAATTTATTTTCAATTTTGAATGTTGATTTTGAACAAAATTGATTTGATGATAAATTACCAAACTTCATGATGCCAAATAATGTATTTGTGTAATTTTAAGTACGCTCATTAACACAGAAATAATTAATTTTATGTCAAATGTGACATTGACGACAACTTTTTTGAATGTTTTTTGAGTAGTTTGTGCAGATTGGTCTATGTTACCTATTTCGAAGTTCTGAGACTTTAAATTTCGCACATTGACTATTTATTTCTGTTGAAAAAATAATTTTCCAAGTTTTTTTGCTATAGGCTATTAGAAGAGGAAACAAGGAAGCTGTATCCCAAACTGTAACTCTGTTTAATGTTATTTGTTTTGTGATTTTATTGACAAATTTTTTGTACCTTTACTAAATAATTATATAAGCGAGTTGAAAAGTTCATTAGTGACCTGACCTGTATGTTTTTTCATAATTATTTAGTTACGGAGAATTATAGTCTTTAGGTTTTCGTACATTTACAAAAAAATCCAATAAAAGATACAAATAACATTGAACATCAGAGTTACAATTTAGGATACAGCTTCCTTGTTTCCTCTCCTAATATCCTGTAACAAAAAAAACTTGGAAAATTATTTTTACAGCAGAAATTAGAGTCGATTTGTACTAAGTAAAATGTTTGCTAAGTAACAATTTTGAGAGCGCTTCCTGTATAATTCTTTTTTTTTTCAATTTTCGTAGTATGCAGTATCTTTAGTAGTCGAAATTCTGAAGAAATTTAGTTTCAGTTTCTTTTGTTTAAAAATAGGTTAGGTAATTACCTACTTGCAAAAATATCTTTCAGGTTCGTTCTTCAAGTAATCCTCAATTGAATGAAGATGCGACAACTTGGGTTTCTAATTTAACTTCTTCTCAAAACGGAACGGATACAGCACTGACAAACCACATCGGCAATGTACCCGAAAGCGTAAAGAATGAGGAAATAAGATCCATTCTTAGTCCAGTAAAACCTGTCAATTTGTTACCACAAGTTCCAATCAACAGCAGTTCATTCAGAAAACTTTCTGAAAATGAGGAACACGACTGTGAAATTATTGGTAAATTTGGGTGGTGTTTTATTTTTTTTTCAATAATGCGGATTTTGATTCTTTTAGAACGCTTAATTAAATCGTATTTCTACATCGTTCGTAAATCAATTCAAGATACGGTTCCGAAGGCAGTAATGCATTTTTTAGTCAATTTTGTTAAAGACAATTTGCAGTCTGAGTTAGTGACACATTTGTATAAGGCTGACAACGCTGATCAATTGTTGGACGAGTCTGAACATATTGCACAAAGGCGCAAAGAGGCCGCAGACATGTTAAAGGTAAGTTTTATCTGTGTTGGGGTTAGTTTACTTAAGAAAAATTTGTTTTAGGCACTTCAAAAAGCTGCACACATCATTAGCGAAATTAGAGAAACACACATGTGGTAAACTTGCAGCCATATTTTTCCCTAGTCAAGAATAAGCGTGTACTGGCCCTCGATGTTAAAGCTGTATTTAATCTTTACTTAAAAGGATAAGAGTAACATTGAACGAATTTGTAATATCTTTACTGTCAAACAAAGAACTTCATAATGTTTGGATATTTGTTGAAGTTTTATAAAAATTTACGTATCTTTCTGTAAATATATTGTACAATTTTTATGAATTCTGACATAACTGTAAAATTGAACATCATTTTTCAATTTGGTTTGATATTAGATGATATTAGACTTGTTACTCTCTTTTATAGTTGGTGCATTATTGTAGAAATCACTTTTTGATGTTACACGCGCCATAGTTGTATTTATTCATATTTCAATATTTTTTTGATGCATTTTTTGTTTTAGCCATCAATACGCATCAATAAATTATTGATTTGGTACACACTTTTTTATTACCTACCACAAAATAAATTAAAATACAAAACACCCTTGTTTTAAAGATAAGTGACGCTTTGAAACCAAATATGGACGATTGCATTGCCAAAGATGTAGTTTAAAACAAAACGTCAGCAGTAACAAAATGTATTTAAACAAAAATAAACAATTATTCAATAATAGGCTAACGTAAACAAGTTATAATTTATGAGAATTATCAGAGAAACCCAAGATATTAAATTGTAGCAGGCGAAGTTCTTCCATTACAATCATTTTCAATTACAGTGGTCTGAAGAATGTCCATTTCTTCATCAGATTCAAGACAAACCGTTGGATCGGAGTCGGGGCTCTCAAACAAATTTTCAACTGGTTTCAACTTGGATTTCTGATTAATGATGGCGTCACCTTTAGCGTTGTTATCCCCACTGATAAATTCCATTTGCAGTTGCGGAATTCTAGAAAATTGAAAATTACATTTACACGAATGTTGTAATAAGGATGACTTACATATTTAATGTATCAAAATCGCCCACTTTTTGATGACCATCATCTATGTTATTTTCAGTTTCAACACAAATTCCATATTCTCTGCAATTTTGAATTGCCACTTTTGTAGCTTTCACAGCACAGTTATCATAAATTTTCAAACCAAAATTGCAATTATGAATCTCGGTGCTTTCCATGCTTATGTTGGATCCTGAGTTGCCAACAATTGCAGTACTAAAGTGACTGATTTCGCAGTTTATTGTTTGAAAGTGTGCTCCATTTAGTATGAGTATCCCTTGATGAGTTGATGATTTTCCATCTCCAATTAATTTACAGTTATTCAAGGTAAGTTGTCCGCCACGAACTATTATTGCACATTGAGGAGACAACGCTTCAATGGTCATATTTTCAATAACAACGTTCCCACCTCTAAAGTCTAGCATCACATCTTCTGTTTTAGAGCTTAGAATTGTATTTTCTTTCATGGATACCCCTTTTAACATACCTCCATGTTCTAATGCCCCAGTGACATTGATCATATGTGTACCTTCTTTCAGAATAAATACATCATTTGGATTGGCATAATCTAAAGTGGAGGATAGTTGTGGCGAAAAACTGAGAATTTCAGTTGGGTACGATGACTTAATTTTTTGTAAGAACTCAATGCAGTCATCTGCGGTATTTTCCGCTTGAATAACCCAAATGTTCTGTTTTGTATCATCATGAGTAGGACTCATCTCTTTCTGTTTTTTGATGACAACATTTCTCAACATTGGATTCTCCAAAATATCCATTTCTCCCTTGATTTCCATCAAACGGATGTGTAGCTCCATCAATTGTTCAACTGTGGGGTCATTAATAGCATTATTGTCTCCATCACAACTTTCTAAATCATCTAGTTCAGCTTCCAGGTATTCCCTTTTCTGTTCTATCCTCTTTGCTTCACACATAAGGGAGTGCAAACGCTCAGCAGTCACCCGCGGTATTACCCCACTCTTCAAGTCATAATACAGTCTCAATCGGGGCTCTAGATGCTTGCTTTTCCAGTCACTTACATCGTCTTCTTCAAAATCCCAGGGCATGATTAAATTGTGATAGAAAAATCTCAACATATCAAGGACATTAGCTGTAGAGTGCAAATTAATAGCAATGCTATTATCTTGCTGTTTTGTGGGCCATAATTGGATCAGTGGCACCCAATGCTTTTCAGGAATGTGAATGTCATCCTGAACAGCCAAAACCCTAACCAGCGCTGTCATTTCCTTAAAACTTACATCCAGAACAAAAGCAAGAACCACTGTAGGAAAAGCAATATTGAGAGCTTCGCAGGTTTTTCGTTGAATTTTCCAAACTGCTTGCCATCCGTTGGGATCCAAAGTTAAATCCAAGTAGAAGCCCCATTCTTTGGCGATAGCAGATACCGGCAAAACTTCGTATCCCCCGAGAACTTCATTGTATTCTTGTAAACGCTGTTGAAGGCTTTTATCAAATGTTATCACCTGATCCATTACACCACCACAGAATTTTTACTTAACGCTTGAAATTTTTCTCGTTTTAATCTAACGGTAACGGCTAAATGTTTGAATTTTTTGAATTTGTGTCAACTGACAGAACAAACATTCCCTAACGCTAGCAGGAGAGGGGACAGTGGTTACCATAGTAACGAATATAAACAACAATGCAGAAAAATGACAAATTATTTGTGATTAATTACATGTTTTTGTGTTGATTTGAACGTCCTTAAAAGATAAAAAAAAGACCCAAAAATGGCACAAGAGCAATGTTAGTAATTCAGTGTGGTTAGTTGAGAGAGCAATTTGTAATTGTTTCAGGTTTCTATGAGGGTTCAGCTGATGATTTGGATATTTCACACCATTGTCTAGATGTTGAGGAAAAGTACTTTGCTCAAGTTGTTGGACATATTGAAGATATTCTTTTAGATGACAGTTTTCTTAAAATACATAAAGATTTTATGGAAGAATACTGGAAAGAATTTGAGGAAAATGAAGAAAATAAACTTATTTACACCGAAATATTTAAAAAATATGTTGAAACAATAGAGAAGTTTTTAGAAAGTGAATTAAAAAAGAAGATTCCAAATTTCAGTATGTTGGAATTTGAATATGAGTTAAGGTAATCCTATTCGTTCTGCAGTCAAAATTAAGTAAGTGAAATATTTTTGTCAAATTCCAGAAAACGACCCAACGAACTTGTTGGAGAGGTTTTTGAAATATTAGCAACTTTCACGGATTTTGTTTCATTTAAGGAAAAGTTTTTAGATTACAAGGCGGTGTGTGCACTTTTCATTACTAAAATACCAATTTAATGTATTAATTTCAGATGAAAGAAGGCAAGACGGTAGACTTTTCCAAGGATCTTTATGTAGTACAGTATAAATTAGAAACTTTGTAACTTTATTTAAAAAAATGTTTAATATAAAAAACCTTAATGCATTAAAATTTCCATCTGAACTAATTTACTATTTGTATCTCCTGGCATTCTATAAGGCAACATCCCAGTGAAATTAATCAAGATTTTTGCCTGTTCCCTTAAATGTGACAATTGCTGAAAAAAACCAAATAGTAGTCAACGTTAATTGTATAATGTTTATCTCACTTTCTCAAGGGTGTTGTCGTTAAACCTGCTTGGAATATATTCATTTCCTTTAATCTTCTGATAATCAGCAAACAACATATTCATTGTTGCCAAAAGCACATCAGGAATCACTTTACAGACATCAACGTTCAACTTTTTGAACGCCTTCACACGGTCTTCTACTTCTTGTGGTTGACGAGGAATTATATGAAGGTCTCCCAAAGTCTACAATTAACAAGAATTTTAAAAACTGCAGTAAAAACAATAAATTATTACTTTTAATGCCAACGAAAATTGTTTAGAATGGTACTGATCAAAAAATATTGCAAGTTGTTTCAGTTTAATATACGATGTAACAATGTTGGACGACGCTTTATAACCTTCTCTTGTATATCTATCACTTAAAATATTTCCCTTCTCCAACAGTCTCTCCTTTAAAGAATTTGGTTGGGAAGGCAAATGAACCACTTGTGATAATAAAGTGCAAAACAAATTCAAAACCTCCTCTTGATTCTGTAAAAATAAATTTTAACACGATGGTTGTGTTAATCAATTACTTACGTCAGCTAAATCAAAGACATCTATTGCTTCTTCAAACAAACCCTTCTTTACCAAAGAATCGCCAATCATTTGAGCAATATTTTCAGCACTTATTTCAGCATTAGTAAATTGATCAATCAAACCTTTGGTTCTTATACCATTGGGTTGAATGACCCCCAAAATCTTGTTGTACTCCTTGGTTTCAATAGCCAGATCACATACACAAATCTTGAATAAATTCACGCCATCCTCATTAGTAAAATTTCGCAAAATATAAAAATAGTGCAATGCCTCGTTAGGGCATGTTATCTCAAATTTGCGAACATAAATCATAATTAAACGTGCCAAGTTCAAACGTCGACTTGGTTTCACATCCATTGGATCAATAGAAACTAACAAAAAACTATGAGAAACAAAATAATGTAAAATATGTTGACATACTGAGTGGTGCTGAACTATCTCGTGAACCTGCTAATAGATACAATTCGTTCAAAGCTATTGCCATATGGACAGCATGAACTCTGAACCTTTCTATTCGGGGCAGAAATTCAATAGCGGCTTCAAATTGACCTGTTAATACGAGGACTTGAAAATACAAGTGTGGTTGATTCATGGCATCGTAATGAGTTTCACCGTACTCTTCCAGAATCATCCTCTAGGAAAAAAATATTATATTACATATTACGGACACCTAAAGACTAGGATACGACACGATGTAATACGAAACGTCCCCGTTCTCGATAAGTTCCGTTAGTGAGGCCCAGTGGCGTACTGAGTTCTTAACGGGCCCGTGTTCCATCTTGGCTGTACGGGCCCCTTTCCCACACCCAAAATGGCAATAATAATTTTTATATTCAAAATATACCAGGTGAATAAAAAGTATGGAACCTAACGTTTTTGGCTAAAACTATTTATTTTTTGAAAAAACTAATTGATGAATGATAAAGTATACTATAAAAATGTGATGTTTTATCAAAAATAAAATTTTATTTTGTACTCAATGTTAAAGAGTGCTTTTATCAACTAATTTCAGTAGATAAAATAGGCTTTTATCGTCTAGTAAAATAAAGTAATTTTTATCTACTGTTTATATATTTTATCTGTTCCCTCCTTAAATTTCATAAATAGGCAACCAGTAATTCAATAATTTGTTAATTTCTTGCTGTTGTTCCCATTATTCTACATTTGAGTTTTGAATTTAATTTTTTTTTTTAAGTTTTCGATAGTCAAGCACCGATTATGATTATTCAATTTAGAATAGTTAATACTTTACACAAAATTATTTATGAAATAAAATAATATGATGCCTATTTTTCTCCTTTAGGCGGACACAGATAAAATGGGCACCTTGTATTTTATCAACTAATTTCAGTAGATAAAGTAGTCTCTTATCGTCTAGTGAAATAAAGTAAGTAAAAGTATCGTCTTGTATAATAAATAACTATTATTATACAAGACGATAAAGAAATTGTTTATCTACGAGTAAAAAGGTTAAATTAACGAGAGACGAAGTCACGAGTGGACTTTTTTCATAAGTAGATAAACAATCTTTATCGTCGTGTATAATATTTCGTTTTATTTTGTACTCACCTACAAGAATTTCTTAAATCTAAACATGAGATAAAAATTACTTTATTTCACTAGACGATAAAAGATTACTTTATCTATTGTAATTAGTTGATAAAAGCACTCCTAACATCGAGTGCAAAATAAATAACTATTTTTACATGGCAACCCACTATAACCATTTTTCCCATGAAGGTAATGATCTACTTTATATACAGGGTGCGCCAGAACTCGCGCCCCAGAGAAAAATTTCAATTAAGATAACATACCAGGAACATGAAAAAAATGTTTAAAAAATTCTATCTGTCAAAAAATTTTGACATTTACTTTTTGACATTTGACATTTTTTTTTTATATCTATTTAATGATACTGATGATCTTGTATATGTTTTTTTTTTACAATTATTTAGTAAAGGGACAAAAATTTTGCCAATAAAAGCCACAAATAACATTGAACAGAGTTACAATTTAGGATACTGCTTCCTTGTTTCCTCTTTTAATAGCCTATAGCAAAAAAACTTGGAAAATTATTTTTCCAACAGAAATAAATAGAGTCAAAGTGCAAACTTTAAAACGTCATAACTTCGAAATTTTTATAGATAAATTTTTTTTAACATTTTTTCCACGTTCCTGGTGTCTTACCTTATATGACATTTTTCTCTGGGGCGCGAGTTCTGGCGCACCCTATTTTTTTTTTATTTTATAGATAAATTTTGACAAAAAAATCGCATAACCCAAAACCAAAACAAAATTTTGTTCTCAAAATACGATCACATTTTTTATATTACATTAATTATTATTATTAAAATTTAAAATAATATGAATAAATTAATAAGTATGCCTATTCAATATACAGAATGTTCCGGCTAAACTTCACATTAAAAGTACTGGGAGTTCTGATAATGATATTTGTCTAAAAATTTGTACTTATTTGTATTTCCGGTTAATCGGAAGTGGGTTAATTTAAATAGAAAGCTATGCTTTTTTTATGGCATTTTTGGATTTCCCGAGTTATTCTATAAGAGTTATTATCGATCTCCCCATACCTAAGTCCAGCCGTTTTTGAGATTTTAGACTTTTTGAAAATTTTTATTTTTGAATCTTCCTCTTCAAAAATATATCTAACTCTACAATTTTGAACTATTATGAAATCGTATTTTGGCATTGAAAAGAGAAATGATCGATCTTCTTTATGATAGATTCATAATTAAAAAAATTATTAAGGAACACCCAAAATTTGGCGTTACGCTTGGGGAAAGTCAAATATTCATAAGACAAATTTTTTAAAGGCACTAAATTTTTCTTCATTAAATGGAGGAGAATCCAATTCTGCTTAACATTTTCTATACCTATGAGCTAAAGCAGAAATAAAGTTTTTTTAGTCATCAGAACCTAATATAAAAAAACAGCTAATATAAAAAAAATAATTTTGGACTTTTTGTAATTTGTAATTGGACAACGAAAAGGGTCCGTGCGGACCCCTTTAAGGTCCGGGCCCGTGTTCCATGGAACCCACAACACCCTGCTCAGTACGTCACTCGTGAGGCCAGATAGCGCAATTGTTCCTTTCCCGTCTAAGTTTTAAGAGGAATGAAATATAAAAAATGGCTGTATTTGAGCCGAACGCAAACAAACAAATTATAGGCAAATAGAGCATTAAATTCTCCATAATAAAATATACAGGTATTGAAAAATTTTTTATTGAAAACTATTGGTTCATCATATTTTTTAAAATTTTGCGAATACCGTTAAAAATACAAGAAAAATGTAAAAAGAAAATTAATTTAAACCTAAATGGTTTAAGATAGAGATATGGTCTCGAGGACATTTTTGTAGAAAAATTAATTCTCTACAATTTTGTCCCCTACACTTTTTGTGTAAAAATTTACTCGTTGGTCTTTCACAGCTTAAGAATGTAAAGTTCAACATTTTTGCATTTTTTTTTCAAGCAATTAGTAAACTGGTTGAATTTAAATTAATTTAAAATGATTTGAAACTGAGACGGTAAAACGCACTAAGCACCCTCATTTTTGCTCTGCCGTACTACTTATTTGGGTCCAAAAAATCGAGCGATTTTGTATCTCGTTTCGTCTCCTAGTTTATAGTCCTCCGTAATATTATAGTATATTATAATATTAGTTTATAAGCAATCCTTTAAAACACGCACGACGAGTTTAAGAGCACGACGCGTCAGCAGTGTTTTCAAGGCGCTTATAAACGAGTGTTATACGATATTTTTTATTGTACCTGCCCATTTAGGATCTTTTACAAGCATTGAAAAAATGTGAATTTACACAATAAAATTATCAAAGGTTGTTTGTGAATCGTTTCCGTAGAGACGGTTACGTTGTTAAGCACATTTTTTCACGTTGTAATTGGTCCAGATATTTCACTATTTCTTGTTACCTAGACAACTTTAAAATTCAGCGTGCAATAAAGGCCAAATTACGCACGCTGCAGCGTGTTTTAATTTAGGATTATGATGCAGGTATAATAAAAAATATTATTTTAAATAATGTACACACCTGTAAGTCGTTGTATTTGATGTGGTCGTCTTTTTCATAATCAGCTCTCACTAAACTTAACTTCAACCATAAGTAATCATCGGCGGTTCTCGCCACTTCCGAATGTTCATCAACAACGTCACAACATCCAAGCACAGCACAGACAATACGTTTAAAAGGGTCAGTCTCATTTCGAACATGTCTGCGATAATTATAACGGACATTATCCTCCAATTTGTAAATATCGGGACTGTCAGGATTATTAAGTTTTGCTTCTAAAATGGCAATAATGTCTTGAAACTCTTTTTCGTTTTTCTTCTTTAGACAATAAATTGCTGCTGCCAAATCCCCGCTCCTTATACAATAATACACCATAGGCCACAAAGGCCTTCCATCGATTTTATCATCTTTCAAACCCGAATATTCGCCTTGAAGACGGACACCAACGTAACTACGAACTAAAGGATAAGTGCCGGGAACTCCACCAAGCATCGCAGTTGATAGATTTTCGTTGATGATGTTACTCATGTATGTTTTGTAACTGGAATATGAATGTGAAAATATGGTCTGTTTCACTAAATTAGAATTAGAAGTACCGATCCTCCAGGTATTTCTTCCCTTGTTTCACCAAAGCGTTTATGAATGGAACAGAATTTCGGGTTTTAATCTGATCTTCTGACTGAGGAAATGGGGGTAGTTGAGTCATGTACTTCATTATTTCCCACATGTCTTTAACTTTCTGAAATTACAACATGTGTCATAAAATTAGAAATGATTTTATTATAAAAAAGATCAATTGAAAAACAATTAGCTCAATTCAAAACCATAAAATAAATCAATTAAAAAACTTAAAATTATAGTAAAGTCATAAGAATTGCTGTTCCCAATGTTTTCAAGATTTAACTGAATTGAAAACTTATAAAATCGGACCTCAAACATTTTTGAAATGCATATTTTTTAGAGTTCCCGT